>NW_024424453.1:55606788-55669820 GCF_017311325.1 Ursus maritimus | reverse complement strand
TTTTTTTTTTTTACATTATTCTATTATTCGGGCTTGCTGACCTTGGAAGTTCTTTAATGACTTTTCTAGTATTTTAGACTCTGGGCACTTTTGTATTTCATTTTGAATTGTTTTTGAATTGTTACTTGTATTATCTCAGCATATCCTTTTCATATAGATTTTAAGAATCTTTGTCATGAGGTTGTATACTGTATTCTCTTAAGTAAAAAAAAAAGTCTCTACCACTGTGGTTCTATTACCATTTTTTCTTGTTACAATATTATTATTATTATTATTACTATTATTATTTTTTACATTTGCCAGAAGCATTGTTTATGGTTCTTTTATAAGCTTCAGATTTTAGTTTTATTGTTTTCAAGGGTGTTCTTCAGTTTTTTCTAATCTTTTAGTTCCTTAATTCCTTTCTTTGACTTGTATTCGCTTCTTTTTTTTTTCCTAGATCTTTGTGGTATGTCCTTAGATAATTTGGTGCAGTTTTTCTTATTTAATATTATAAGGCTGTAGGTTTTCTTGTGAGTTTGGCATTGGCAGCATCACAGCGATTTAGATTTACCGAATTATATTTATCACTTGTAATTTTCATTTCAATGTCCTCTTTGAATTACATAATGATATTATTTGCATTTTCAGTCGGTTCTTTTGTTACTCTTGTCATCCTTAGTATATTTCATTACGTTCTGATCAGAGAATTTGTATATACAGTTTCTTCTTCAGTGAATGCCTTGAATTCTGTTTGTGTCCTGGTACATCCTAAATTTATATAGGTAGTCTTTTAGTACTTGCAGAATATGGAATTTGTTTATTTATTGAGTACTTTGTTCATCTCTAAATCTAGCCTGATATTTCATATTATTCAAAATCTTTATGGTCTCATTTTTTTAAAATGTACTTTATCTGGCAAATTCTGATTTTAGATTTTTGTCAATTTCATTTTCCTAACAATCCTTGCTTTGTTTTATGTATGGTCAAAGTTTTTTACTATTACCATTTTGAAATAGTGTTTTTTTTCCTGTTATTTCTGTTTTCTGTTCATTGTGCTTTTTCTTACAAGTTTCTTATTTTCTTTGAAGTTCCTTATTCTTGATCAGGTCCAGAATAAAGCCTCTGTTTTTCTTCCCTCACATTTTAAAAAAAGTTTACTTTTTATCTCATTCATGTTGTTTTTCTCTTAACCATTAAATTGAACAAAAACATTTTCATTTTCAGCAATTGAAAATTGTAGTTTTTTACTTCTTTCATTCCTGACCGTTGTTAGTAAACTCTTACTAACCAGTTTTTAATTGGTTCTGCGTAATTCGTTTGATTTAGTGTGTACCCAGTTTTTGGTGCATATTTATCTTTGCATGCCTTGTTTTTTATTTATTTGAGACAGAGTGCATGCACACACATGAGTTGGAGGAGGAGCAGAGGGAGAGGGACAAAAGCAGACTCCCCACTGAGTGCAGAGCCCAATGCAGGCTTGATCCCAGGACTCTGAAAATGTATTAACATTAAAATCTAAATCATCTGACTTGGTGTTTAGTTGAAATGTGTCACTTGTAACTGTGAGGTTCACTTTTTATTTTCCTTTGATGCAGCTCCCCCTGAATATGTTGTAGTAATAGGTCACTGTATCTCCCTATCCCTCCCACTGTGTTGAATGTGGGCTCATCAGCAGTAGGGTTTTGGGGAGGTTATGAGAGAGGGGGAAAGGATGGTGGGTAAGACCTATATGGTGTGTTGTGACTGGGGAGTCTCCTTGGGCTTTAACTCCACAGCAGTGTTTGGGGAATGGGTTCTTCTGGGTGCTGTAGGAAACAAGTCCACAGAGCCCTTTCATGCTGAGTGTTCTGTAATTCTCGTTTTGAACAACTTCAGGACTATAGGTGGTTTTCCTCTGTAATAGCTGAAAAAAGTTTGCACTTTTATTTTGGTTGAGTTAGTTATAACAGGCACAGATGTGATAAATATTCTCCTTCAGTGAAAGACTTGTTTTTCCAATACTGGAATACTGGCAGACAGCCTTTAGCAGCCTCCTCTTCAAGGATTGCCTCAGCTGCAGAGAGCTGCCTTTTCCAAGTCTTGTCCCTACCCTTTATGACCCACATCCAATAACTGATTGAGGTGGAAGTGTAAGGTTTTAGCCATTTTAAACCAATTCCATACTACTCCAAAGGGCCATTTTAACTCCAGAGCTCCCTAATGGCTTTTAGCGAAGATATCCTGTGGCTGAATCAGATTGATTTCTTCATCTCCCAATTCCTGCTTCCTTCACCTCCCTTCTACAGGTGTTGATTCCAAGGGCACTTCTTAATATCCTGTATGCTAGACTTCATGTCAGAACCGGCTTTCTAAGTAGTCCATCTTGTACCATTAGCTCAGAAGAAAGAGTAGGATATTTGAAGCATCAAATATGTATGCTTAGATTACTATTTTATTCTTCTGTCTCTTATGTACTTTTTAGTGTTTACTTCACTATAGAAGAGCTTTTAAGAATTACTGATATAAAAATCAGAAGATTATATCTGTTGGGGCAACTGTGTGGCTCAGTCAGTTAAGTGTCCAACTCTTGATTTCAGCTCAAGTCATGATCTCAGCTATGGGATCCAGCCCTGTATCATGGACTCTGCGCTCAGCAGGGAGTCCTCTTGAGATTCTTTCTCTCCCTCTCACTCTGCCCCTCCCCCCGCACGGGCACACACTCTCTCTTGCTTTCTCAAATAAATAAATCTTTAAAATAAAAAAAAAAAAAAGATTGTATTTGTTGAACTTTACCTGAATTCTAGACAGCTGTGGTTCAGCCACAATGAAGGTTACATTAAAATCACCATTTCCAAGTGCATTCCCAGTAGTTAGGTGTGCAGATTCATTCTGGTTACTTGCTTTGATGACTTAGTAGTTATTAGTTTCCACCAGCAGTAGCCATGGCACCTCAGAAAGCATGACAGATGCATGCCCATTCCCTCTAGTACTCCCTTCCCAAAATACACTGTCCTAATAGGTCTTTGCAATTACGCAGTTAACTTCTTTCTTATATAGTATTTCACCCACACCTGCCCTTCTGAAACTATGTCATTATTACTGTTACTTTAATTGGGGAAACTGACAGTTTTAAATTCTTTCCACATCTGATTTTATGGGTTTTTTTTGTTCTGTTCCAATATATCTAAATACTTGGTTGTAAGGCAAATAGAAGAAGGGATTATATGAAATGGACAATATTTTTCAACCTTTTCTAAAACATCTTTTTCAGCATACTCATGTACCCAGACTTATACCTTTAATAACAAGCAATTGCACATCAAAATCAGTTCCTGTAAGAAGGTAAGTTTTGAGGGAAAAAAAATTTTAGTATAGCTTTAATATTGTATTATGTTTAATTCTTATTCTGGTGCAGAAATTAGTTGTCACTAATTTCTTGACTTCTAGAGACCTTAGTAAATTTTTTTTTTTTTATCTTATGTCCTATAAGGAAAAAGGAATGAAATGATCATTTTAACCACTCGTGTTTCTCAGTTTTATCATATTAAGCTTTGGTTTCTTTGGGCCACTGGTTGCCTAGTCTTCAGAGAGGATGGAGTCTAGAGTCAGGCCTTTGCTAGAGTCCTACAACTGCCATTGATTGTCCTACCTTGGGCAATTTAAACTGCTCTGAACTTCATTATCTACATATGTTAGGATGGCTAATGATATTGATCCCATAGAATTGTTAGGATAAAATGAGATAGACATTAAAATGAGATACACATCAGTAGAATTCAGTGTAGTGTTTGGAACAGAGTGAATAGCCATATCAGGTCAATCTGTCAGTCTCTGTCTCTCCTTATGATTTCTACTGTTTTTTAATGTCATCACTGTCACCATCAATACTAAAGACAACAAAAACAAGATTTGTACATTTGATGTTTAAGAAAACTGTGAAGAATCAGGGGCGCCTGACTGACTCAGTTGGAAGAGCATGTGACTCTTGATCTCCAGGTCATAAGTTGGGAGCCCCCTGTTGGGTGTTCAGAGTACTTACTTACATAAATACATACATACATATATCACACATACATTCGTACAAAAATTGAATCAGGGACACCTGGGTGGCTTAGTTGGTTGAATGTCCAGCTCTTGGTCTTGGCTCAGGTCTTGATCTAGGGAACGTGAGTTCAAGCCCTATATTGGGTTCCATGCTGGGCATGGAACCTACTTAAAAAAACAAAAAAGAAAGAAAAAGAAAGCAAAACTGAATCATACCATGTGATTTTACTTATATGTGGAATCTTCAAAAACAAAACAAATGAACATTCATAAATACAGAGAACTAATTGATGGTTGCCTGGGAGGGGTGGATGGGCAGAATAGGTTGAAGGGGATTAAGAGGCACCAATTTGAGTTATAGAATGAATAAGTTATAGGGATGTTTATGTCAAGTACAACTAAGAAATATAATCAATAATATTGTTTAACTTTGTATGGTGACAGGTCATTATTACAGTTATTGTGGTGAACATTTTATAATGTCAAATCACTCTTTTATACACCTGAAACTAATACAATATTGTATGTCAAGTACAATTAAAAAGAAATTTTATTTATTTTTTAATAATAAATTTTTATTATGTTATGTTAGTCACCCTACTTATTTTTACCTCTTTACATAAAAATAAATTTTAGAAATAATTTTAAAAATAAAGACATTTAAGTACCGTATTTTATATGCTAATTTGATACATGTACCCATCTTTTTTGAATTCATATTCTTTTCTTGATTTCAGTTTCTTAACTATTTAAAAATTATGTTGGCTTGATTTATTTTATTCAAAAACCATCGTAAATGATTTTTGCAAGAGTGCAGACATAAGAAAATATATTTTTTATATTTGCAATGAAACACGTTTGGTTCACAACAATTTAAGCTATAGTCTTATCTGATCATGTTTTGATATTATTTCTATTGCTATATGCTTATAAAATCTGTTCTTATTCATTTGGTCATTATTGTTTCAGTAACTATTGTTTGAGTAACAAAGAAAATTATTTAAAAACTCTCTTTTTACTTGATAAATATGTATTTTAAGTACTTTGACTGCTAGGAAGAAGCTGAAAGAGACATTATTGCCTTTAAGCAGTTCAGAGTTTTGGCAATAGTTGTTTAAAATCACCGGTCTCTTATATCTGAGGTTACCAAATGACAGCTCGCTAGTCAAATCTGTCCAACCAGTCTAGTTTTTGTACAGCCTGCAAGCAAAGATTATTTCTTACATTTTTGAAGAGTGGTTATAAAGGGGGGAAGAAGAAAAATATGAGCTAGAGACTTGTAGGTGGTTCACAAAGTCCAAAATATTTACTGTCTGGCCCTTTACAGAAAAGGTTTACCAATCTCTGTCTTACATTGAGGAAAGTGGTAATTGGAGAAATAGGAATGTGACAGGGAAGAGAGGGTCAGGAAATGCATCATAAAATTGACTGGAAAATGGGGAGCAATTCAATAACTAGGGGAATTGAGTGGGTGTAACCTACGCAGAGATGTAAGCTTGCTGAGTGCTTCTGAGCCATCAGGCCATCGAAGCCAGAACACGTGATAAATGGAAAGTCTCAGTAGGAAAAGAGGCTAACGGGACGCAGGGGGTGTGTGGTGAAGGCAGGAGTAGGTTGAAGTCAGAATATAGAGGGCTTTGAATGTCTACAAAGAGAAATTTTGACATTGCTCCATACTTTCACAGTTTTTAGTGAGGAGGTAGTGTCATCCATCTTAGTTTTTATTTCAGCTATGACCAATGATTTAAAAGGGACAGTGAGAAGTATTGGTTTAATTAAGTAGGAATTCTTATAGCTTATGTAAGAGGGGCGGGGTCTGAACTAGAGCTGTATTGATGATGATTAATTGAAGATTTTATTCAGGAAATAATTCAAGTGATTCTGGGTGTAGAAATGAAAATCTGATCATTGGATATGGATGAAGAGGTGATATCAAGTGCTTCAGACTGTGAGTTCTGGAATCAGAAAGCCAGGGTTTAGGTCCTGTCACTTTAGGCAAATTAATTTAAACCCCTGTTTCTCATTTTCTAAACTATATAATATGAGCTAAAAGAATGGATTTGAGAGGGTAAGAATTACTTTGTTCTTTTGTATGTAGTGTTTGAGTTGACAGTTTCCGCCTATGTAGGGATGTCCAGTTCAACCATGAACTGCTTGAAACTTTGACTTAACAGCTGAATTGAAGAACCAGTGCTGGAGATAATGACCTAGATGTGAGAAGCATAGCGATAGTCAGAGCTAAGGGTACAGATGATACAGATGTTGTTTCCCAAGTAAAGACTATGAAAGAGAAGTGGGCTGAGATCAGCACCAACCAGGTGAGCACCTATTTAAGGGAAGGTGGAGGAAATGTGTTAATAAAAGAAGAAAAAGAAGGGAGAACTGTGTCATCCGATGCCAAGAAAGAAGAGAAACTCAAGAATGAGACAGTTAGGGGCGCCTGGGTGGCACAGTGGTTAAGCGTCTGCCTTCGGCTCAGGGCGTGATCCCGGCGTTATGGGATCGAGCCCCGCATCAGGCTCCTCCGCTATGAGCCTGCTTCTTCCTCTCCCACTCCCCCTGCTTGTGTTCCCTCTCTCGCTGGCTGTCTCTATCCTGTCGAATAAATAAATAAAATCTTTAAAAAAAAAAACAAAAAGAATGAGACAGTTGAAGAAGTTGAGAACTAGAGGGCTTAGGAGAAAAGATACAAATACTTGATTAAAAATTATGCATATTAAAGAAAATAAATGCAGAAATGGGAGATCCGTTCCATCTTTCTTGGTCATCATTTGTGTATCTTCAATTTCTAGTGCAGGGTAGGTGTTTGATAAGTATTTTTTAAATTAAATGAAATGTATTAAATTTTTATATTTGACAAACAGTTTAAGGTAAAATCATGGGGAACCCTGAAGGTTTTTTGAACTATTCAGCATAGGAATAGTTGGAGCCTTAAAGTAAGTTAAGTATTTGACAGTTAAGATGACCAAAAACATAATGCAGTATTATAGAAGAAACAAATTAACATTTAAATTAATATAACTTAATATAATGTTATAATACTTGGTTGTAATTAACTTTTATTTTTCAGGCGTTCATTTGAATTTTTAGATTTATTGTTACAAGAGTGGCAGACTCATTCATTGGAAAGGTATGCATTGACTCTTCCTTTCCTACTTTCCTCTCCTCCCCATTGTCATCAGTTCTTTAGAAGTAGATGGTATTACTTTTGCATTATTTCTCCTTTTGCTTAAAAGTTACTTGTACTGGTTTTCCCTTAAAGCTGTGATGTAGTGTAGCTTCTCTTATTCAGTGCAGCTATGATTTTCTTCTTTATTTGTTGTTTGAGTGAGGATCTCTTAAGTAGAATGGGTTATAAAAGATTAAATTGGGCAGAAATTTTAAGACATATCTCCAGACAAGTAACCTAGGTTTCCTGAGGTGTAATTAATCAAGTAATAAATGATTTAAGATAGAAGGAGAGCCCTTCTTTTCAAAGGAAATAGAGAAGAGATTCATTGGAAAGTTTTTCTGTGCCAGTTGTCAGGTGTCATTGGTTAGAAATATACTGGGTGATGTCTAATGTAGCTCTGAGATGAACAAGAGGGAAATGTGCACAGCTAGTTGGTCTCTAGCTAGTTGGCTATTTGAGTGGTAGTAATTCCAAGTTTGAAGCTTGGGGTATACCTGCGTTTACATTGAATACCTTGCTGAGTTTCCATTTTCATGGAAATCGTTAAATCTATTTATAGCCCATTTTTTAAAAAATATAATTTGTTGTTTAATGTAGGCATGATATAATTCTAAGTTTCCCTTAAGTTCTTTTGTGGCAGCTACTATTCAGTTAGGTCAGACCATAACTAATCATACTATTAGCAGATCATTTCTACATTGGTGGGTAAGTGAGAAACCACACCAAAGGGTTTTTTTTTTTATTCATTAAGAATTTAAAATGTGAGTACTATACATATATACATCATCTGGACTCCTTATAAACATAATTATATTCAACTTTTTAATGTTTGACTTATCAGGAGGAAACCATATGTGAATGAAATGTGTGGGGTGGATTATGAGAAAATCTTAGATTTATTATTGTGCACTAATTAATCTTTTTATCTCTTCTGCCCCTTTGTGATTGATGTGTAACGTAGGTAGTAAGTATAATTTGTGGTGAAGTATAGTTTTACTCATGAATCTAAAGGTGTTTTGGGGCACCTGGCGGGCTCAGTCGGTAGAGCATGAGACTCTTAATCTCGGAGTTGTGTGTTCAAGCCCCATGTTGGGTGTAGAGATTACTTAAAAATAATAAAATCTTTAAAAAAAATAAGATGTTTTGTTTTATAGACATGCAGCCGTCCTGGTTGAAACTATTAAGAAGGGAATTCATGATGCTGATGCTGAGGCCAGAGTGGAGGCAAGAAAGTAAGTCTGTGATGTATTTTTGTGACAGTTTAAATGTACTTGGATCTTTTCTTTGAAAGGAATTATACTGGAAGAATGAAAATACCAGAAGTGTCTCAAGTATTCTACTTGATTAGCTCTTTAGTAAATTTGAGAAAGATTTTTTTCCCATTAAATCTGTACTGGCTATATGGGGCCCCTGGCTAGCTCATTTGGAAGAGCATGCAACTCTTGATCTCAGGGTTGTAAGTTGAAACCTATGTTGGGTGTAGAGATTACTTCTAAAAAATCTGTACCAAATCGCTAGTAGTTGACTTCACATCATTATTTGTATAATCATCAGTATTCCTATTCCATCATAACATCCTCACTTTCGTTATGAATAAAAATAACTGTCTTTTATTGAGAATGTGCTAATAAGTACCTGATACTGTGGGGCACTTGGTATATATTACCATATAACTTGAAAATGATCCCGTAAAGGTGGTATCTCTATAGATTGGCAACAGAAGTTTGGAGATTTGGGGGTTTACTCAAGGCCACACAAACTGTAAGGATCACAGCCAGATTTTGAACGGAGATCTGCTTTTCTCAAAAGCCTGCCGGCTTTCCACCAAAATTTGTTAAATTTAGAAAGTATTCACTTGAGGGGCGACTGGGTGGCTCAGTTGGCCAAGCATCTGACCCTTGGTTTAGGCTCAGGTCACAGTCTTGCAGTCGTGGGATCAAGCCCCTACTCAGGCCCTGTGCTCAGTATGGACTCTGCTTCAGATTATTTCTCCCACCCCCTCTGCCCCTCGTCTCTCTCTCTCTCTCTCTCTCTCTCTCTCTCTCAAATAAATAAATAAAATATTTTTTAAAATTCACTTGATATGTGGTAGATATATTAATATGGTCTCATTTTAATTCTTGAAGGTACACATCTTATATAAAGCTATTACTTTATGTTCTTTTTCCCCTTTTTTGTTGTTTGTTTGTTTGTCTGTTTGTTTGTTTTACAGGACATATATGGGTCTTAGAAACCACTTTCCTGGTGAAGCTGAAACATTGTATAATTCCCTTGAGCCATCTTATCAGAAGAGTCTTCAAACTTACTTGAAGAGTTCTGGCAGTGTAGCGTCTCTTCCACAATCAGACAGATCCTCCTCTAGCTCACAGGAAAGTCTCAAGTAAGGTCATATAAATGATATTACTGATTTATTCCTCTCCAGATCCTTGTAGTTTCTTAAATTAGATGATTGAATATCTGCTTGCTTTCACTTGAAGCCTTGAAAGAATGATAACTGGAATGTGCAGTTGACCCTTGAACAATAAGGGTGCCTACCCCCCAGGAAGTTGAAAGTCTGCATATAACTTGACTCCCCCAAAACTTAACTACTAATAGCCTACTGTTTACTGGAAGCCTTACTGAGAACATAAACAGTCAATGCACACATAGTTTGTATGTTGTATATATGTTATGTACAGTATCCTTACAATAAAGTAAGGTAGAGAAGAGAAAATGTTATTAGGAAAACCATAGGAAGATAAAATACATTTACAGCACTGTACTGGATTTGTTGAAAAAAGTCTGCATAGAAGTTGACCCACACAGTTCAAATCTGTGTTGTTCAAGGGTCAACTGTACTACATTTTGGTCTGTGTCTCAAGGGTTGGATTACATGCTAGTGTAACTTCTTTTGGGGTGAAGAGTTTAGTGATTCAAATTTTGTTTCTGTATATTCATGTCTGTGAAAAATATTGGGAAACACTGATTTATATACATTTTTTAATACCCCCAAAATAGTTCATACAGTAAGCAGCCCCTCTCTAGGGCATTATAATGGAGAAATTGTAATGGGGATTCAGAAGTCATCTTCAGAACTCTGACACAGCACTGTGTGACTGGTAGAAACACACTGCTTTCCTGCCTTGTCTTTTGCACAACTTAAAACGTTAGCAAATCCCTCAGGGGAAATTTGGCTCCCTAGTATCTGACTCCCTTCTGTGTAATTCTGTTCTCATCATTATGTTGGCTTCCTCAAACCCTTGCTGCCTTGGCAGCCTTAACTGTAATTTTCTATCCCTCTAGCCCTATGAGGTGCTAAAATCTCTAGTGCCATCTCTACTCCCAAGCAGTGGCCTCAGGTATTTGCAGGTTTCCTCACAGAATGTGAGCTTACCTCTATATGATTCCTGCCCCTTTGGGACTTTGACCCCACAAAGACTGCTGCTTGCCTCAGCAGCTCTCTAATGTAGGAGTGGGACCAGGGTGAGGCAAGTGAGGCAAGCTAGGGCACAAGACTCAAGGAAGCACTCACAGGGTCATGTGAGTACTGGACCAAAATGCAGGGATTACAATTTTTCAGTATAAAAGCAGATATCCGATTTCAGTGTAATTACTGTAGGAATAATTAACCTATCCAAACTTCTGTTTAAATTGGTGATAAAACCTTCGCTGCAAATGAGCTTTGTTGGGTTTTTTTCCCTTTACTTTTATTTACTTTGCTCAAACTTTAAAATGCCTATGAATCACCCAAAGATCTTGTTAAAATGCAGAATCTAATTCAGTAGATCTGGGATGGGGCCTGAGATTTTGTATTTTTTAACATGTTCCTAGGTTAAGGTATCTTTGCTTTTGAGTATGGGCCATACTTTAAGCAGCAAGTATCTAAACAAGATATTTTATCTTACTTCAATATTAACATCTTTAAACATAAACAGCTTTAAGTTCTGTGAACCTTGAAGTGGTCTGCCTCAGGCTCATAGAATGACAGTTTTAAGGGCCAGTTATAAAAACAATACAATACTGGGTTTAATAACCAACTACCAAATTTACAGTTTGAGAATAATGACTTATGGAATATTTTTCAGTAGCCTGATGTTAACCTGGTTGGGGTCTTTGTTTCTTTCTTCCCCCCACTTTTAAGGTTTATAGATATACTTTCCTAATCCCCCTTATATACTTAGATGTATTATTTATCTATGGGCTGCAGAATGGCATTATAATTAAAGATAATCAGAAAAGATACTGAAGGAGATGGTGGGTTCTTTGAGATGATTTGAGCCATTTTGCTTTCTAATCGTGTTATCCTCAGCAGCAGTTCTTAGCTCTGTTTCTCTTATCCCATGCAGTAACGCTCAGTAGCACTGCTGTAGGTAGTATGAGACCTACAAGATAACTGCATGAATTGCCAGTGGCCACAGCCATTATGGCTTGGGTGAAAGAGGCGTTGGTCATGCCAAATTCCCTCTGTGCTGGTGGTAACTCTCTCTCCTTCTAAGGAAAACATCTTGGAGTACAAGTGTTGGAGTGTGCTTTATGGCATCCTCTGTGCTGAGCACTGTAATGGGCGCTGAGGACGAGAGTGAACAATAGCAAGCTGGTTGCCTGTCTTTGTCGAGCTTGCAGTCGTTCATTGCTAGTTACTTCATTTTTGCTTCACATCTAACTCAGATACCTCCGATACATGACAATGACTGTTCTAAAAGATTTGTAAAAGGAAAATTAGAATTAGAAGTAAACTGTTCAGAAAACTCAGTAGTATTTCATTAATTGTTTTGAGAGGAGTAATAAATTGCATCTTCTTACTAAAAGTCTTTCTTATTACCTTGCAGTCGCCCTTTTTCTTCCAAATGGTCTACAGCAAACCCATCAGCTGTGGCTGGAAGAGGTAAACTGCCTTTCTAAGCAAGAGTCATAGCATATTTTACATGGAAACCTAATACCACATATATATGTTGTAGCTGTGTTTGTATACTATAGACATATACTACACGTAATATGTACAATGTAGTGTATACAATATACATATACATACTTATTAATGTATAGCATAATGCAAGTTCCCTGAAGCACTGCTTACCCTTACTTGTGATGCACTGTTTTCTCTTTTGTTTCAGTTCTTTGCAGTGCTGGTCATGACCCACCCTGTTGATTTCACAGCCTATTCGTGGATCATAACTCACAGTTTATAAAACTCTTCATAAAACTAAAAAACTAAAGACCAGAAATTTAATGACTTAATTTGCATTGCCTAAGAGTGGTAGAATCTGCATTATTTTCTGAATAACCATATCCTGGAGTAGTACTCATTGCATTTTTCTGATAGTAAAAAAAAATAACAGTGCTGCCATCTATCATGTACAGTGCTTCATGTCATGAATCAGTCATGAATATCATCTCTTCATCTACAAAACAGTTTGTGAATTTTACAAAGGATAGGTGGGTTTTTTCCCCCATTTTATGGAAGAGGAAAGTGAGGCAGAGAAATGTTGAGAAAATTGTCCAAGAAGATGTGGTTGTAACAGGAATAAAATGGAAGCATTCTTACTTTAAAATACTGTAAAGTACTTTCTAGTGTTAATTTGTACACTGCTTCCTTTTTGACCATTTGTCATCACGGATTAGCTCATGTTGGTTTCAGGTTTATATAATTTTCATGCTGTTTGCAGTGATTTAAATAACATGGGTTACCTATGCTTTGTTTCCCATAGTGTCAGCAGGCAGCAGCAAAGCCAGTTCCCTTCCAGGAAGCCTGCAGCGTTCACGAAGTGACATTGATGTGAATGCTGCTGCTGGTGCTAAGGCCCATCATGCTGCCGGGCAGTCTGTGCGAAGTGGGCGGTTAGGTGCAGGTGCCCTGAATCCAGGTTCCTATGCATCACTAGGTAAGACAGCTAATTAGGGGACATTGCACATTGTTTTCTCCCTGGTCTTTAAGCTGCCTTGTTTCTACTTTTTCCTTGTTTCCTTTGTTATCCTCCTAATCATCTTGATCAGAGGAACAATTCTTGATTCCATGATTTGCCTGTAGAAGTTTCATAGCTCTGTACTACTGCCACACTCAACTATTGGTTACTAAGGGGGTTGGGAAGGGCATTGGCCATGTATCCAGCATCTGTTCCCTTACCAAGAAGTTAAAGCCTTTGGGGGATCTGGGGAAAATGCAAAGCTTAATTAAAATCCAAGTTTAAACATGTATTCCCAGAGATATTTGGAATTTGTTTTTTCTGTTTATCAATTTTATTATCAATATTTTGTAGTCTGTCTATCTAAGAAATCTCTACATCCAACATAGGGCTTGAATTCAAGACCCCGAGATCAAGAGCTGTGTGCTCTTCAACTGAGCGAGCCAGGCATCCCTATGTTTATCAGCGTTAAAAGTTTGAGGCTGCATATTCACATTGCTTATCTCTGTTTTGTGCTTCATTTTTCTTCCTCTTGGGTAGTAATGGTAGAACGCTAGGCAGGCAGACCATTGGAACGCAGTAGGAAGTGCAGAGATATTGGAATGAACTGTAGTACATGATAAAGTTGGCACAGCTACATTCAGTGAGGAGAGGATAAATCAGTAAATGGTGTTTAGACACACGGTTTACAATTTGGCATGAAATTAAGTTAGAACCATTTTTCACACCGTATAAAAATGTATTCCAGATGACTAATGAGTTGAAAAGCAACTTGATGAAACCAAAGTAGTTGTGGATTCATTTAATTTCAGATTGGGGAAGGAATTTCTAAACATAAATGCCAAAAAGCCATGAGGGGAAAGTCCCTTTATTAAATCTTAAGTGTGAAAATATAAAATCTAGTGGCTGAAAACTTAAAGGGGAAAAAGTTTTATCACATACTACCAGAAAAGCTAAAATGTCAGCAAGTTTTATAAGTCTATGAAAAATACATGAGCTTATTTATATAGAAAAATATTCTACGTATATTAGAATTGTTCCCCAAAACACCAGAACAAATGTGGAATCTTTGCCGGACTCAAACAAGTACAAATGGAAAGAGCTATAAATATAACAAAAAAGTTAGGATTAGGGCCTACTGCTGATAAAGAATGTGGTTAAAAAGTGCTGATGTGAATTAAACATGGAACACTTAAGTGGCAATTTAGTAATACTCATGAAGCTTTTCAGCTTTTATTACTGAAATAAAATTGACATACAATATTACACTAGTATCGCAGGTACCACATATTGATTCAACAATTCTATACATCACTCAGTGCTCACCACAATAAGTATAGTCACCATACAATGTTATTACAATATTATTGAACTCATGAAGCTTTTTTAAATGTTCAGAATTCATTTATTATTTTTTATTTTTATTTTTTAGAGAGCGCAAGCATGAGCAGGGTTGGGGAGGGTCGCAAGGAGTGGGGAAAGAGAATGTTAAGCAGGCTCTACACCCAGCACAGACCCCGACACAGAGCTCAATCTCAGAACTCTGAGATCATAACCTGAGCCAAAATCAAGAGTCAGATGCTTAACTGACTGAGCTACCCAGGTGCTCCTAAAGGTTCAGAATTTAGATCCAGTAATCCAGTGTTTATAGATAATTATGCCAAGAAATAAAAAAAGAATATTCATCATATTTTTAATAATAGATGTTATTAGAGTCCACCTTGATATGTAACAAAGGGGGCAGGATTAAATTATGATATGTACTTACAAATACTATGCAGCCTTTAACAAATAAAATATTTTCAACAAAGATGAAATGATACTATCAAACGATGTGATAGTTTCATTGTTTTGTATAAAATTATACATAGATAGGTATACATAGACTAAGATGTAAACAAAGATGTCAACAGTGGGTTGGTTAGTGCTTTTAATTTTCATAAAACTTTTCTGTATTAGAAACATTACTTTGCTAGGAATGCAGTGTTACTTCAGTATATGAAAATGAATCAACTAAATACACTTTGTTAATAGAATAAAGGACAAAAACCACGTGATTATTTCAGGAGATACAACAAAGGCATTTGACAAAGCCCAAAACCTTTTCATGATAAAAAATAATCAACTAACTAGGAATAGAAGGGAAATTTGTGAACCTGATAAAGACCATCTGTGAAAAATTCACAGCTAACATCATACTTAATGTGAAAGACTGGATGCTTTCTCCCAAGATCAGCAACAAGTTAAGGATGTTCACTCTTGCCCTTCCTAACAACATAACCATGGAGTTCTAGCTAGATCATTAGGGCAAGCAAAAGAAATGGGATGTATCCAGATTGGAAGAAAAGTAAAACTGTCTGTATTTGTAGAAAACATGACCTCATATAGAGAAAATCCTAAGGAATCAACAAAAAAACTATTAGAGCTTAATAATGAGTTCAGCAAGGCAGAACTTGTATTCAGCAACCGCAGAATACAAGATCAATATACAAAAAAAAAAAAAAAAAAAAAACAGTATCAATTACAATAAGCATCAAAAAGAATAAAATGCTTAGGAATTAATATACAAAAGAAGTGTAAAACTTCTCTAGGAAAAACCACTCCTGTTACACTCAATACTGCTAACATCAGATTTGTTGGTTTTCTACACCAACCAGTTCTCCTACATCAGCTGGGTGTCTTACATTTCAGTTCAGTTCTGACACTAACTATAATTAGCGCTGACCTCACAGATTAAGGGCTCAGTTCTACAAGACTGCCCCTGCCTGCCTCCAGCACCACTCTTCAGACATCAGTTGCAAATCCAGGTTGTCACCAGTGCTTCTGACCAAACCGGCTATAAATCAGAGGTTCCCATAACCTCCTCCTCAGGTTCATTTAAATTGCTAGATTGAGTCACAAGACTCAGGAAAACAGTCTACTTACTAGATTACTGATTTATTACAAAGGACTTGTAAAGGATTTGGATGTGCAGCCAGATGAAGAGATACATGGGGCAAGGTCTGGAAGGGTCCTAAGCACAGGAGTGTTTGTTCCCATGGACTTATAGTGTGCTACCCTCCTGGTACATTTACCAACCCAGAAAGTCTCTGAACCTTGTACTTTGGGGTTTTTACAGAGGCTTCATCACATAGGCATGATCTGTCATTAACTCAAGTCTTCAGCTTTTCTCCCTTTCCCAGAAGATGGAGAATGGCTACAAATTCCAAGCTTCTAATCATGGCTTTTCATATTTCTGGGAACCAGCCTCCATTCTCTCCAGGAGCCCATCACCTCATTAAAACAAAAGACACAGCTATCACCCAGGAAATTACAAGGGTCTTAGGTCAAGGTATCTGTGTCAGGTACCAGGGTCAAAGACCAGATATTAGAACAAAAAAAGATATTGCTAGTGCTCTTATAATTTAGGAAATTATAAGGGTCTTAGGAACACTGTGTCAGGAACCAGGAGACAGAGAACCAAGGGCAAAAATTTTATATATACATATATATATATTTGTTTTCACACTTGTTCACTGAAAACTACAATACATTGTTAAAATCTAAATTAATGGAAAGACATGCAGGTTCTTTAAAGACTTAATACTGGAGGCACCTGGGTGGCTCAGTCGATTGAACATCTGACTCTTAGTTTCAGCTCAGGTCGTAATCTCATGGGTGGTGAGATTGAGTCTGCCTTGGGTTCCATGCTCAGCAGGTATTCTGCTTGAAATTCTCTCTCTCCCTCTCTCCCACCACACTTGCTCTCTCTCTCTCTCTCTCTCTCTCTCTCAAATCTTTAAAAAAATAAAGACTTAGCCGTGTTAAGATCGCAAACTGACCTGTAGATTCAATATAATCCCTTTCAAAAGTCCAGATGCCTTTGACAAGCACATCCTGAAACCCATATTAAAATGCAAGGGATCCAAAATAGATGAAACAATTTTGAGAAAGAACAATCTTGAAAAAGTTGGTGGACTCACACTTTCCAATTTTAAAACTTATTCAAAGCTGCAGTAATCAAGTCTCCATAATACTGGCATAAGGATAGATATGTAGACCAATGAAATGGAGTTGAGGGGTCAGAAATAAACCCATATATTTATGATCAGTTGATTTTTTCACAAGCGTGCCAAGACAATTCAGTGGGGAAAGAATTCTTTTTTTTTTTTATGTAAATAATTAGATTTGTTCTCAGAATCCGTTTATCAGTGATCTCACTTGGCTAAAGGAATGGGGAGTAGAAGTTCTTTTTTTTTTTTTTCTTTTTGATGCAGTGTTCCATGATTCATTATTTGTGTATAACACCCAGTGCACCATGCAATATGTGCCCTCCTTAATACCCATCACCAGCCTATCCCATTCCCCCACCCCCCGCCGAAGCCCTCAGTTTGTTTCCCAGTGGGGAAAGAATTCTTTTCAACAAATGGTGCTAAAACAACTGGATAGCCACTTGCCAAGGAATGAATTTGGATCCCTACCTCACACCATATCCAGAAAGTTAACTCAAAATGGATCAAAGACCCAAATGTAAGAGCTGAAACTGTAAAACTCTTGGAAGAAAACATAGGTATAAATTTTTTAAGTAATGTTTTCTTAGATACTACACCAAACACACAAACAACCTGAGAAAGGATAGAGAAATTGGACTTCATCAAAATTTAAAACTTTTGTGCTTCAAAGGGCACCATCAAGAAAGTGAAAGAACAGCGTAGAGAAGGAGAGAAGACATTTGCAAATCACATATCTGAAATTAGGGACTTCTATTCCAATTACATGAAGAACTCTTATAATTTGGTAACAAGGATAATTCAGTTTAAAAATGGGCAAAATATTTGAGTAGACATTTCTCTAAAGACAACATACAGATTGCCAGTAAGTGCATGAAAAGATGCCTAACATCATTAGTTATTAGGAATGTGCAAATCAGAAGCACAATAAGATACCACTTCCTATCCACAAAGATGGCTGTTATCCAAAAGATGGACAATAACAAATGCTGGTAGGATATGGAGAAATTAGAACCTTCATGCAGTGCTGATAAGTATGTAAAGTATTGGAGCTGCTGTGGCAACAGCTTGGGGTTTCTCAAAAAGTGAAACAAGAGTTACCACGTGACCAGCAATTCCACTCCTAGCTGGTATAGCCAAGATAATATGAAGGATATGTTATCATAAAAATGTGCACATGAATGTTCATTGCAACAGTATTCGTAATAGCCATGGAAACACCCCAAATGTCCAACTGCTGAATGGTTAAATAGATATGTTTGTACATTAGAGTGGAATATTATTCATCCATAAAAAGGAGTACGTTACATAAAAGTACTAATGTATCCTTCAAGGTGGGTGGACATTATGAAGTCAGACACAAACAACCACTTACTGTTTGATTCCACTTACATGCAGTGTCTAGAATAGACGAATCCACAGAAACAGAAAGTAAATTAGTTGTCAGGGGCTGAGAGTCAGGGGAATAGGGAGTGAATCCTAACAGGATTTCTTTTGGGGGTGATGAAAACTTTATGGAATTAGTGATGAGGGTTGTGCAACCTGTTCATATACTAAAGATACTGAATTGTATAATATAAAAAGGTGAATTTTATGGTACATAAATTATATCTTTTTTTTTAATTGGGGAAGAAACTGGAAAACAATATAAAACCTATTTATCTGGAGTCTTAAAAATAAAAATGTGATAGTTAATATCTATTATTTTTATTATCAGAAAAATACAATATTTGAAATGTTTCAATGTGAACTAGGAAGGCAATTTGTAACAATTTTTTTTTTCGTAAGAAAGTCTATAATAGTGCTGTGAGATTGACTTCATTAGTTTCTTTGGGTTCTTTAAGGTTTGAATTGCACATATACTTCATTACACAAGGGAAAGGTGTCCCTCTGTCCTCTTTATCTGGCCCATGTTTACACTCAGAGACAATGAACTACTTGCCTTTGGTGCTTTCCAGGGCCTAGATAATGGATTTTCTCATTCTTCCTCTCTTTGTTTCTAATCTATTTCTCTATTCCTTCCTTTCTTTGTCTCTCTCCCTCTCCTCCACTCTCATCCCTCCCCACTCTTCTGCTTCTCTCCTTCTCTTTCTTCCTCTTCCCACTCCCCACCCCCCAACCAGCTTTCTTATACACATGTGACTGGTGTACTCTGTTTTCTTCTACTTTGAGCCTTGCTTGTCATGGCTGAACATTTATGGATCAGAGGGAGTGTTCCATTGTTTTTCAGCAAACACTTAATGAACACTTAGTTTTTGCCAGGCACCCGACTAGGTGATGGAGATCCAGAAGTAGATACTTCTGTAATCAAGAGTCTCTCAGTCTAGTGGTAGATTGCTAAAGGATGAGCAGCTGAAAATCTTTGCATTTTATGCTTTTAGAATTTGAAGTCCCAGTGACACATCAGACTGGAGGTGTTGGGAAGTCATAGTATAATGAGAAAGAGAGAGATACAGTGGCATCAAGATAGTGTGGATCTGTGCTTGTGAGATTAGATTTTGAAGTCATTAGAGACTTTTCTTACTATAACCTTGCAGTGTTAAACTTAGTATGTTGCTTAAAGCAGTTGCTACTGGGTTTTTTTCTCCCAGTTCCATTCTCCCAATGGGGAGAATGGGGAATGGGGATATGATGAGTGTTTGATTTCAAGAAACTCAGAAGACCAAAGCAAGAGGTCTACCTGATGATGGCAAGGGTCCCAAGTTGGGATATGGGCTTCACTAATGTCTCACTCTAGGCAAGTGAAAATCAAACTCATTATCGATTCTTTGTTTATTTTTGTATCTTTTTCTCACAAAGGAACCTCATCTTGTTTAAATCTCTTAGAACATTTTAGTTGAAAACAAGTTTCTTATACATGTCTGTGCTATGAGTTCTGTCTTCTTAAAAATAATGTTCTAGGGATTATAAAATCATTTTTTTCTAATATACTAAGTTTTCCTCTGTTCTTTGCTTGCTCTTTCATCAAAGAGGATACTTCTGACAAGATGGATGGTAAGAACTTACTTTTCTAATTCTACTAAAGATGTTTATGGCTCTTGGGTTCTGTATAATGTCTTCATTCTCTTTTTGAAAACAGACTGCTTATTTTACAGCAATCTTAATGTGAAAATGGCTACATAATTTTCTAAATTTTGGGTTAGGCATACCCATTTTGGGGTTTCCCAGTCTATTCAAATACTAGGTTACTGTTTGTTGTAAGTTAAATCAATTATCTTAAATTTTCTTACCTTAGCTCATAGAAATATTCTTGATTTCTTAAGTCTTTCTCTGAAATAGAATTAGAAGAATGGAAAATCTCATAAGTCATTAGATTGAACTCTTTATTTTACTAACTGATACAGAGAGAGACAAGTGAGATATTTTACCGATTCATATGGTTATTTGTGAAAACAAAATGCAAGTACAATGCTATCTTTAAGAGTAAGTTTTAAACTAACATTTAATCAGGACTGAACTTTAAGTTTTGCCTTTTTAATTTCAGCATTCAAGTGATTATAGTTTGTACTTGCTTGGTTCAGCGTGGTATTTTTTTTTATCTGTATGGTATTCGTCAGATACAACATGGCATATTATCTACATTTTCCCTTCACTTCATCAGATACCATTATGTTGTCTAGGAACTTGAGCTTTTTTTAAGAACTTGTAAGAAGATACTGAATCTGTAAGTCTTAGTGTGAGATCTAGGCAAGATGGAGAATTGTATGTTTTTCTGTCAATTATTACATAAGTTCTTAAATAGATATATATCTTCATATATCTTCCCTTCTGATGAAATGGAAGATTTATTTAATCTTGGGTTGGATACATGACTGTTACTTGTATTGTCTCTATGCTCCTCTGTATGTTTAATGTATTTCATAAGTTAAAAAAATTAATGAAATGAAAGCCCATCACAAGATAGTTTCTATATTTTAAACCCTTTATGGTATCACTTCTCACACTGAAATTCTGTGTCCTTAAACTATTCTCACTTTCCAGGTTAAGATCTTTTCTTGTTTGGGTCAGAAACATCAGCCTATTTGAAGAATCATCTGTGTCACATGATGTGTTATTCTCACTGATGTTCAATCCTATGTTTTAAAAAATCTGTATATACTCATATAGAGATATATCTGTTATTGCCTTTTAGTATAGTGAGTTGTGATATTTGCACTTGTTCATTTCTGCTACTTTTCATTGACATCTTAGGGAGGACATAAAGTGTTGAGTAAATAGCTGATGGATTGATGGGTCTTTGTAATGCTTTAATGAAAATACTGAGTTAATGAGGCCATGGATTTGACTTCCATGTTTGTCAGTTAGCTTTTCTAGTTTTTATGGACAACGTTTTGAAAATGCACAAAAAGTATTCTTATTCTGTAAAAACCTTCATTTCAGAAAGAGTAAAGACAGGGTTAAATCTTTCTTGAGTGATTAACTTCTATAATTTTCTTCACCATTTCAAATTTGAGTATGAAATGTAGCAGATAAAAGTGTTGTGGAATTTTGCCATTTCCATTTGTCTAGTTTTAACCTTTTCTTGTGCTGTGAGTCATTAGATGACCTCACATTTTATCTAAGGCTGTAATACTAGAAGATTTTTTTTCACTCTTTCATTCTAGTCCTGGGTGGGAGGTGCAAGTAGGTCTTAACATCAGCATTGGCAGAATTTGTTGAAATGTTATTGTTTTATTTCTCTTATTTAGGAGCAACATCCGAAGATGGTAAGAATTATACATTTTGTTAGTAACACAAATACCTCTACATTAATATTTTCATTAGTAGGAATTAAATATTAAAAACTAAAATAGGCTAATTTTTTTGCAAAACTATATAATTTGCCAGCTGTGATAGCTTCTACATTTTATGTTTGGTTGTGTTAGTTACACATGTGAATTTTTTTCTTTAGTTCTTCATCTGGAGTCTTGCTTTGTATCTTGGATCATCTCATGCTGGAAAAACATAATTGCTTAACATGTTTAATAATATCTAGTATAAAGTTAGTAAATATTTTTTTCAGTAGCATCATTAGTGCTTTTCTTTATTTTTGTGTTTTTGTTTTTTAATTTATGCTAATTCATTTATACTGTGGGGAAGCATGCTCCATTGCTTTACCATGGAAGTTTAAATGCATTTGTTTAGTCTGCTTTTAAGTGTGTCTTCGATTTAGACTCAGTGGAGAATTGCATATATGATTTGAATTTGGGATTATAAAAAACTTGCTAGATATACTACTTTATTTTATTGAGCCAGTTTACTTTAAGAAAATAATTATTTATTGCTTTTGAATTTGTAGAAAGGAAAGAAATTCCGTTTTTTTATATTTCCTGAAGGCTGTCTTATTAAACCTCTGATTTTGAAACACACTTCTTCTTTTTCCCCTAAGTTTTACATGGATGACCTTTTCTTGTGATATAAAACCAAGTATATTTAACATTTTTAGTCTCATGCTTACTCTGATATATTTGAAATATTTCATATTTTTCATATCAATTGGAGTACTCTATAAAAATGGTTTCTATCACTGTAGCATTGTAATCTAGAACATTAGTATCAAAATACCCTAATTTCTTTGTTATATTGGATAAATTCTCCATTTCAAGAATAATAATTTTGTTTTTCTGTTTTACTTCTTAGTCGGGAGAACATTGTATCCTACTCTAAACAGACTCTGTAAAAGGGTGAAAGGCCTGAACTATGGGCTTATTAAGGGCCTTGAAGAATTGAGAATGCTAGACTCACCAACTAGACTTCGGTTTTGCTTCTGTTTTACTCCTGGTTTTTAATCACTATTTCTTAATTTTGTAATTTCTCCTTACTCTTCATTTTTTTTCCTAATTAATATAGCCATATCAGGCTAGCCAGTATAATGATTGCCCTACAAATTGTACCTTTTAGCTTAACAGAATTCTCAGCCCTTCTTTGTGATTGTGTTTAGTATTGGTTCTAATTTGATACAGTTGAGACTGCTTGAGAACACCATATAACTACTAGTAATATATTTTTGTTTTTACTAATGATACTTAGGTACTTTGATAAGCTCTTGTCTCCTTTAGTTCAAAAGCCCTAGAAGTAGATGTTTGTGGCTTGTTTTTGTGGAGGGGGATGAGGCAGTGGTAGAGGAGAAGGGAGTATGCTGAGAAAAGTGCCAGCTCTCATGTGATAGGTATTTCCTCAAATCATTTTATAAATGAAACTGGTTGGGAGAAGAGAATAGTAAATGTGTCCATATCTAGATGTCTAGTAATCTCACAGGATAAAAATATTAAATATTTTACCTAATATTATCTCTTCTTGCAAATCCCTTTTAGAAGTATATTTTCAGTCAAAAGAATTGTTTGGGTTGTTGTTTCTAATAAGATTAGGCTGATATTTAAAACAATAGGCTGTATTTGAGAATAAACTAAATTTTACGAAAACTGGAATTTTAGAACTGGAACTGCCAGTTAAGAAACAAGTAGCATGCCTTTGGTAATTATCTTAATTATGACTCTACTGGACTAATAATATCAAACTAAGAATGGAAATCTTTTAGTTTGACTTTATTTTTACCCTTGAAGGAAAGTTAGCTTATGTTGCAACACATAAAAAGCAGTATGTATTTTAAATATTTTAAGAGAAATATCACCTGTCAGTCATGGTTACATCGTTACAAAATTTAACAATACTTGAAAAGCACACCCAATTGGAAAATTATAGTGAGATTTTTTTTCCTCATTACTAAATATCATTATAGAAAAATGTCTTTAATTACGTAAATAATTTTATTCCTTAGGCCGGGTGAGAGCAAAGCTTTCAGCACCACTTGCTGGCATGGGAAATGCCAAGACAGATTCTCGAGGAAGAAGTCGAACAAAAATGGTGTCTCAGTCACAGCGTACGTATTGCCTGAGTTTTCCTGGTTTGTAATACATTTGGATAAGTGTGTTGCTTGTATATGACTGTATTAGGAGATTGACCAGTGGATAAAGACAAAGCTAACTTCAAAAAAGACAAGCCACATACTGAGTTCTTGTTCTGTACTTTAGGTTCATCATCACCTGACAAAAATGAAGGTATTTTTTTTTTCAATGTTTTGGATCAGTTGTTGTGCATGTTTTGGAATTTTTTTGAGTGGGTGTTGTCTTGTCTTTGGTGTGTTACTAGGGCTGCATCATTGATATCTGCCACTTAGAAAGAAAAAACTTCATCTGCTGTACAAAGTTTTGCATGGAGATATTTTAAGTAGCACAAATCTCTTAGCATTAAGGTTTTCACAGTCTACTCAGAAACTTGCAAATGTAGAAAATTGTGCTTTTTAGAAGCAAAATAATTGCCATATGTTAGCATCTAATCTGGTTGCATCTAGCTAATGCAATTCAAGGACAGATATGTGTGTCTTCATACTCTCCCCAAAATCTATTACAATACAGTTAGCATTTTTGGCAGGTATATACTGATTCGTAGTGAGGAAACATAAAATGACTAGTTCTATTATATTTCTTATTAAATTTAAGATTTGTATTTTTACTGTTTCATTGGAAGCTGAGTTCCTCATAAGAATAATTATTAAAAAGCACAATTTTGAGGCCTAGGTAAAATGAATGATTCATTTCTACATGTTCCAGAATAGTAACCCATACATTTATGACATTATTAATTTAAGAGTTTGTTCCTGTTCTTTCTTTGTCAAGAGATTTTCATTAGTACTTATCTCTAAAAACAAGATTTTTTTTCTAGGGAAGTAATTTGGGGGTTATTCTACATACTTGGCTATTTTGAAAAGAAATCTATTTAACCGTCTTCCACGGTTGTGTAGGTTATTTATCAAGATACAGATGTCCTATATGTCTGTTTTTTCATTTGATTCCCAAATCTTGGAATCAGGGAAAAGAACTGGGCGCTTGGAGGCGGCCAGGTGGTAATTCCACAAGTCCTGCCAGCAGGTTCTCCTTTTCTCCTCTTTCCAGAGTCAAAAAATCCAAGCGGAGAAATGATGGGAATATTCAGCAAGAGCCCTAAAAATAAGGAAATGCTTGGTATAATTGGTTTGCAAATTGAGGATCATTTATAAATAGGAAAAATAGAAAATGCCCTCTGGGTAAGGTCTCTTCTTCCAAATTAGGAATAGATCATATCACATTTTTCCCTGCTCTTCTGTATTTTTAGAGTAATTTTTTAAGTAACTCGGTCTTTAGCAGTTGTACTGTAGTTGCTTAGAGCCTTGCTACTCCAAATGTAGCATCAACATCACCTGGGAGCTAGTTAGAAATGCACAATTTCATGCCACCACAGATGTCCTGAATTCAGTCTTTTTAACAAGATCACCAAGTGATTTGTGTATAATAAAGTCTCAGAAATATTTGATTTAGATCATGGACTCTGGAGCCATTATTACCCACATATGAATCATGGCTCTTCCAGTTTACTTAAAGTTTCTGTATTTCTGTATATTTATCTATACAATGAAGAGGATAATCTCAGAGGGTTGTAGTGAGGATTAAATGTTATAGTATATTTAATGTACTTTAAGACAGTACATGGGCCCAGAATGAGCACTCTGTATTTCAGCTGATAAAATTGTCTTCCTTGTTATTATTAACCTAATGTCAACTGAATTTTAAACTTCTGTTGTGTACTTTTGTGCCTTGTTAGGTTTATGGCCTTCAAGAAACAAAGAAAGAAATAATGATAATGTTAGGAAATTTAAAGCATAAAGAAGAATAAAGATAGCAACCCAAAACTGTCTGTATCCAGTATCTTAAGGATAAAATTTAATTTGATGTGAGCTGTTTAGTTCTTTTCCAAAGTAATACCAAGACAGAACTTGTGACAAAGATTCAAAGTTCTTTGTGTATGGTTTTCTAATATGTTACCTAAGGACCTCCCTTTTAGGTATATTGTAATTACTGATCATTTCACTAAGATGTAGAATAACTTTTTACATTTGGTTTTTCACTTTGAAACCCAGTCTGTAATACTTCAAATCCTCTCCTGAAGTATGGGAACATAATGATAGGCTTTTTAGACCTGGTAGGATTTTAAGATCAGAAGACTTTCCCACTATAAAATCACTTAGGTTTTAAATCATATTGCAGAGATTTTTGTTTGCTTGCTTGCTTATTTATTAAATGACTGTATATTCCATTTCAGATTCTTTTGAAAAAAGAAATTGTGACCCTATATGATTTGATGCAAGTTTCTTTACAACATATTTGCATAGAAATATTGCTGTGACCTCCCTCTTCACTTTGTTGTGAAGTAATTCATTAGAGTTTGCATGATCTTTCCAAATTTTTATATTGCCATTTAGGGGGAAAAAAAATCCCTTGGGTCAGAGCAGGTGTGTTCTGATGACTAACCAAAATAAATAAAAGCAGACCCAATGGAGAGACATCCAGATTTATATTTACGTAAGGATGGTGTCTTTTGTTATTGTTGGTAGTGATTGGTTGTGTACAAATGGCTGTACAGCCTGTCAGAAACTTGGTCTCCTCACCCTAACCTCCTGCCGGTTTTTTTTTTTTTTTTCTGTGCATCTTAAAAAAAAATTTGTAGCTTTTTCATGTAAGCTTTCTTCAGCTATAAGATGTTGTAGTTTTTCTTTACCGTAGTTTTAAATTAAATGTTTAAATAGTAGAAAGTTAAACATTTAATTATTTAGACTATAGGCTATTAGAAGAAAAGCTGAAGAATTTACATTTACTTTTGCAACTTCATTTCATCTGCTTTGTACATGAGTGTCTGATTTCAGCTGTAAAAGCTACTAAATGTACTGCTTTTGTTACAGACGTCTATGGCTTAGGGATTTTTCTTTTAAAGTTTGCTTTTTTTGCTTTAGGGTTTTTTATTTTCTAAGAACTGACTAAAGCTTTCTTATTTCCATCTGCCATTCATTTTAAATCTGCTCCTTCCCTCTTCGTGGATTATAACCCTTACCCTCATTCTGCCTTTACACTTGTTCAGGATCACAGTCTGCTAATACCGTTGGTGGTAAGGATTTACAGACTTGATGTGTGCATCTGTTGTTTGATCACCTATTTTCATTATCGAGAATGGGTTCTATTCAGCAGAAATTCTCAACATAAAATTCCATCATTGTATAGCCATATTGGGGCAAAAATTGCCAGTTATCTTTGGCCTGTCTTTATTTTATTACCAAAACCTTGAATTGTTGAAATTATCCAAGTTGATCCCACAGGTTTAGGCATTCAAAAGCAAAGGA
Source organism: Ursus maritimus (assembly GCF_017311325.1). Taxonomy (NCBI): domain Eukaryota; kingdom Metazoa; phylum Chordata; class Mammalia; order Carnivora; family Ursidae; genus Ursus; species Ursus maritimus. Next base: position 55,642,586 of record NW_024424453.1, on the reverse strand, counting down.
GCTTTAGTAATGCCTTGAAAATAACCTCGTAAAAAGTATAAAATGATAGTTTGAAAACTTTAGGTAGCACAAGAGAAATTAGGTATCCAGTTTCAAGTTTCGCAAATTAGAGTATTTTCTACTAGCATGCTACTCCCTAGGTATATCATGCCCTTTGTCATCAACTCTGTGGCTTTCTTATGAAAAATTAGCCTAGGTAGTCCTTGGCTGGGGAAAGAGCCTTGATATTTTCTCTAAGTACAAATAATTCCAAAATGAGTTATAGGCATTGGAATTATCACACTGTCGGTAGGGGTTTGGAGTCAGTGGAGAAGAGAGGGTAATGATGAAAGCAAATGAACACTGCCAGTTTTATTTTCTAGGAGAGGTTATGAATGAATTTAAATATAGAAGGAGTGAGCTTGCATACTTTTGATAAACACAGTTAACCAAGATTAGGTGGAGTGGTTACTCTGCTTCTATACTGCGTGTTTCCTCTCTGCTGAATAGACCCACATTTCAAGGAGTTCTCTAGTCTCCTACCAGCACCTTTACCCCTTAAATTTATATTAGTTTTAACAGAATACCATATTGTATGTGTTCATTCAGTTCATTATTTATACTTTTTATATTGTTGCAAGCGTTCCCATAAAATATTCCATTGGCTTATCTTGCATTGTGAGTTTGTGGCATGTTGGGTGTTTGGATGTTTTGGTGTGTATGTTTAGTGTAGTTACTGCATGGAGAAAATAGGTGCTTTGTGCGTATCCTTAAGGTTATAACTGTAAAAAACCTGATTTGAAGATTCTTCACCTGGAACACCAAGAAACAATTCAAACAAGCCATTGTTTTAAAGTAAAATTGAATGATTTCCCTGTAATAATTTAGAATTCCTTCTACTCAGATTAATTGTTATTTCATTGGAAATACTGCTTTGTTTTATATAGTATTGCTGTAACCAGTGGAAGATAATTTTCATTTTGTGTGCTGGTAGAGTTTAGGAATTAAGCATGAATTTAATTTGTATTTAGTAAAACCATGCCAGGAAAACTACAGTGAGGGTCAGAGATCAGCAGCCCATGGACCACATCCAGCCTTCATGTATTATTTGGTCTACACAACGTGAGAAAAATGAGAAAATTTCAAAGTTTGCACTTTTTTAAAAAACCCTAAAGCCCGGCCGGTATTACCTCAAGACACAGCTTACTAGAACTGAAAAGTCACCCCTCCCTGCCTTACACTCAGTGCTCCTCCCTCATTAACATCTCCTGCTTGGCCACATTGACATTTGAGTCTTTAGTTTTTGCTCTGTGAAAATGAAGCATGATTGGGTAAGATTATACAAGGTGAGCAGTGACTGCCCTGTTGGTTAAGAGAAATGATGCCCAACCAAGGGGAAACGTTGCTTTCATGAAGAGTTGCTTTCATTTATTTAAGTATAAGTTTAACTTTTCTATAATGCTACCATTCAGAACGTAGAGTTAAATTCTATCTTGGAGTTATCTAGTTTGTTTTCCCATTCAATGCAGACATAAAATGTTTTGATTGACAAGGAGCTCATTTCCATGCAATTCTAGTTTCTAAGTTTCTAAGAAACCATGTTTCTTAATTTTTTTTCTTTAACCCTTGCCCCAATCTGTGAAATTTTATCCAGCTCCCTCTCTTTTCCCCTGACCAGTTATCATCTGCCTTCCAAGACTGAGAATCACTAGTTTGGAAAGGGTCTGACTTCTTTGACATTTGCTTATAGTTCTTTTCTACTCTCAGTAACCCTTATATCTACATTGTAGGCATGGCCACCCAAGATCCCTTTGTGGTTATGCAAATAGCAAAAAGCAAGTTTCTTTTTCAGCTGGCCCAATTTTATAAACATTTAAATTTTAATTTTGTAAAAATTAAAAGTATACATCATAGCAAGATACTTTTGCTCTACCCATTCAGAGGCATCTCAGAAGGCAAACCGTTTTAACATGAAGAAAATTTTTATTACATTCTTAACAAAATAATAGCAGTAATGAAATGACTAATTCTGTTCCTTGCAAATACATAGCTTTCTAATATATAGCTGTAGCCATGTGAAATGTTTTGTCAGATACGTTGGTCTTTTTCGAAAATCTTTTATACTGTTTGTGTTCTGAACAGACATACTATTAGTGTTGTCCTCTACCCCTCAAAACTGAAAACAGATTTTTACATGATTTTTACTGTTCAGTCCTAGCATATATAGCATACTTTTTTCCCCCCAGGTTTTGACTATACATGTCTTCCTCAGTCTGTTTCTTTTGAACTTAGAACTTGCCATACTATCCCAGTTTTCTCAGATGTATTTCTTGAATTTTTATCCTTTCAACAAGTTCTCTTAGAGTTCACATCTGAACATTTCTATGTATGTTTGGTGTTCAGCTGGCAGCCGGTCGGGGTCTCCAGGAAGAGTTCTGACCACAACAGCCCTCTCCACTGTGAGCTCTGGTGTTCAAAGAGTCTTGGTCAATTCAGCCTCAGCACCGAAGAGAAGCAAGATACCACGGAGCCAGGGGTGTAGCAGAGAGGCTAGTCCCTCTAGGCTGTCAGTGGGTAAGGTTTTCTCTGTGAGGCTTGGGACCTCTTCTTTTGTATTCAGGCTTGGATATTGGATAGCATGGCAGACATCAGTTGGGCACTTAGAAGGTAGAAGAAAACGCAGAATTCAAAGAAAATTGAAAGGTTATAATTGAATTAGGTATCTTACCTGTAAAGTATAATTCATGTATATTTTAATCCTTTTATTTGCAGCCTTCTTACATTTGTAGAATACTATTTTACCCTTGTAATCTCATACAAACTAGAGGACTGTATTCAAATTTAACTGTATTCCTGGCAATCCTTTATCAAGAGTAATTTGTTCTCAACCTCAGAACGATTGATCAGTTTTTAAGAAAGAAAAATTAACATATCAAAAATGCAAATTCTATCTTTTGTTTCCTCCATTCTGTGCTGCTGTTGCTTTGTACCAGCCCGAAGTAGTCGTATTCCTCGACCAAGTGTGAGTCAAGGGTGCAGCCGGGAAGCCAGTCGGGAGAGCAGCAGGGATACAAGTCCTGTTCGCTCTTTTCAGCCCCTTGGTAAGTACTTGGGCAGATGTTGGGTGCATTTCTTTCCCCTCTGTTATCACCATCTGATAACCTCAGCATACGTGGCGTTTAGCTTTCTTCATCTATCTATCCCGATAGAAGAAAGAGTCAGAAGGAAATTACATGTTTGGGAAATTCCTTTGACATTTACTTGTTTTAAATGAGCAGCTTAGACCTTATACAAACAAATTGCCTCCATAATCAAGTAAATATCACACAGATTTAAACTATAGAATATTGCATTCAAGATTTATCTTAAGAAATAAACCTATACAATTTAAAGGTAATATTTAAATATTTACTCTCAAGTGAAGTATGGACCATTTTGTTTGATAAAATAAATGCTGTTGGTTTTTTTTAGCAGAAATATTAACATTTCAACTTAGATATTTAACATAGGTTATTAGAAAGAGTGCAGCAAAGTACCGTGTGAACTACTAACTAAAATGGGAGAGATTAACATTTTTTTAGTATTTTACAGTTTAATAGTCGTTTCCCATATATTTGTGTCATGTCACAGCTGTAAAACCTCTCTGTACCTGGTGATATAGATTATATTATAACCTTGACTATAATAGTATAGTTACCTCACTTACAAAAATCTTAAATGACTTTTTTTAAACTTTTAGTATTTGAGAATAATCAGAGAGGCAGAATTTTTTACACTGAAAATTTTTAGAATTTCTGCATGGTCCTTCAGCTTTTTAACTAGTACTTTATTTATATGTACATACTTAACGCCATTTCAGATTTTTTTTGTTTAATTCCATAAAATGTAGGTTACTGTAATACTTAAGGAATTTCTCCTCAGACGTCGTGATATTTAAGAAGAACATAGTTCTACTCGTTGCCTATTGGAATTATTTCCTTCAATAGACATGTTAGTGTAGGATATCTAGAGATTAATTTCTGTTCTCTGGGCCATTTCATTAAATAAATCACTAGACTGTCCTGTACCTAGAAAACCCCCATTGAGCTAGGAACACAGACAGGGATGGCCTCAGCCTTTGTTGTTTCTGTTCCAGTCCCAGGTACCAGAGTTCCCTTTCAGTACTTTGCCAGAGATATTTTTAGTTCATATACAATAGGCTGTGTATGTGCACACACACAAACATACATGGAGGTGTACATGGTATATCTTTGTGTATATATGTTTTAAGAATGAAATAAATCTTATATTTGTATAAAATAAGCATGCCATCTTGAAGGGTTGAAGGAAGTGGAGTGGATATGTGGAATGTGTGGTAGTTTAAGAGCATATGTTCTAAGGTCAGATGGCCTGGGTTCTGTACCTTCTGTACATGAGTTTCCCGATCTGTAAAAGTAGGGTCATAATAGTATGTACTTGTTAGGATTGTTTTGAAGAAGCTATAAATGAGCGAATACATGAAACAAATCCCCCAGCGCAGGGCCTGGCACACAGTGAGCACTTGGTCGTCATCATCATCGTCCCTGCCACCACTGCTGATCCTCCATCTTTTCCCCTAATGCTCAACTGCTTGCCCAGAAGTAGTTTCCTTGTACTTTAGTGGCAAGGTTCTTAAGATACTTTTAATGGTATAACACCTGCATCTGTATAATGCTAATGCTGCGGAATTATTAGAAAACATGAGATATAAAATATATAAAATATATACTCTGGGTATACAGTACAAAGAATGAATAAAAATCTAATTTTAAAAAAAAGAAAAAAAAAGAAAACATGAGATATCAACAAGAAACCAAAATGTGTTTCTGTACCTTTTAAACCTTGTAGTAGTCAGAGATTAGAGAAAATTTATAATCAACTATTAATCACTTAAAAAATAAACATCATTAATATGCCTGTTTTTAAAGAGAAATGGTGACTAGATTCAGCTCATAGTCTCCATTTGACAATTTAAATCACTTAAGTTTTTGTTAAATGAAGCTGTTTTCCTGATTCTAATGAAACATTCTATTTGGATTAAAGAAGATTAGATCTTTTTATTTTATAGTTTTAGAAGAATTGATTTTTATAGCCCTTTTATTTACATATGGGTACTGCACAGTAAAGGTAGCAGATTAGCCCGCTTATTACACAGGGATGAGGAGTAGCATTCCGGAAGATCAGGTTATCCTTCCCACTCACGTTGGTTGCTGTGTTTGCCTGCATTCTGCTGTGCTTACTGTGTTTATTTGGTGGATCCTTTTTACACCTCTGATGTGAATATCGCCATTCAGCAGATGAACCCCAAAGTTTGCCATGCGTTCAGTTGTAGCATAAGACCAGTGTGAAAGTCCTAAAGCATCAGAAATAAACCAGAGCTGAGCAAAGCCAAACTTCTCTGGAACTTGTACCCTAGTTTATGTTTATTTCTGTAGTCAAGTTTCAAAAACAAGGCTTATGTTATTGCAAGCATGTGAGTGGTGCCTCTTACCACTTACCTGCAGCCACAGGTAACCATTGATTCCAGAAAATTTTCCAGAAATTTTCATCCATTGGGCATATCCATATTGGTAACTCTCACCATTTAAAAAATTATTTCTGTCAGGTAAAATTAAAACTAATATATAGCATATATTATATATACTATATATATACTACTATGTATATTATGTATAGACACCTTTCAGGGTCTGATTAAACCTTTTGTGCAGGATTCTTTCTGTTTAATCCTTTCTCTCAATCTTTTTGATCTTTTTTGCATTCACTAAGGTCCTGTGGCAAAGAAAAGAGTGATTTGTGTAATAAAAGTATTTTAACTGCTCTAATTAATATATGTAAATAAGAGTAATCTATTTCATTAAATATTAAAATGAGTCTTTCCTGGCTTATTTGTTTCTGTATGTAAGAGGAAGAATGACTTTATGGTGTTAGGAAAATCAGGATTTTAAGACATGAAATTTAAAATATGTCAAAAATAGAAGGAGACATGTCACATTTCTAGGTCTTTAGATTATTAATACTCCCTTTTTTATGTTTAAATGTGCTTTGATATTTAAATAATCTTTCACTGAATCCAGAACTTACATTCTATGAAACATTATGGAAAACGTTTACGCTAACGTAAATGAGGTATGTTATCTTTTGAACAATGTGAAGGTGGTGCGTATACTGTTTAAGAGCAAAGGCCTTGAAAGAGGGTAGATACTGAGGTGTTTCACTTACTAGCGAAACTCTCTCTGCTTAAATTTACCTATCTATAAAATGGGATAGTAATACCTGCTTCATTGGGTTCAAGATTAAAGGAGATAGGGTTATTATTGGTTACTAGTTACCATAGTGGTTTTTTTTTTTTAACTACAATGTTCATTTTTTTGTTTCATGCTTGTACTTTTGACATTTCCTTCCATTTGAATATTTGCTTTTTTTGTCTCCTGTGGGCTTATGTCTGTCCCCTTAGGTGTAAGATCTTTTGTGTGTCAAGGATGATATTATGGTGCTAATGTTCAGTTGCCTTACTCGGCAGTATTCTGATCCTTAACTAGTACTAGTAATACCAGTGTTGACTAACTCTCCTTGCCTGACTATAGTGCTGCCACTATTCCTTGTTTCTGTGGTAATAGATGAGGTTTGTATGGTCCTGTTATTCCAGCCTCCAGACACCATTCCAGATCTACTGGTGCCCTCTACGCCCCCGATGTGTATGGGGCCTCAGGTGAAGAATGAGTACATTTTCACAATCATCTGTGCATTCATCTCAGATTTTTGTCTTTTTCAGTTTCCGTTGTATTGTATATTCATGTTTTCAAATCAGTTTGTTTTTATTTAAATTTAATTTGTTGGATAATAAGTCATTTGTGATTTTTTAATTTTCCCCCAAGTAACATTTTCCCCTCCCACAATCTTATTTGGGCATTTTTCTCACTGGCAGATATTTTTTGTGCGTGTGTAACCTAAGTTATGTCATGTTTAAATATGGAATTGTTTTGTGTTCTCAGTTATGTACTTCATCTTTGTACATGTCTTGGAAAAAAAAAAAACCAAAATGGTGGATGAAGTGTTTTAATTGTAAATGGTGGTGTAGAAAGTAGTGAGGGGGAGAATCCATCTCTTATTTGTATTTACATACCTCAGAATGTTGGGCACACAGTAGGTGCTTAACAAATATCAAATGACATGTCTTAGTTTTAGATTGAAATCAGCCTATCTTGAAGGAGAAGAAATAATAATTGGAGGTTTTTTCCCTTGTAAACTGGTGTGGCTTTATTGAGCTCCCTAATCGTTATCGGTTTGAGGTTTGATCTTTGTTCTGGACTACTCTGTGGCTCACCTGAATGGATGAGATTTGTCTGACTGATAGAGCTGGATTAATTGCAAGGGCTGTAGATTCCCAAGCCCTTAGCCAGCCATTCTTTCTTCTAACTTCTGGTCATAAATGTATCATAGCTACTGTTCTTTAAATTTATTTTCCATACACTATGAGTAGTAATTTTAATTGCCTTTACTGTTTTATTTGACCAAAAACCAAATGTACCCAGAAAATACAGAATTGCTTTTAAAATGCTTTGCCCCATTGGTTTTTTTTCCCCCCTCCCCTTAAGGATCTTAAAGTTTCCAGTGTGACACTGTTAACATTTATGACTCTCTGAAAGCTGTTTTCCTCCTTCTGATGAATTAGGTCCGGGGTATGGGATCAGCCAGTCAAGCCGACTGTCATCTTCTGTCAGTGCCATGCGAGTCCTGAACACAGGTTCTGATGTGGAGGAGGCGGTAGCAGATGCCTTGGTACTCTTCTCCATTTCCTTATCATTATAGATGTTCCCATTATGAAACTAATGTATGGGTAAGGCAGTCCACCAATTCGGGAAAGGACATGGGAAAATGTTTGTGGATTAAATCTAGGAAGATCAAATGTGGACAGTGTAAAAAGCAGAGCAGTATAATCAATTCTTGATCTTTATTCTTGGCCAGAATTTTAAGCCAAGGCTAAAAGTAATTGATGGCATGTCAGGAATATAAATATTGATGTCATTAATATGGTGATGTGTTTTATGCACTATAGTACCCTAGGAGTAAGGGTAGATTAGATTAGTACATAAATGTGTACGCTACAAGCATATATTTCAAAGCTTGCTTAACTTTGAGTATTTAGGGATTGTGTTAGCTTGGGGTAGGATTTTGTTTAGTCTTACTTATATTTTCTGAGCTGAGAGAAAGTACAACTTCAAGACAAATGATAATTAGGATATCCTCCTGGCTCTTTATGTCTGACACATTAAATAGTGAGATTTAAAAACATCGTCCACAGATCCATGATAGTTTTTCAGAAGAGTGCTGCACATATTTCACTGTTGTTTTTCTCACTTAAAATTACGAAGGAAGTATCACTTGAGCAATGACTGTAATTGGCTTTTGCCAATTTCACAAGTCAATTCAGTATGACACTTTCTCTTTCAAATTCTATTAATCCAATGTTTGAGGAGCATTTACTCAGTTTCTTACACAGAACTTATAAAAGGCCTCATCTTTGTTTTGAAATAAAAAATACATTATGCCTTTTAAGACTGTATATCACATCTTAACCAGTGTTGATATGATTTATGCCACATATATTTGAAAAATAAGTTTTGAAAAATATTCATTGGTCATAGCTATAATACAATAAATGTAATCACATATGTAGTTCTGCTCTGACAGTCTACATGTGCTGAATTTTTCCCTTTATCTCAGCCATTTGATTAATTTCTTATAAATATAACTAAGTAGGAACTTTGTTCTCTTGGGCATGGGATATATTGATCACGTCTTGTTCCGATGAACTTAAATCAGTCAGATGCTTTAAATTTACTGTTTTTTATCAATGTACGTCTCAAATCATATTTTCTAGTTTCTTTTTAAATGGAAGATTTGCCAGTTAAATTATGCTCACATAAATTTTATGAATTGAATGGGTTATTCTTGAACTATTACTTATAATACTAAGATGTGTTTGAAGTATGTAAGGGCCAAAAGCTGAATGCCAATAATTTGATTCTGTCTACTTCCATTATTTGCATAGCATAGATATTCCAATTATAACTATTAATTTCTAGAAAAAAATCTTTCAATTACTAAGCCTAATTTGCACCTTGGGAAAATCACAGAAACAAAGTTAACTTTGGAAATGACATAAGGATTCAAATAGAAAATTTGAGGGGCATCTGGGTAGCTCATTTGGTTAAGCGTCCAACTCTTGATCTCAGCTCAGGGCTTCATCTCAGGGTCATGAGTTCGGGCCCCACTTTGGTCTCCACACTGGGCGTGGAGCCTACTTTAAAAGTAAAGAAAGAAAATTTGAGTTTCTTTAGGAAAACTGGTTATGGGAATATTTTTGTAGCTTAGGACTAAAGGATATTGGCAAGGTTGAAGATATAGTCTGCTAATAAGCAGTTCTCATGTATCTATATATTAAAAAATTTAATGTTTCTGATTATGGGCATTGTTTATGCCTGCTTCATTGTGCTGTTTAGCAAAATGTTCTTCATTATTTTCAATTTTTCTCTTTAAAAATTTACTGCTCTCAGCTCTTAGGAGACATACGGACTAAGGTATAGACATTGCTGTTTTCTGACATCTTATGATACCATAACTTTTTTCTTTTGCTTCATCAGTTTAACAGATGATAGTCTTCTAGAAAATATTCAAGTTGAAGTAGTAACATCCTTTAATACATCCATTATGCTGTATATATGATCATCAATAGGGAGATGCTCCTTGAACAGAATGTCCTATAGGGGTTCTTGTCCTTCCAGTGGGACTACTCCATACAAATGAGATGTTACTCACACTGATGTCTGTAACAAAACAGATGCTGGAGCCCAACACAGGAGATACCACATTAGCACTTTCTAAATTAAATTGGTGTCTCTAAATCAGTAAGAGACGTTCAGTGATGGAAATGTCTTTATAAAACTATTTTGAATTAAATTCAAGTTACTTTTTGTTTTTAGATTTTAGACTTTGGAGAATTTGTAGCCACTAGAACTGTTTTAAGTTATTATGCTTTTTAACATGTTTCATAGGAATGTCTTCACTGCTCATCAGCCTAAATTCAAATATCAGATTACATAAAGATACATTTCCAGTCGTTCCAAGGAAATCTCAAATAAGCTATTTACTCTGTCTCATTTCACTTTTATTATGCAAGGTATAATTAGCAGTTACATATATTAAATGATAAGCCTGAAGAAATCAAAGGAATCTAGATAGGCTTTCTTGCATTTATTGAAATAGATGGTATAGACCCATTGGGAAAAACATGGAGGACCCTCAAGGAGCTTGCCTCCTATAAATAATAGCAAGCAAAACAGGTTCTCATCATTCTTTGTCTGTGTTTCACTTCTGTAGGAGACATGAGGGTTGGGTACAAAGGAAGAAAGTGTGGCAAGAGAATTGGTAACAGATGTAAAAAGGGAGACTAGAGAAGAAGGCAGACAGGAAAAATAGAAGTCGTATAGGAAAATGTGTTTTCCTGATCCATTCTCATCCTTTAAAAAGTAATATTCTCTTCTTACCAATTCAAATTTCCAGTAGTTTCTGTTCATTTATAGTCTAGTAGTTCTTGGTTTCCATGAAAAAGAAAAGAGGCAAAAACCCACAATTTGACTCTTCCCACTTTAATATCCAAACTTTCATATAGCCTTATTCTGTTTCTACTATGTCCTGTGGTTTAAAAATATTTCGTCTACTAACTTCTAAAACATGTTTTCTGAAGCAAAACTAAATATTGATAATAAAATCAATTATCGATTGATATAACATTGATAATTTTATTATTACAGTGATTAGCCGCATGCTTGGTACTGATTTTAAAACAAAAACCAGTCTTTTTGTGGTCAGTCGAAATTATAAAATACCAGTATATTCTTTTGGCTACTGCTAATGAGAGCCTTTATGTATAACAGAAAAAACCTGCTCGAAGAAGATATGAATCATATGGAATGCATTCAGATGATGACGCCAACAGCGATGCATCTAGTGCTTGTTCAGAACGTTCCTATAGTTCTCGAAATGGTAGTATTCCCACATATATGAGGCAGACGGAAGATGTGGCAGAAGTCCTCAATAGATGTGCTAGTTCCAACTGGTCAGAAAGGAAAGAAGGCCTCCTGGGTCTGCAGAACTTATTAAAAAATCAGAGAACTCTAAGGTGAGTTGTGTTGTCTTAAAATAACTGTCTTGTCAGGTTAGCACTTTTCAACCTGCCTTTGTTTCCATAACATCTTAGAGAGATTAGTATGGGAACAGACTTGTTTTAAATTCAGAAGATGGCATCAGAATATTTTCCCAAGCTTCAGGACCATCTATACTATCTATACTAGAAATTTTTACTTAAAAGGAAACTTTATTCACAAATAGAAGTTCATGAAAAAAGGTATTAATTTTTTAAATTAAAAAAAATAATAAAGTATATGTAAGATTAAAACTGGCCAGTTTATTAAAATTCATTCCTGATAAGTTTTTCAGTGAGAGGAAAGAATGTTTATGCTCACTTGAACCTGAAGGTATATTCTCAGCGTTCATGTAATATGTGAGTCTTAGTGTAATACAAAATGGAATTGGAGTGAATTTCTCTTAACTTTATATTGCTTTTTAGTTTGTTCGATTTGGTTTGATTTGATTCGTTTTCCTTTTCTAATGGCTTTTACTTGCTTTTCGCCCCTAAATTCTTTATTGTCTTTAATCTGTGTAATGTTTTAAACTTCTCCAGTCAACCCCTTTTAAGAACCTAGATTCAGATTATTCATAAGTTTGAGTGTAGTGGAAAAATTAGAGGGCTACTTCCTGACTTGATACCTGAAATCAGGGTTAGAGTTGTTGACTACATTTTTACTTTAGGAAGTATTATAACTATTTAATTTAAAATAGACATTCATCTGTGTACTGCCTAATATATTTTAATGTTTGCATATCACACTTCATGAATCATTACAGTAAATCATAATATTGTTCCTAACCCCATCAAGATTAGGTTAATATTAGGTTCAGTATATCATTATCAGTTGCAAGGGGTAGGCATAGTGTAGAAAGATTTTAGCCCTCAGGTGGCCAAATTTAAGAAAACATCTTAGCATTTAAAGGATAAAATTCGTGTGCTGGGAATGTCATTTGTACAGTTTCCCCTGTCATACTACATTAATGAAATATAGTTCTTTTTATAAAACTTCTAACTTTTAAAATAATTTGGGTTGCAACAGAATTATTGTTGCATTTGATAAATTTGTATTTATCCCTGATAAGTAAGTCCCACAAATTTTTTGATTTGGAGGACTGTTTTGTTTTGTTTTTTTTTATAAGAAGCCTAATTATGGCTAAGGTTATTTTTAAATGAATTCTTCCTTCAGCAAGGTATTAATAAGCTACTTTTGGGGCACCTGGGTGGCGTAGTTGGTTAAGCATCTGACCTCGGCTCTGGTCATGATCTCAGGGTTATGGAATCAAGTCCTGCCCCCGTGCCCCCCTCCTTGGGCTCCCTGCTCAGCAGGGCATCTGCTTCTCCCTCTCCCTCTCCCTCTGCTCCTCCCCCTGCTTATGCTCTGTCTCTCTCTCAAATAAATAAATCTTGTAAGAAAAAGATATTAATAAGCTGCTCTATTATTTTGACAGTCGAGTTGAACTGAAAAGATTATGTGAAATTTTCACAAGAATGTTTGCTGATCCTCATGGCAAGGTATGTTTTAGTATTTAAGATTGTTTACTCCTATGGAATGTCATTTGTGGACTGCCAAAAAAAAAAAAAAAGTAAAATAATAGCAAAGTACTGTAAGCCATTTTTGTTTTATTATTGCCCCAAAATGGTAATAATCTTTTCAGACATAATTGAAATTGTTTGATATCATACATAATTTAGAAATTGCTCTCTGGTAACCATTTAAACTTTTCCAGAGATTGTCTAAGACTATAAGCTGAGGGGTATAGTAACAAGCATGACTCAGAATTAATCAAACTGAATGTGCTTGTATCACTAGAAACTTCTTACTGTTTGTAAAGGAAAAAAAATGGGTAAGTTGAAAAAAGGTCTTTTTAAGAACTTTTTATTGTTTTCTTCTTTTGCAGTGTTAATGTAAATATATTCTTACCTTAAAAGAGTAATTGTGTAGAAAAGAATTGCCATTAAATAACACAAAAGCACAAATTACCATGTTGGCCATAGTTTGGTAGTAACATTAAAAAAAAAATTTCGTATGTTGAAGTAGTCTATAAAAATTTTCAGAACACTGTTTAATTTTTAATGTTGATTAAAACATACTTCGTTTTAAGCACTTAGGCATAATCTGCATGTGTACCAGGAAATTTTGGTTCACCTTGCAGGATAGTTACTGTTGTAAAATGTATTTGGTTACTCTGTTTTCAGGAATGTGTCTGACAATGGTGAAACTTTATTGTCTTTTTTTTAGGTTACCAGTTGTCTGCATGAGAATTTCTAACCTAAGTGAGAGGGAGGTGTGGAAGGGAAATTATAAAAAAAAAATTAATGAATTTCACCTTATTTTTTTATTGTCTTCACTTTATTGTTGCACATATCATTCTCATTTTTTTCTATTTTTGATATTTTCATTATTTGCAACACTAAAGATAATAAAATCCCACTTTATATATAAACTAAAATCCAGCTAAAGATTATTAATTGCTTCTACTTTAAAAGTTTTCAAAGGTTATCCACTTTTTATCCAAGAATGCAAGATTCCATTACAGAGAAAGATGAAAAAACACTTCATAAGCAGTTTGTTTAAAATTTATAACTTTCAGGGGTGCCTGACTGCCTCAGTCAGTGAAGCTTTCAACTGTTGATCACAGGATCATGAGTTCAAACCCCACATTGAGCCTAGAGGAAATAAATAAATTAATTAATTAATTAATTAATAAAACTTTCAAACTGCACATGTAGGTAACTGTACCATTTTACACTTACATTGCTACCACTAGTTACAGCTGTAGGACTTGCTTTAATACAAAAATTTCTATAAATCCTGAACACATTAATTGTTGATATATTTTCTTGGCAATATAAATCAAAGGACAAGAAAATTGTGATCTGGGTGGACCTCTTTTAAAAAACAATATTTTAGTAATTATCCGTGCAACTTTAAAAAATAGAATTTTTTTAAAGATTTTTTTTGTCAGAGAGAAAGAGAGCACAAACGGGGAGCAGCAGGCAGAGGAAGAAGCAGGCTNTGCTGAACAAGGAGCCCAATGTGGGACTTGATCCCAGGACTCTGGGATCATGACCTGAGCCGAAAGCAGACGCTTAACTGACTCAGCCACCCGGTGTCCGTAAAAAATAGAATTTTAAAACATCTTCAATAAGTGATATAATTCTTGCCTACTGGAAGGTATAAGACCAAGGCTGGATTATTTCTTGAAGTCCCAGTTTATTTTTTGCTAGGATAATAATACAATTTGTTTGGATGCTAGAATTTATACGGTAATAAAAAACACTTTAAAGAGTCTCTTAGAGATTAAATAGGAAAGTTGAGTTTGATGTTGGGAAAGGAACTGAACTGAGCACATATGCTTGTCTTCCCTTAATAGACATCTAGAACCAGATACAGTCTTCCCTAGAATTGTCACGAAGGTGACTTTTTGGTTTTTCTTCATCAGGTTTTTTAACTATATGCAATTCTTACTGACCCATCTGGTTTTGTTTGTTTGATTAGGTTTTTGGCATTTTAGTTAGTTCAGTGAAGACCAATGCAATAGAAAGATTTTTGTTAATTTGTTTCTGCTTGACTTTTGTTCGGTGATTGTCTGTCAGAGGCTCTGCCAATGTAATTCATTAAGAATAAGCTGGAATGTCACCATACTGTGCTGAGTTTAAAATGTCAGGGTTTGGGGCACCGGGGTGGCTCAGTTAGTTAAGCATCTACCTTCAGCTCAGGTCATGGTCTGAGGGTCCTGGGACTGTCCTACGGCTGGCTTCAGGCTCAGTGGGGAGTTTGCTTGTCCTCCTCCCTCTGCCCCTTCACCCGCTCATTCTCTCTCTCTCAAATAAATAAATAAAATCTTGTAAAAGAAAAATAAATAAAATGTCAGGGTTTGATTTGAGCTTTTGCATTATGTCCTGATATTATTAAAATAGCAGATCTCTCCCTCCCCATTTTTTAAATATATCTTTATAAAGTACCAACAGTTCCATCTTCAGGATCAAGCAACTGATTTTGATACTTTCTTTTCTTTCCAGATACAGTTTTGTTTTTTTATCAGAAGTAGGCCATTTTTTGTTCTGTAAAGGGCCAGATAGTAAATATTTGCAGCTTTGTTTGCTGTAAGGATCTCTGTCACCACTACCAAACTCTGCCATTGTAGCACAGAGGCATCTAGATAAACAATATGTAAACAAATGATTATGGCTGAGTTGCAAAAAAAACTTTATTTATGAACATTGACATTTTAAGTTTCATGTAAATTGCCTTTTTAAAAAAAACTTTTAAAATCATTTAAAAATGTAAAAACCATTCTTAACTTGCAGACTGAAGATTGCTGATCCCTGTTTTCTATGCTAAGTTCTGGGTTATTAACACTACAGTAGAAACATATGTCCAAAAACCTCTGCTGGCAGAGCTCATGCCACCAATTGAAGGTTAGGATTCTTTTTTTTTTTTTTTTTAAAGATTTTATTTATTTATTTGAGAGAGAGCACAAGCAGGGGTAAAGGCAGAGGGAGAAGCAGGCTCCCCGCTGAGCAGGAAGCCCTCTGCGGGGGCTCGATACCAGAACCCTGGGATCATGACCTGAGTCGAAGACAGACCCTTAACTGACTGAACCACCCAGGTGCCCTGAAGGTTAGGATTCTTAAAGGGAAAAAATGTACAGGCCCCTGGGTGAAACACCTGTGTGTTCCGGTATTTCCCTGCCATTCTCCATTACTGCTCAGTGCTGCCTTATAATCCTCCTCCTCTCATCTTTCTCTTCTGTTCTCCAAAGAGGCCATGTCAAATAGTTTCTCTCCTCAAAACTGCAGCCCATTCACCTCCCAACCTGTGTTATGCCCCAAGCATGTATCCTGGCTTCTTAGCTTACCTGGAAAATGGAAAGCATCAAACAGAAACTCTCATTTCCTGCCTCCAGACCAGCCATTGTAACTACACAGAAACCCATTTTTTCTACCCTCCCTCCTATTGAAATGGAAGGAGGTCTCACCTTGAAGCTGTTGTTAGCCACAATATTCTTTTGGTCCTAATTTTTTGCTGTTATGGTCTCATCTGCTTGGCTTCCGTGAGTTTCTCATAAATTCCATTTGCTGGTTGACATTTCTTTTTGTTATCAACTTTATTTTTGGTTATTCAATGTATCTTTTCTGTCTCCTTAAGGAATGTGATGTGTCTGTTGTTGAATTGCCTGTTGTGTCCCATCCAGTCTCCCTCACAGTCTTTGTCTTGCAGCACCTATCTCTCTGCGTGTTTTACTAAGTGTTGGTTCTGCATAGATTCTTGCCCTAGGCTCTCTTCTTTCATTCTGTACCTTATCTGAAGCTGCAGTTATCACTTGTTGTAACCTAATGACTCCCAAAAGTGTACTTCCAGCCCATATTTTTCTCTTATGCTTACTTAGTCACATGTCTTATCGGTCATCTTCAACCTCAAAACTACTCTTCCTCCTGTGTTGCTTGATCTCATTAGATGAAATCTCCATTCCCTCATTGCTCAAGTGAAGGTTTTGGGCATCATTCTGGAAGCTCACCTGATCCTAATTGATTCAGCCTTCTGACTGTCTCTCCATTCTCACTGCTAGTTCAGGGCACCGTGATCTTTAGCCTGTTGCACCTCCTCCACACCGCATCCTTCAGTAATCTCTCTATGAAAGGTAAATCTTCTCTTCCAGCTTAAAACCCTGCAATTACTACTCATTACCCTCAAAAAAATGTCAAACAAAGCCTATCATCTTACTTGTCGTTCCTTCCTAACTCTCACCCTAGCGTAGACTATGTCCATGTCCCCAAAGGAGCCATGCACTTTCTTCTCATAGCCTTGAAAAATGCTGTCAGGGACACTTCTTTGTCTTCCTCAAGCCTGGGTTAGCTCTCCACTACTAGTGAATTGTAGTCACTTAATCAGTAACTTCAACTGTCCTGAAACCTCACGGGGCAGAAACTGTCTGAAGCCTTCCCCCAGAATGGGCCACAGTGTTGAGGAGGAGACATCTCATACCACTAGCTTAGTTAGATGAATTTTCTGTGTCTTTTTTAGGTTAAAATCAATATTTCAGTCTCTGTTAATACCTTCTGGACAATAGCCTGCTTCCATGATAACTGAAAGTTGTTCTCACTTAGGTCCAACACAATTGAGACTATCTACTGTCCTCAGCAGAAACAAGATACTTAGAGAAACGGGTTGTGGGCAGCCCCATCCACTTTCTACCATCTACTGTCATATAGGATCTCCTTCTCCAGCCCCCAGAATATTTCCCTCTTACATATTTTAGAATATCAGGCGAGCTTTAGTATACAGTGCAGCCACTCCAGAAAGGAAGGGCCAGGGGAGAGCTCTTTCTGAACACCGTTGAAATAGGTGCTGGATTTTTTCCTGGGACAGGATTGGCAAATATAGTTTGCAAGCTGAAATTACTTGATGCCTATAACTTGATAAACTTTTTTTAACCTCAAATACCAGTATGGAAATAAGTGGTGATGGATGATGATGTACGTATGACAGTAATTTAGAACGTAAGCTGCAGATGTTTGATTTAAAGCCTGTTAATATTTTTCTAGAGAGATGGTACAACACTGTGATATCAAGTATGGATAGTAGAGCTAGACTACTTGGGTTCGAATTCTACCTCCAACCCTTATTAGCAGTGTGTGCCTTAGTTTCCTTATCTGTAAAATAGAGTTCATAGTAATACCTACCTCATAAGATTGTGAGGATAATTAAATGAGTTAATATATGTAAAACCCTAAGTACACACCAAACACTGTATAAGTTTTTTAAAACTAAGTTTGAAGAATGAAGGAGTTCAGGGAAGATTTTTATTTTGACTCCTCTAGAATCATTTTTTTCCCTCAAATGTATTAAGTGTCAGATGCCGAAAGTTACCTTATGTGTTCTGACATTTGCCTCTGAAGGAACTGTTTGAAAAGAGCCACCTTCACTGAGATGCATGTTTTGAAGTGGCATCTTATGATCTGTATTATCCTACCTCTTGAAGTCATACCATTGAGTCTTGAACAGCTAGGAATTCAATCTGTGGCTACTAAAATGGGACGCAGTTGGGTGCCCGGGTCGCATCTGGTCTCCTAAAGAGTGTTCTAGACAGCAGAGCTGGTTGCAGTCCTAGGATCAGGAGACCATAATGCACATCTTACCTGGGGAAAACTTAAAGTTGTAGTATAAACCGTTACTTTTTATTTCCAAACAACTGTAGTTGTTCTAAACCTTCACAGATATCACTTAACTTGTAAATGTTTCTTCTGAAGAGGAAAAAAATAAATTTAGATACTGAACTTCAGAAGTAAATGCTGGCACTGTTCAGAAATGGGGGCAGGTGTATTAGTCTTAGATTCTTTCTAGAAGTTGAGCCTCAAGGATATTAGGGTCTGGAAAAGAAGTTGATTTTCTGGGTTTTGTTTTTAAATTTCTTTGGCAAGGACGTGAGGGAGAAACACAGGAAAATCACATGCTCTTCTCTCATACTATTCATTTAACTCTTGTTTTAAAAACTGTTTTGAGTTTATCATAAAACTTTGAAAAACATTTGTCACTTTTATTTTCTAAGTGTTTTTCTTCCATACAGGAACTTTGCATTGATGGCGACTAATTTGTGTGTTTTTCTTTTTTTTCTTTTTTTCTTTTTGCATGCTGTCCCCTGTGTTGGAACTCTCAATAGAGAGTAAGTTGGTTCAATATTTGTTGGAAACCTAACTTTACTGCATGACTGTGAAATTAACCCTTTTTCTCTATTTTTCTCTCCCGAAGAGTTCATGCAGTGTTGGACCCTTTGCAATCCACGAAATGCTATTTGCAGTTATGCAAACTGTCATTCTGTTTGGAGATGTGCTTTTTAATCTACTAATTAATCTAATTTGATTATGTTCTTCTGTTCTATATTTGATGACTGGCACACCTAAGATGTAGGTGAGATTGAGAAAAGACTGCCTCAACTGTAATAGCTCCAGTATTACCACTGTTTTCCAATAAAGTACACTTGCGAGATATGTGGAATTATAAACTGATTCCATTGAAGGTTGGTTCCATCGAATTATAAAATAATTCCCAGGTTTCACAATTATTAAAAAAGTCTTTAGTCCCAACCCCCCCATAAGTACTTTCTAATATTCTATAAATGTCATTTCATGAAAGCAAACAGAACAGTTTATGGAGCAGTAGTTCTCAAATTTCTACTTTCCACTTCATTAATTTTAGAGAAGGAAATGGGAAGATATCAACATCTAACAGTGAACTCTGTGATAGGGCAGTCAAGTAAGAAATTTTATGTGAAATTCCAAATATATGTTTCAGATAGATGCTATATTATATAGGCATGTATCTTATTACTTAGTAAGTACTATTGATAGGATTTAAGTATTTTGAAAAGTGATAGAATTCTGTATGTGGAGTACTATAAATAACATGTCTACATTTTTGTTCATGTGAAGTCTCATTATATAATCAAAAGAAATTTCTACTTAGGAGAATCAGAGAAGTCTTCTTAAAGAAAATAGCAGTTCAGATCTTGGCAGGAACATAAACTTTGGATATGTCAGCATGAGAAGAAAGGGCCTCCTGGAAATGACTGGCATGAGTCCAGAGAAATGGGAGATGACAGAAAAGTTTATAGGAGAGAAAGAAGTTAATGTTGGCTGGGATGAAGGGAAGATATTATGCATCTTCCCTTGCCATTGAGAAAAAAGGGCTAGCTACCAATTACAGGGTAAGTTTCCACTTAAGAGAAAATCCTTACTCTTTAAGGAACTTTTTCTAACTTTGAACTTGGTTCTAATTAATAATGCAAGACTATATAAAAATAGAGGCTTTATTCTCAAATGTTGTATGTTCCAGATGAGAAAATGATGTAAATACAGAAAAAGTTAAATAGCACCATAAAGCTAGTCCCACAACAGGTTCCAACTGGCTATATTCTAACATGGTCTAAGAAGCTTTTTGGCTGGGACTTGAATGGTAAACTTTATAACAAGTCACATGCTGTGTGTAAATAGAGGGAGTATGGTAGGAAATCAGGAATGTGGTGAGATGTGCTCAGGGACAAAGACTTTGTTACCTGATAGTCCAAGTTCAGTTTGAAGAGTTAGAACATTGTCTAAGCATTTGAGACATTATTTTGTAGACTATTCTGTAGGCAGTGGAGGATTTTGTTTCTCTCAAAAGAATGATACCACAGTCTGATGGTGAGAAAGAAGCATGAGTTCGCCTGCTGCCTGTTCTGTGAATAAAGTTATATTGGAACACAGCTGTGCTCACTTGTTTGCATACTGTCTGTGGCTGTGCTACAATGGCAGAGTAGTTGTGATAAACGCTATATGACCTGCAAAGCCTAGAATATGTACTTACCTGGTCTCTTCCAGAAGTCCAGACTTGAGATCAGAAAGACCTGGTTCCTACAGTGATGGACAGATTTGGGAAAGGCCAAAAGAGAGCTATTTTAGAGGTCGTGGGGCCTATTAGGCTAGAGCGAAGTGGGCCTGTTAAGGAGCAGAGTGGGCCTGTTAAGGTCACACTTTTGATGAAAAGCAAATCAGGAAGAAGTCTGGCTCTTAATCACTGCATATTTAGAATTCAGAAGGAAAATGTTGGCAACAAAAATGAAAGACAGAAGGGAAATAATAAGAGGAAAGCAGTGGCAAGCTATAGAATGGCCAGGCATACTAAGCTAATGAAAAAGCTACTACTTTTCATGATTAGGAGATAATTGGTGGGAAGGAAACTGAAGGAGAAATTCTTGAGACTTTCTGTAGCTGTAAGCAAAGGATTTATATTGAGGAGACCGTACTGTAGAGAGCAAGAATCCAGAATAGAAAGATCAGTCTTAAAGAGGAATAAAATTGGCTCTCCCTTATAGAAACGATCATTAGAAGGATGGCTATAGAGGAAATGAAAGTGGGGGGAAAGTTAGTGGAAGAGTTTTATGTTGAATGACAGTAAAGTGTGGGTGAGGTAAGTTATCTCGTAATAGAGTGGATGGAACACAGCTGAAAGCCAGTTAACTTAGCTTTAAGTTGTGACCCAGCCATTCACTATGGAAACCTTGGACAAGTCACGTAATTTTCTGGTTCTCGATTTCCTGAGAACCAGATAAAATGGGAGAGTCAACTGAGGAATTCTAATGTTGATTTTGCTGTAGTAAAAGCTTAAAGTTGGAATCTTCAGGAAAAGAGGCAAGAGTTGAAATAAGATTAAAAGTGAATCAAAGAAATAGAGTGTTGTGCCTGGCAAACTAGGTTTAGGGGATGGGCAGAAAGCCCTGATGTGTCATGTTTGCTGTAATTTCTGAGGTGTAAATACCTCCCATCATGGCTAATTTCAAGCTCTCAATACCTTACAAAATTCCTGAATATTTAACAGTCGGCTTTCTAGGCAAGTACTAACTGAGTCCAACACACCACTGGACAGATTTGCCAGGTACCAACCAGTAGGAATGAGTACTAAATTAGCTACATGCATTTGTCCTAGAGTAGGTTTAATGGAATTCCTCAACAGTGTTCAAGGCCCTGAGGAGAAGCCAGAGGCCATTTAATTGAGACAGTGGGCCAAGTTTTAAATCTAAGAGAAGCCAGGTTTTAGGTGTGTTGGGGGAAGTGGGATGGAAGCTAATGATTCTGCATTGTGAATAAGAGCAGTGTTGAAGAGATACTGCCTGGGGATCAGAGAGAATTAGAAAATCTAAAGTAGTCATAGTTCCTGCTTTTAAACTTGCAGTGCATCTTGTGCAAATAGCTAAAGTGTATTTTTTTCTAAATCAGATTCAAATATTAAACCTTAGTTATAATTCTAATCAGGAAAAGCCTTCATTTCTAACATAAGAGAAAAAATGGTAGTCCATGTATAACTGCATAAAGGAAATTCAAGAATAAGATATATATTGAGAACAAAACTCTTTAATTCTCAATTTAGCAAAGTTTTGAGATTATTAACTTTTTTAAACCATAGTTTTTATAGTCTGTTGTGATTATACATTGTTTCATAATGTAATGGCTGACATTGGTCCTTAGAGTTTTTTTTCTTTTTTACCTAGAAATAAATTCTCCAGTGTGTTATTGAATTTCTTACAGAGATAGAACCTTAATGTTGGTCATTTTTCATAAGTATTTTAATGAGATGCATTACTTAAGAATATTAGCTTTCCTCTCCTTAAAATTTTTTATCTTATAACATTTTTAATTTTTTTATTTTTTATTTTTTTAAAGATTTTATTTATTTATTTGACAAAGATAGAGACAGCCAGCAAGAGAGGGAACACAAGCAGGGGGAGTGGGAGAGGAAGAAGTAGGCTTTTAGCGGAGGAGCCTGATGTGGGGCTCGATCCCAGAACTCTGGGATCACGCCCTGAGCCGAAGGCAGACGCTTAACCGCTGTGCCACCCAGGCGCCCCTATCTTATAACATTTTTTAAACTAGTAGATTAATATTGGAACCGAGTATAAAACCCATCAAGAGAAATGGAGACTAATAGTCATCGATGATTTTTTAGAAATCACTAAAATTAAGATGTAGATTTGTATCCTGAACTTACTTATTTTAGGTACGGTTACAGTTATCCCAGATCATTTAAAATTACATTTGGGGCAGTTTTAATAAATACTATATCTCATACCAAAAGAATCTGTTGACAACTGACATATTTAGAAATCTAGGAGTCTCTAATTATTAGCCTAATATGTCAGAATGTTCTTATACTTTAAGGTAGCTTTCAGCAAAGTCATCTTCTGATGAACTCAGTGCCACTCTTCCAAAGAGCTGAGGGCTGGTGAGGCTATCAGTAGGTAATTCCTTGCCCAAATTTCAGATAAAATGAAGTTCAGTTTAACCAGATGAAGCTGTGGCATCATGGACAACATTAGGTGTGCCAGCCATTATGGCCAGTTTCTTTACCAAGTGGTGCTGCATGGAATAGCTAATTGTTGAACTTCGGCAGAAGTTGGAGAGCAGTTCAAATGTACTCTTGTATCACAGAGTCCAATGAAAAGCAAGAGAGATTGTTTTTCTGCTTGGCTGCCAATCGCTGTGCCTCTGATTCCTGTATTCCCTTTCTGTTTAAGTTTTGAATGGATCACAAAGGTCAATATTCTCCTCCTTTTTCTCTCCCCTTCCCCATTTATCCACTGTAGGTATTCAGCATGTTTTTGGAGACTCTAGTGGATTTCATACAAGTCCACAAAGATGACCTTCAAGACTGGTTGTTTGTACTGCTGACACAACTATTAAAAAAAATGGGTGCTGATTTGCTTGGGTCTGTTCAGGCAAAAGTTCAGAAAGCCCTTGATGTTACCAGGTAATATTTTCTTCAGATACTTCAAGTTTATCCAGTAGTAATCAGGAATGTTTAGTTTCTGTGTTTAGATTTCTGAGTCCTTCCGACCCATTTAGGCTGCATGGGCTTCATTTGAAAATTGTTAATGACGCCCATTCACATGGGTATATCTAATGCAGCATTGGTCTTTAAATCAAACACTGCCTTTCTTTTCTAAAACTCTCATGAACATTGGTTGAGTAATGCAAAGGTGGTATTTTATCTCAAATAGGGTGTTCAAAGCAGAGTTGAAGATCTTGTTCAGTCTAATGTAAATGTAAAAAATATTTCCTAAGTTTAAAAAGAATGTGTTATTATAGCACTTAAATATTCAGAATCTTTTTTCAGAAGATTCTGAACCAATGATATGTTTCTACTTTCTTGTGTAGATTGTTGAGATGACTTATTTCAAATACCCATTTACTAGGTTGAGGTGAGTCTAGAATTCAGATATTAGGTCTGTGGAAATATCTCTGATATTCAGCTTTTTTTTCTTTTACTTTTTTATTTTAAAGATTTTTTATTCATTTATTTTAGAGAGTACAAGTGGGGGGAGGGGCAGAGACAGAGAGAGAGAGAGAGAGAGAATTTCAAGCAACTCCCCGCTGAGCACGGAGCCCCCACATGGGGCTCAGTCTCACGACTCTCAGATCATGACCTGAACTGAAATCAAGAATCGGACCCTTAACCGACTAAGGCACCCAGGTGCCCCACAACTTTTTTTTCTGATTAAATCCATACTTGAGGCAAGATAGACCATTATTTACTACTATAGTGTTGCTGTTTAACCCCCAATAGGATATAGATTCAAATGTTCACATTGTTCTGGGAATAACTTGTATGCTGTACTACATAGACTATACCACTTACAGATACTACTTCATGCATGCTCTTTAAATGACATACTGTTTTGGTGTTAAGCATAATCTTTTGTTTACTTTGCTAAATGTTTACTTGATTAATTTTTGTTTTGCTTTGTTCTTTCCTTATTTCAGAGAATCTTTTCCAAATGATCTTCAATTTAATATTCTAATGAGATTTACTGTTGATCAGACTCAAACACCAAGCTTGAAGGTAAAAAATTGAAGTCTTTCAAAGACATTGTAAGGAACTGAAGTATTTTATTAATAAAGTTATGTTGATATTTGTATTTCTGTCCAATGAGAAGTTGTTCCATCAGTGGATTTTGTTTTTATAAACTTTCAGACAGTCAAGCCAGCACTTCGGGACCAGCTTCACTCTTTTTGGAGCTCCAAGGTTTTTTTGTTTTTGTTTTAATCTTCATTATCTCTTTTCTTAACTCTCTTTAAAAACTCTGCTGTGTTTCAGAGAATGTTTGTATGCATCTGATTTCAACTACTAACCTCTGTAAGCCCTTTAAGCATGCACAGATTTTATTTCAAATGTTACTCAATTGCCAGACTATCTCTTGGAGAAGCTTACTGGGGATTTCCATTTAGAGAGCAGCACAAATATGGCCATCTAACTCTAAGCTGGTAATGCAGACTTGCTCTATAAAGTCTTACCTAATTTTATGTTTGTGATTTCCCAATACTTTTTTTTTTAGTTTAGAAGTTTGAGTAGGTATTTTGGGCAAAATGTCAGTTTTGCCTTGTATTTATTTTACTAAACAAAAAATTTTAAGTTTAATCTCCCTGCTATTCTCCAGTTCTCCTTAACTTAAATAGTAACTTTTCTTTTTGCAATGTGATATTTCTAATGTGTGCATAAAATTTAGAATCAGGATTGACTTTCTCAATTATTATTAGCACACATTTTTTAATTTAAGTGAAAATGAGATGGATTCCAATTTGTGACTTAAAATAATTACTAGGCTTAACATAAAAGAAAAAATAATTTAATGGAAAAGCCCCTGAATTCTTTAGTAGAGATGTTTTCTTACTGAGTTTTATTAAAGGAGATTAAAGTCAGGGAAATAACAAGCATATGTGCATTTACAAGCCTTATATTTTTCTGCTCTCTTCTGCACGAAATATATTTCTACAAGCATTATTGCCCATGGATTGATTTTCCTTTAAGTTTCTGAATATGATTTTGCCTTAAAAATCACAATTATGTTTCTTACCAGGGTTGACTTACACTCAACACAATGTTAATTTCTCAGAGCTGCTTTGTGAAAGGGATTCCATCTATTTTGATTTTAAAATGTGACCTGCAGAAGAAAAATCATTTACTCTATTTTATTGATAAATGTTTTGAACTCATTCTTTGACCTGGCTATTATGCAAGGCATTCCTAGGAATATAAAATCTACATTTTTTGTCATTATTATAATGCACGATAAACTGTAATAAGGGTTATGATTTAGGTACCAGGGGTAGGTAGGTATTCAAGTGCTGTTGAAAATGTATGTAGAGATACTTCATGGGCTAGTGGAAAGGGAGGTCTAAACCATTAGCTTAAGAAATAAGGGTGACTGGGGAGCTCAGGGAGAGAGTAAAGTTGTTGAATACCTAGAGAAAAAGACAGTGGGAGACAGAGAAATTAAAATTAGCTTTCCCATTGGAAAATGGAGACTGGAATTACAGACTGTTTCTCTAAAAGCCATATATGGCTTTTATATTTTATATATACATGCATTACATATTATATAAACATACACACAGGCAAAGCTATAGGGGAAAATCACTCTGCAACTCCTAAATTGATATTTTAGGATAACAAGGAAAAGTTAAATTGGAGCCATACCTATGCCAAAAATAAAAGTATCTTTCAGATGGGTGACAGATTAAGATTTAAAAACTATTCTGAACAGATTATAGAAAAACACAAACAACTTGAGTGTGAGATCTATAAAATTCTTCATTGAAAAAATGATGGATCTTTCAGTCATGTGGTTAAGTGTCAGAAAAGAAGCAATAGAATGGGGGAAATGGCAATACAGAGTGATTTTGAGTAAGTAATATTTTTAAAAATAATTTTGACCTTTTTTTCTGGGTTTCGCAGATATGCTGCAAAGTTATGCACACTTTAGCAGCAAGATAATTTTTCCTTCTCTGAAGAAGAATGCAAGTTTGTGTTATTAAAATTAGACTATATAAACTTGTGAAATATCCTACTTAAATCTAAACTTTCAAATGATTATGATGTGTGTATTGTGATTATTTTGCCTGGTGGTTTAGTAAACATACCTACTCTGTGAAACCCTTTAAAACTTTATGTGCCTCTCTGAATTGCCAAGACACTGCACTAGTTGAATCTCACAGAGCACAAATAAATATATTCAACTATTGCTGGTGGCAAATTGAAAACAAACTACATTGATGTTCATTCTTTGATTTACTATTTCCACCTTTTAGTTATTCACACTGATAAAAGGTGACATGGCTTCAAGAATCCAGAATGTTAGGTGCTGCTGTAATTTATTGGGCCTGCTACTGCAAAATTAACCATAAGTCTCTTTCCCTCTCCACTGTACATTTTACCTGAGATGGCTGATAGATTAACTCTAAATTTTTTAAATAATCTCTTAAAGTTATAGTTACTTCTTAAAATTTATTCATTTTGAAATGAATGTAATCACTTTTTTCTTTTAAAAAGATTTTTTTGAGATGTATTTATTTTAGAGAGAAACAGCATGCCCAAGAGAGGGGGGAGAGGGAAAGAGAGAGAGAGAGGGAGAGAAGCAGACTCCCTGCTGAGCACAGAGCTCAGTCCCACAGCCCCGAGACCACAACCTGAGCCAAAATCAAGAGTTGGATGCTTAACTGACTGAGCCACCGAGGCGCCCCCTTTTTCTTTTATAAACTGGAATCAGAAGGGGGAAAATGTACAAGAGTCAGAACCTTATTTTTACACATCACTTCCTATATATTAACTTGGCACAGTACTTCCCAAGGACCTTATTTGGGTTGAGTGAGACAAGCGGCATCTTAAGATCAATAACAAGGGAAGAAAGATCAATAACAAGGGAAGAAAGATCTTAATCTTTGGCAACATATTTTTAGAGTTGCTGTTTTAATCATACATGTAAACCTTCCAAGTCAGCAAATCAGTGTTTAATACATGTTCACCATCTGCTGTATCCAAAGGACTGTACACTATGCCAGATGCCATTCCTAAAGTACACTAGCAGAGTCCTTTAGAACCATTATTTACAAATCCTAGAATGTTAGAAGATGTGACAGTCGTTCTCAACCTGTTTTTCTGCTGCAACATACCTGAGAGAAAGGAGATGATTTAACAGTGGCTTACTCTAAGGATTACAAAGGCCGAGCATAAGGAAGAAGCATGTGAGCTTTTCCTCACCTCCTGCTGATTTTGAAGCCTGCATTCGACCACACACCTACCTACCATGCACCCAAGCATCAGGAATTACAAATAAGTGTTGTATTTTCTCCAGTGGTACTTCGTAAAACTTTTTTGTGACACTTCTTTTGAAAGGTAGTAGTTCTAGCAGTTGATGGACCTCTCAAGGAACATGATCTCATTGGGTGAATGTTACTGTATGTTTGGGGGAAAACCTGTATTGCCCATCTCAATTACATACTTGATTTATGATACCTTATTTCCAGAATACTTTTGGTTCATTTCCCCAAAAGCCAAATTACACTTAATTTATAAAGACTGACTCCCAGGGAAATCTAGACAAGAGTCAGCTGTAAGCTCTGAAGGCCAGCTCAAGGAAAAGGGTCTAATTTTGTCAAGAGAGTCTTCAGCAGTTGTTTGGATGCAGGGGATGAAACACCCGGGACTTAAAAGTTCTGCTATATGTGAAAACAAAAATCCATATTACCATGTATTTGTACCTCAGGTATGTAGGTGGTTATATAATTTCTTTTTTATTGTTGATGCTGTTTCATTTTGTATTGGTCGAAAAAATAATCGCCTAATTGTTTCTGAAGTGTTGTCCATATCCCGCAGTGACCATCTGATTGTCCTCTCATTGTGCTTACCTCTGTAGGTGAAGGTTGCTATCCTTAAATACATAGAAACTCTGGCCAAACAGATGGATCCAGGAGATTTTATAAATTCCAGTGAAACTCGCCTGGCAGTGTCTCGGGTTATCACTTGGACAACAGAACCGAAAAGTTCTGATGTTCGGAAGGTATGTTTTAATTTAAGGTTTAAAAGGTAAATTAAAAAAGCAAGTCAGTCGTTTTGGATTGCCAATGAATAAGGAGCTACTATTTCAGAACATTGCCAGTTAGTATTGAGTTATTTACCTTGTGACATGAAGACTTTTTTTTTTAATCTTCTCTTTTAAATTATTTAAATTTTATCCAGTTAATATGAGTATAATATTAAAAATAACTGTCCTCGGGCACCTGGGTGGCTCAGTCGGTTAAGCATCTGATTCTTGGTTTCAGCTTAAGTCATGAACTCGTGAGTCATGAGATCAAGCCCTGAGTCAGGCTCCAAACTCAGCAGGAAGTCTGCTTGAAGATTCTGTCCCTCTGCCTTTTCCCCCTCTCCCATGCATGTGTGCTCACTCTCTGTCTCTCTCTATCTCAAATAAATAAATAACTTTTAAAAAAAAATAAACCTAAAAATAACTGTCCTGGGGTGCCTGGGTGGCTCAGTCGGTTAAGCATCCAACTCTTGATTTCAGCGCTGGTCATGATCTCAGGGTTGTGAGATTGAGCCCTGCATTGGGCTCTGCACTGGGCATGGAGCCTGCTTAAGATTCTCTTTCTTCCTCTCCCTCTGTCCCAACCCCCAAAAATGAAAAAATAAAAAATAAATGTCCTTGCCACAATCTTCCCAACCTCTAATCTTGTAACCATTCAAAATATAGTCGACCCTTGTTAGTATCCAAAATATATAAAGAACTTATATAACTCAACATCCAAAGAATAAATAATCCAACTAAAAAATGGGCAGAAGACACAAACAGACATTTCTCCAGAGAAGACATACAGATGGCCAACAGATACGTGAAAAGATGCTTCACATCACTCATCATCACAGAAATCCAAATTAAAACTACGGTGAGTTATCACCTCATATCTATCAGAATGGCTAAAGTCAAAAACACAGAAAACAAGTGTTGGCAAGGATGTGAAGAAAAAGGAACCCTCTTGTATGGTTGGTGGGAATGCAAATTGTTGCAGCCACTGTGGAAAACAGTACGGAGGTTCCTCAAAAAATTAAAAACAGAACTTCCCTATGACCCAGGAATTGCAATATTGGGTATTTACCCAAAAAATACAAGAACACTAATTCAGAGGGATACGTGCACCCATATGTTTATAGCAGCATTATTTATAATAGTCAAACTATGGAAGCAGACCACGTGTCCACTAATTAGATGAATGGATAAAAAAGAGGTGGTATGTATATACACACATATATGTAAATATATAATGGAATGTTATTCAGCCATAAAAAAGAATGAAGTCTTGCCATTTGAACAACATAGATAAAGCTAGACAGTATAATACTAAGCAAAGTAAGTCAGGAAAAGACAAATACCATATGATCTCACTCATGTGGAATTTAAGAAACAAAACAAAGGGGGGAAAAGAGACAAACCAAGAAACAGACTTTTAATTACAGAAAACAAACTGATGGTTACCAGAGGGGAGGTGGGTGAGGGGATGGGGGAAATAGGGGAATGGTGATTAAAGAGTACACTTAACATGATCAACAACAACAAAAATGAAACAAAAAACAAAATGTAGTTAGTTGACCATTGAACAATACAGATTTGAACTGTGCTGGTTCACTTACACGCAGTTTTTTTTTTTTACAGTATAAATGTATTTTCCTTATGATTTTCTTAACATCTTTTCTCTAGTTTATTGTAAGAATACAGTATATAATACATATATATATAATACATATATAATACATATAGCATACAAAAGGTGTGTTAATCAGCTGTTTACATTACCACTAAGGCTTCTAGTCAACCGTAGACTATTAGCAGTTACGTTTTGGGGGAGTCAAGTTATAAAAAATGGAGAGACTTGACTGTGCGGGAGGTTGGTGCCCTTAACCCCTGTGTTCAAGGGCCAACTATAGTCCAAATCTTTCCTCTTGCAGGTACCAATGTATTTCATATAAGAATTTACAGTATTTCTTGATTTACTCATTATAGGCATTATCTGTTGGTCTGTTGATAAATTTAGCCATTATGTAGCTTTCTATCTACCTTTGTACATAAGAACTTAGCTTTAGGGATGCCTGGGTGGCTCAGTCGGTTGGGGTCTGCCTTCGGCTCAGGTCGTGATCTCAGGGCCTAGGATCAAGCCCTACATCAGGCTCCTTGCTCAGCGGGGAGCCTCCTCCTCCCTCTGCCTGCTGCTCCCCCTGCTTGTGCTCCCTCTCTCTCTCTCTCTTTCTTTCTCTCTCGGACAAATAAATAAAATCTTAAAAAAAAGTACCTTTACCATACCATTCCCACATCCTTCCCTGTATCTTTCCCCATAATCTTCAGAATACTTAGGAATCAACCATTGTTATTAATACAAAAGATTTACCTTTTGACTGTGGAAGTATTCACTCCTATTACCAAGTGGTTTATTGCTACCTCCATTCTTAAAGAAGCTTTGTTGTGGTATAAATAATTTGCCTTGTTTTTCATTTGCCTGGGATTTTTTTAATGTTTTACTGTCTGTTCATATTTTCAACATCTCTGTAACATGCTTACGGGTAACATTTTGCATATGCCCAAAAACATGTTATTTATTTCTCCTTTCTAGACCTTCTGTTCTTTTCATCATCTTCCTGAGATTCACCCCTAATTTTTCATTTCTCACATCCTATATATAGCTCTTTTTACTCTCTTCCTTTGTGAATCATTTTCTTCAATATTTGCTGCAAAGAAGCACATAGAATATACATTTTATGACTTTTATTTCTAATGGTGGACACTTTACCCAACAGAAGCAGAATATACATTCTTCTTAAGTGTACATGGAACAGTCTCCAGGATAAGACCATATGCTAGGCGATAAAACAAACCTCAATAGTTTTCTTAAAAGGATAAAAATAATGCAAAGTATGTTTTCTTACCACAATGGAATGAAATTAGAAATCAATAACAGGGAAATTTGGGGAGCTCACAAATACATGGAAATTAAACAAATTATTCCTAAATCACCAGTGGATCAAAGAAGAAATCAAAAGGGAAATTAGAAAACGCAGTGAGGTGAATGAAAATGAAGATGTGACATACCAGAACTTAGAGGATGCAGCTAGAGCAGTGCTTAGAGTGAAATTTATTTCAATATAATATTTCAATATATAATGCCTGTAATAATAAAGAACAAAGGTCTCAAATTAGTAACTTTGACCACTACCTTACGACATTGGAAAAGAAGAACAAACTAACCCTAAAGTAAGCAGAAAGACATAATCAAGATTAAAGCACAAATTGGGTGCCTTGCTCAGTTGGTAGAGCATGTGATTCTTGATCTTAGGGTCGTGAGTCCATTTTGAGCATGGAGCCTGCTTAAAAAAAGAGAGATTTAAGTACAAATTAAGACAAAAACAATAATCAGTGAAACTAAAAGCTGGTTTTTTGAAAGGTCAACAAAACTGGCAAACTTTTAATGGGATTAACCAAGAAGAAAAGAGATTAAAATTACTAGAATTAGAAATGAAAGAGGGAATATGACCAACCTTACAGAAATAAAAAGAATTGTAAAGGAATATTATGAATAATTATGTGTCAGTAACCTCGATGAAATGAACAAATCCCTAGAAAGATGTAGACTGCCAAAACTGACTCAAGAAGAAATGGACGTTAATAGGACAAGTAAGAGATGACTTAGTAATCAAAAAACTCCCTGTGCAGAGAAGCCAAGCTCAGATGGCTTCACTGGTGAATTCCACCAAACAAATTACTACCAATTCTTTGAAACTCTTCCCCAAAAAAAGAGAAGGAACACTTTCTAACTCATTGTGTGAGGGCAGTAGTACCTTGGTGCCAAAACCAGATAAAGACACACACACACACACACACACACACACACACACACACTATAAGCTGATACCATTTACAAATATGGATGCATTTAATCCTTGACAAAATACTAGCAAACTAAATCCTGAAACATATAATAAAGAGAATTATATACCATGACCAAGTAAATGGGATTTATCCCAGGAAAGCAGGGTTAAATTACATCTGAAAGTCTATTAATATAACCACCATATCAATCAAAAGACAAAAAAACACATGATTATATCAATAGAAAAGGCACCTGATGGTTCTCCTCGCTGGCTCAGTCAGTGGAGCATACAGCTCTCAGGGTTGTAAGTTCAGGCCCCACATTAGGTGTAGAGATTACTTAAAAATAAAATCTTTAAAGAAGAAAAAGAAAAGGTATCTGGCAAAATCTTAGTATCCTTTCATGATTTAACAATAAATAAATAACATAAAAACTAACAATGGAAGGAACTTTCTCAACCCAGTAGAGAACACCTGCAAATATCCACAGCTCAACTTATGGTGAAAGACTGGATCCTTCAAAATTAGCAAGGCAAGTATGTCTGCTCTATTTCTGTTCAACATACACTATACAATTCAATATATACTTTCATTACACTATACTCTGGTCCAAGTGTGCAATACTGGCATGTCTAAAAATGTACAAATGATTTCTGTATCTATTCAACTGGGGGTTCTAGCCAGGGGAGTTGGGGAAGAAAAAAAAAAGGCATCTAGACTGTAAAGAAGAAGTTAAACTATTTGCAATTGCAGATGATATGATCTTGTGTAGAGAAAATCCTAAGGAATCATTAAAAAACTATTAGAACTAATAAGTTCATCAAGTTTGCAGGATATAAAACAGTGTACAGAAATCAATTATATTTCTAAACCCTTGCTATGAGCAATCCAAAAATGAAATTAGGAAAAGAATTTAATTTGCAATAGCATCAAAAAGATTAAAATCTATAGGAATACATTTAACAAAAGAAGTGCCAAATTTATATAGAAACTACAGAATAGTTTTGGAAGAAATTAATGATTTAAATAAACTGAAAAACATTCCCTGTTCATGGATGGGAAGACTCAATATTGTTAAGATGGCAGTACTGCCCAAAGTGATCTACAGGTGAAATGTAATCCCTATCAAAATCCCAGAAATTTTAGAAATTTACAAGCTGATTCCAAAATTCATATGGAATTGTAAGGGTTCCATAATAGCCAAAACAATTTTGAAAAAGAACAAAGTAGGAGGACTTCACACTTCCTTATTTCAAAACCTAGTATAGGCATATACCTCAGAAATACTGCAGATTCAGTTCCAGACTACTGTGGTAAAGCCAAGTCACATGAATATTTTCATTTCCCAGTGTATATAAAAGTTATCTTTGGGGCGCCTGGGTGGCACAGCGGTTAAGCATCTGCCTTCGGCTCAGGGCGTGATCCCGGCGTTATGGGATCGAGCCCCACATCAGGCTCCTCCGCTATGAGCCTGCTGCTTCCTCTCCCACTCCCCCTGCTTGTGTTCCCTCTCTCGCTGGCTGTCTCTATCTCTGTCAAATAAATAAAATCTTTAAAAAAAAAAAAGTTATCTTTGCACTATGCCATAGTCTAGTAAGTGTGGGATAGCATTATGTCTAAAAAAATGTACATACCTTAATATAAAAAAATGCCAAAGAAATGCTAACCATCATCTAAGAATTCAGAGTCCTAATCTTTTGGCAGGTGGAGGGTCTTAATGTTTACTGATCAGGTTGGGGTGGCTGTGGCAGTTTCTTGAAAGAAAGCAGCAGTGGTGGAAAACAGTATGGAGATTCCTCAAACAGAAATAGGAATACCATATACACTACTGGGTATTACCCAAAGAAAATGAGAACACTAATTTGAAAAGATATTTGCACCCCTGTGTTTATTGCAGCATTATTTGCAGCATTATTTACAATAGCCAAGGTAATGGAAGCAATTCACGTGTCTGTTCATAGATGAATGGATAAAGAAGATGAGGTATTCATATATAGTGGACTATTAGCAGCCATAAAAAAGGATGAGATCTTGCCATTTGCAACAGCATGGATAGGCCTGAAGGATATGCTAAGTGAGATAAGTCAGACTGAAAAACACAAATACCATGTGATTTCACTTATGTGGAATCTAAAAAAACAAATTATTAAACAAAAAGCAGAATCAGACCATAAATATAGAAAACAAACTGATGCTTGACGGAGGGAAAGGGCTGGGGGACGGAGAAGACGGGTGAAGGAGAATGGAAAATACAGGCTTCCAGTTATGGAATGACTAAGTCATGGTTATAAGAGGCACAGCACAGGAAATATAATCAGTGATGTTGTAATGGTGCGTGGTGATAGATGGTAACTACACTTGTGGTGAGCATAGCATAACATAGAGAAGTTAAATCATCATGTTGTACACCTGAAACCAATGTGACATTGTGTGTCAGCTATACTCAAGTTTTAAAAATTATTTTTAAATAGTTCAAAATAAATCAAAATAAAGATCATTTAAAATTCATTTAAAAAAATAAGAGATGAAGTTTGCTGCATCAGTCAACTCTTCCTTTTACAAACGATTTCTCTGTAGTATGAGATGCTGTTTAATAGCATTTTACCTGCAGAATTTCTTTCAGAATTGGAGTCAGTCCTCTCAAACCCTGCTGCTGCTTTACCAACTAGTTTATGTAACATTCTGAATCCTTTGTTGTTATTTCAGTAGTCTTCACAACATGTTCACCAGGAATAGATTCCATCTCAAATAACACTTTCTTTCCTCATCTTTAAGAAGCAGCTCCTCATCTCTTCCAGTTTTGTCATGAGATCGCAGCAATTCAGTCACATCTTCAGGCTTCACTTCTAATTCTAGTTCTCGTGCTAATTCCACCACATCTGCAGTTATGTCCTCCACTGAAGTCTTGAACCCTTCAAAGTCATCCATGAGGGTTGGAATCAACTTTTTCCAAATTCCTATTAATGTTGATATTTTGATTTCTTCCCAGGAATCACAAATGTTCTTAATGGCATCTAGAAGAAGGTTTTCAATTTACTTTGTCCAGATCCATCACAGGAATTACTATCTATGGCAGCTAAAGCCTTGTGAAATGTATTTCTTAAATAATAAGACTTGAAAGTCAAAATTACTCCTTGATCCATGGGCTGCAGAATGGATATTGTGTTAGCAGGCATGAAGGCAACAGTAATTCTCTTTGTACATCTCCATTGCAGCTCTTGGGTGACCAGGTGCATTGTCAGTGAGCAGTATTTTGAAAGGAATCTTTTTTTCCTTAGCAGTAGGTCTCAGAAGTGGCTTAAAATAATCAGGAAACCACGTTGTAAATAGATGTGCTCTCCCCCAGGCTTTGTTGTTCTATTTATAGAGCACAGGAGAGTAGATTT
>NW_024424453.1:55375569-55596029 GCF_017311325.1 Ursus maritimus | reverse complement strand
TCCATCTTTTTACGTCTTCCTCAATGTCTTTCAAGAGTGATTTATAGTTTCTAGAATATAGGTCCTTTACGTCTCTGGTTAAGTTAATTCCAAGGTAACGTATGGTTTTTGGTGCTATTGTAAATGGGATGGATTGCCTAATTTCTCTTTCTTCGGTCTCGTTATTCGTGTATAGAAAAAAATACGGCATTTTAAATCATATAACTTAAGCCCGTATTATTTAATGTAGAAGTAGACAAATAGATCAATAGAACACGAAGGATCAGAGGATCAGAAACAGTTTGGTTTATATAGGAGGTTACTTCATGATAAGGGTGTCACTTCTTGAGGAAAGGATAAACTCATTGGTTAATGGTTTTGGAACAGTTAGGCTCTCTTCCTCTGGAGGGAAAGAAAGCTGAGTCTCCTACACCAAAATAAAGCCTGGATGGAATAAAGTATTCCTTAACAATCAAGAGTAACTTGAGGTAGTTTCAGTGTTGTTCCAAAAAAGACACAGGATCATAAAGTTTTGTTTCAAAATACAAATAGTTTTTTTATTATTATTTTTTATGTTATGTTAGTCACCATACAGTATTTCGTTAGTTTTTGATGTAGTGTTCCATAATTTCATTATTTGTGTGGACCACCCAGCGCCCATTGCAGTATGTATGTGCCCTCCTTAATACCCATCACCAGGCTAACCCATCCCCCTGCCCCCGAAACCCTCAGTTTGTTTCCCAGAGTCCATAATCTGTCATGGTTCGTCTCCCCCTCTGACTCCCCCCCTTCGTTTTTCCCTTCCTTCTCCTAATGTCCTCCATGCTATTCCTTATGTTCTACATTTAAGTGAAACCATATGATAGTTGTCTTCCTCTCCTTACTTCACTTAGCCTAATCCCCTCCAGTTCCATCCATGTCGATGCAGATTTCCAGGTGTTCATCCTTTCTGATGGCTGAGTAATATTCCATTGTATATATGAATGTTAGGATGTGGAAAAAGGGGAATCCTTTTACACTGTTGGTGGGAATGCAAGTTGGTACAGCCACTTTAGAAATCAGTATGGAGGTTCCTCAAGATGTTAAAAATAGAGCTACCCTATAACCCAGCAATTGTGGTACTGGGGATTTACCCCAAAGATACAGAGGTAGTGAAAAGAAGGGGCATATGCACTTCAATGTTCATAGCAGCATTGTCCACAATAGCCAAACTGTGGAAGGAGCCAAGATGCCCTTCAATAGACTAATGGACAAATAGTTTTGTGGGTTTTTTTAAGATTTTATTTCAGAGAGAGGATGCATGCACAAGGGGGAGGAGGGGCAGAGGGGAAGAGAGAGAGAGAGAGAGAGGCAGAGGATCTCAAGCAAACTCCCCACTGAGTGTGGAGCCTGACACAGAGCTCTGTCTCACAATACTGAGGTCATGACCTGAACCGAAACCAAGAGTCAGACACTAAACTGACTGAGCCACCCAGGCACCCCCAAAATATAAATAGTTTTATTTGGGTACTATTAACATGTTTGAGGACATACCTACACAGTGTACATTGGGCTTATATTATAGCTGTGTTTTAGTATATTTTTATTATTTTTTTTATTGTTTATTATATTTTTCAGTTTATGATAACCCTCTCCCAATTTCTTCATGTATAGAATTCCATCATCTTTCAAGGCTGTTTTGTATAGTGTGCCATTGCTCCAATGTAACATAATTTAACCATTCCCCTAGTGTTTTATATTCAGATATCATAAACCTAGAACACTTAGGTTCTCATAGAATGGGGTCTGAAAAGGTCCAGGACAAGATGCGCATATTTTCATCTGAGTCATAATTCTGAACTATTTGGGTTTCTTCCTCTTCTCTGTTAAGTTTTTGTGGTAATCTGAATTCAAAGTTTGGCTTTCAGTGACTCTGTTGATTACATTAAAAGAAGAAATAAATTTATAAGTTTTCTTAACTGATCTGAGTAAGCTTTGTTTTGTTCCCATTTCCACCAAAACATTATTTTCCATTTATATAAAAATGAATAGTAAAGTATTAAGTTGCTCTGAATGGACTTTGTAGAGCTTGGGATATACAGGTTTCCCCTGCTATTGTTCCTATGAAACCTTTCATACGCCAAAATGGTATAAAGCAAGGAAGCAATTCCATTAATTTATATGGGAAAACTTTTAAGACTTCCCAGACCCAAAAAATAGCATCTTTTAAGCTTTTCTGATACCTTAGGATACATCTTGTTAACAGATGCTCAAAATAAATCAAGATAAAGCACAGATGCTTACATACGCAGTTCAACAACGCTGCGTTGGCTTGATGCTAAGTGTAGTTCCTGGAGAAGGAGCTTGGTGGTACCATTCTCACTGCTGTGAGTGTGTGCTGCCTTTATAATGGCTCACTGCAAAACAACTGCTGAATACCATTTTTGCTTTTTGCCTTAAATGTAAAAGTGAAGATCTTCTTTGTTTTTCTTTTGGTTAGGGAAAGCAGGTACTGCTGTAGGTCTTTCATAAAAGCAGAGTGGTGTAATGTGAACTTTTGAAAGGTATAGGATACCTGTACTTGTATATTTCCATCCATCTTTCTTCTTGTAATCATTTATGAGGAAAACTGAAGAAATAGCATATATTGGTAGAATAACCCCGGAAACTGGTTAACTTTTGCCATTGAGTGCTAGATTGTATTTGTGACATTTTTTGTATTCCCTACTTACCTTCAAAAAATAAATGGCAGGTCAGTTATTTTCTTACTCTCCCAACAAAGAAATTTGAAAGCATATAAGGACATCTTTTTCTGTGGGAAAGGCGGCCTTGTGCTATTGAACAGAAATGTTGAGTGAAGAAAATTGTCTCCTTTGAGTAACCGAAATATACTTCTCTGCTTCTTCCATGTCTTTGTTTTCTAGGCAGCACAGTTAGTGCTGATTTCCTTATTTGAACTCAATACCCCAGAGTTTACAATGTTATTAGGAGCTTTACCAAAAACTTTTCAGGACGGTGCTACAAAGCTTCTTCATAATCACCTACGAAACACTGGCAATGGAACCCAGGTATCTTTCAGTTTTTTTCTTGACTGTTATGTGATGTGATGGTTTCACAGCAATTGCTTTCTTTTACATGAAGTAAACTTTTGATCCTAGTGTATAATTTTTACATCTGTATTAGGCAATATCTCCTAAGCAGTATTAAATATTGTCCTGGAAAGAATGTAGTCCTTAGGCTTGTGATGTTATGTTATAATTTGGTATACATTACCAGGGTATGAACAAAGAAAGCAAACCAGTCCTTATTTGAGGACTGGAAGGGATGACTTGGTTAACAAATAATATCTGTAGAAAGTAGGGCTTTAAAAGGTGTGTTCACAAACCTGTTCACAGCATTGTGGGTCCATAGTTGCTTGAATACAGAATTTTATTTGGGGGAGGTAAGGTCTGACTAAGTGAAACATTGCAGTGTTATATGTACTTAAATGTCAAGAATCATTTACATAATATGCCTAAAAAATTAAATTTTAAAAAGATCTTTGGTCATGGATAGAGGAAAAATTAGATGCACTTATGGCAGGCTTAAAGTAAAGTCTGAGGGTTAAAAACAATCTAAGAACAATTTCTTGGGACTAAATTTGGTCATCTTTTTAAAAGGAGAGAGATTGTTTAATTATATCTTAAGAGGTAGGCAAATTAATAATACTGAATTTTACTTTGGTATGCTTGCGAAAATCATTTGTAAAGCAAACTCGAGGAGGAATAAAATTTGAATATTGTAATGGGTGGAAGAGGGAAATTGGCTTAGAATGGGAAGCTAATTTAAAATTGTTAGTTTGGGGAAATACCTGTCTGGCTCAGTCTTTAGAGCATGTGACTCAATCTCAGGGTCATGAGTTCAAGCCCCACGTAGGGCGGGAAGCCTACTTTAAAATTTTTTTTTCAATTTAAAAATTAATTAAAATAAAATAGTTTGGGATCCTGTTGAATCTGTGAGAAGGTAAATGTTGGTAATATTTGAGAGCAGGAAGTGGGTGAAGAAAACGAAAAAAGACTAAAGAGATAGATTTCTGAATGGGGAGAAAGTTTTTCCCNNNNACAGAAAGCAGAGATAAGTACATGAATATTTAAAATACTAACCTACAAATATGGCTGTTTCATATTGTTCAACTTCTTGATTACATGGCTTCCATAAGAGCCTTTTAGTTGAACTTACCTGTCCTATGTTAATATTTATTTGACTCCCCCAATCAGGGTCCCATGGGGAGTCCTTTGACGAGACCAACACCACGTTCACCAGCCAACTGGTCCAGTCCTCTTACTTCTCCTACCAATACATCACAGAATACTTTATCTCCAAGGTAATAAAAGGATTATTTTCCATCATGGCTTGTGTTTGCCGATTCCCATTCTTAGACAACTGACAGTAATATAATTCCACTTGATTTCCACTTGACTTGAAAAGTCTTGACACACAGAAACTTAGCAGATTCAAAAAATTTTAAGTTTATGCCAAAACTAACCCTTTAAATGAAAATAGTGTATAGGATATCTAATTTTTATGTAAGTGAAAAAATTTATACGGCTTTTGTAAATTACTGCTTGAAGCATTAAATGGAGTAGTTACGTTTCTCAGATACGTTTATAGACAAAAACATAAAAATAGAGAAGAAAACAAGTAATGAATCATGGAACTTTACATCAGAAACTAGGGATGTACTGTATGGTGATTAACATAACATAATAAAAAATTATTATGAAAAAAAAGAGAAGAAAAAATAAGGAAACACTAAATATAAAATGGCATTATGTCTGTCTTTAGGAAAGAATGTGAGTTTGGTCCTTAATATAAAATATAAGCTGTGTAAAATTTTCACACACTTAAGCAGTTCAAGCATTGGCTGTATTTCAGATGAAGTTTTTGACTCATTAATAGACTAATATTTTTTCCCTTTTCCTGGCCTTTTAAAAAATCATTTGAAAGTAGTCCATATGTACTAACATAATTATTAACTTGATTTTATTAGCCATATATCATAGCATATTTCATCATATGCATTTTTTTTTTAAGATTTTATTTATTTATTTGACAGAGATAGAGACAGCCAGCGAGAGAGGGAACACAAGCAGGGGGAGTGGGAGAGGAAGAAGCAGGCTCATAGTGGAGGAGCCTGACGTGGGGCTCGATCCCGTAACGCCAGGATCACGCCCTGAGCCGAAGGCAGACGCTTAACCGCTGTGCCACCCAGGCGCCCCCATCATATGCATTTTAATTATAGGATACTTCATCAGCATCTGAGGAAGAAAAATACATTGC
Organism: Ursus maritimus; assembly: GCF_017311325.1. Lineage (NCBI taxonomy): Eukaryota > Metazoa > Chordata > Mammalia > Carnivora > Ursidae > Ursus > Ursus maritimus. The sequence continues at coordinate 55,590,752 of NW_024424453.1, read as the reverse complement.
AAACTTAACATCTAGCTTATTTATTCCTTGTGACACACATGTGACAATTTGATGGCTAAATTCCATCTTCAGTTGGTTTTAGAATTTGATTATAGATGTCAATAACATGTATGTTCAGTGTTAAAACTTCTCTGCCTTCCTATACATTTTTGTAAAATACATTTATCTTCTCTTTAAGCTGTACCGTTATTGTAACTTAATCACAGGATCCTGTTGGCAAACTTTCTGTAAAGGGCCATATGGTAAATATATCAGGCCTTGTGGGCCATGCCGTCTTTGTTACTCCACTCAGTTCTGCTGTTATAGTGTGAAAATAGCTGTAGAGGATACCTGAATAAATAAGTGTTGCTCATTCCTTTACGATTTTATTTATGGACACCGAAATAAGAATTTTATATGATTTTTTATGTTAAGAAATGTTTCTTTTTCTCTCAACTATTTAAAAAAGTAAACGTTTTTAGATTTCAGGGGTCGTGGTTTGCTGACCCCTGGTGAATCAGAACATTTTTGAAGGTGACAGACAAACCAGGTGTTAAGGGTTATGCATTTAGTCATTGTAAGCTGCTCTTGTTGGGTAGACAAGGGGACATATAACTTAACCATTTATAGTTGTCAGTTTTTGTTTTGTTTTGCTAATTATGCTTTGGGGAGCCTACATAATCTCAAATGTGTTTGTGTTTTAAAACTATACATAAATAATTAGTTGTCTTTTTCATAGTGCATTTGATTATGACACAGAAAATATGAACTCTGAAGATATTTATAGCTCTCTTAGAGGTGTCACTGAAGCAATTCAGAATTTCAGCTTCCGTAGTCAAGAAGATATGAATGAGCCATTGAAAAGGGATTCTAAAAAAGATGATAGTGATTCCGTGAGTATTTGAACGTTTTTAGATTGCAGACTTTTCCATTAAAAGATTTTTTTTTAAGATTTATTTATTTATTTGAGAGAGAGAGAGAGAGCGCGCTCAAGTGGCAGGGGCAGAGGAAAAGGGGGAGAGAATCTGAAGCAGGCTCCATGTCCAGTGAGGAGCCTGACATGAGGCTCAGTCCCATGACCCTGAGATCATGACGTGAGCCGAAATCAAGAGTCTGACACTCAACTGACTGAGCCACCCAGGTGCCCCTCATTAAGAGATTTTTGTTGGATTTTTTTTTTTTTAACTTTGCTTTCTGTCGTTTTTCAAACGTAACTTCTTAAGGGGTCAGTCACTCTGCAAGCATTCACTGAGTATCTACACAGGCCAGGCACTGTTCTGGGTCTTGGATTTTACAAGGCAAAGTCGCTGCCCTCAAGTTCCTTATAAATTTTCAGATAGAGATGAGTACTATTGAGTTTGTTAGACACAAAGTGAATCTATTTTAGATTAATTGGTCAGGGAAGACCTCTCTCAGTCAGTGGCATTTGCATTGAGGATAAATAAAACCATAGAACATCTAGGAGAGAAGAATCCCATAAAAGAAGTGGCATGTGCAAAGACATTTAGATGGGAACAAGTTTTACATAGTTGGGAACTGGGACGAGAGGCTGTTGGATTGTTGTGACAGTTAGAGGGTGGAACATGGGCCAGACTACATGAGTCTTACAAGACTAAATGTGTTTAGGTTATTTTCCCATTAAGTGTAATGATAGAGATTTGCATCATCGGTTTGTAGGGCTCCAATTAAGAATGTTACAACCCATTTTTCTGACATTGGTGAATATTGTTCAGTTTGTTGCTTCTGCCATCATACAAAGAGTAGTTGTTTTGGGAGGGGGAGGGAAAAAGAGAGTAGTTGTTTTTTATACTGCTGCTGAAGACTTTTCTCAAAACAAGCCATCCCACCATTTCCTATGGAATCTGTGGTTCCTCAGTGTTTGCAGAATTGTAGAACATTGTGGTGCTTCAGCACATCTCTGAAGGGCTCCCTCCTCTGCCTTCCTGACTGCTTTCCTGCTGTTGTTTTTCTCCCCATGCCTATCTGGCAGATAGCCCTACTAACTGGATGCCAAAAACCAGCTTACCACTCAGATTTGAGGTTCCTCTCCCCAAAAGCTACACGAGGTAGCAGTAACAGTTTAGTAATAAGAATCACTGCTTGAGACTTTTTTTTCCTCAGAGATAGCAGGGTACAGTGTAGGGAGCTCAAACAGTGTATTCTGGCAGAAAGAAGTAAGTTTAAATTCCAGTTCCTGGCAGTTATTAACTAATCCTGTATTATCACTTCTAAGCCTCAGTGTCTTCATTAGAAAAATGAGGATATTCTGCCTACCTTAAAAGTTACTGAGTATAATAAATTATATGACTCATTAGCTACGTCTAGCTGCTTGTTTGAACTTCTCATCTTTTCCCCTAGAGCTCTCTTTTCTGTTTCAGTTGATAGCAGCACTAGTTGCTCAGCCAAAAACCTTGGACTAAGGAATTGTCCTTTTCTCCTCTCTTTCTTTCTGTCATCTCCATACTCTGTCAGGAAATCTGTTGGTTCTGTTTTCAAAATATATCCAGAATCCATCCACTTCCCATCACTGCTATTCTGGCTTGAAACATCATCATCATCAATTCTCTCACATGGATTATTAAAATAGGCACCTGACTGGCCTTCTTGATTCTGTCCATTGGCCTCCTGTCATCCTTTCTCACTCCTTGACTTCTAACTCCATAGGAGGTCCCAGAATAAAAGCCAAAGTCTACACAATAGGCTTTTTCCCTTGTTACCTCTCTGGCCTCATCTACTGCTTTCCTCTGCTCCAGCCACACTGGCCTCCTTGCTATTCCTTGAACTTCCTGGGCATGCTCTTGCCTCAGGGCCTTTGTCTTGGCTATTCCCTCTGTCTTAGACATCCTTCCTCCAGATAGCTCCATTGCTGATTTCCTCACTTCCTTCAAGTCTTTGTTCATGTGGCTTACTCTGCCTACCCTATCTAATCTGCACCCTCCTTCCTCCCACCACAGCACTCATGGTCCCTTTAATCCTGCACTGCCTCCCATATACTAATCACCTTCTACCATACCATATTCTTTACTTGTTCATTATGTTTATAAATGTCTGTCCCCCCACTAGAATGTAAACTCCATGAACGTGGACATCATTCTCTCTTTTGTTCACTAATATATCCCCACTGCCAAGAACGATGCCTGGCACACAGTAGGAGCACAGTAAATATTTGAAGAATATTTGTAAAGCACCTAAATAATGGCTTAGCATGTAGTTGCTGTGAGTAGACAGTGACTATGGTGATATTGATGGTAGTAATGATTTTCATACTAGTATTAGTATCAGTGTTAGTATTGATGCTTTGATAAGTATGTTAATTTGATCAAACTTCATCAGGCATCCTTTCAAAAGTTATAGTCCTTGAGGCCTTTTTTTTTTAACAGCAGGCCTTTTATAAAAATATATATATGTATGATTCTCTTATACTTTGTTGACATGCTGTCATTGTGTAATTTACTACCTTAATAATGGAATCTGTCAGCTTTTAGTTCTGTGTTGCCAATGAAAGCCCTTTTATATCTTTAACTGGCATAGAGAAGCTTTTGGTAATCTCACTCTATATTGTTTGGTCAAGCCATTAGCAAGGGAACTATAGGAATCATTAGAAACAGCATTCTTTTATGATTCTTCCTTGCCCTCACAGCTGTGGGGGTATTTTTAAATCTTTAAGTTTTGACATTTTAAATAAGTTTTATTATGTTAATTCCCATTACTTAATTTTTTTCAGCTGTTTATTGTTACCTTTTTTAAATAGACTTTGAAGCAGTAGGGAAACATCTTTTTAGAATTTCAAAGAGATACTTAAAAATGAATTAATTTGCAGGGTGCCTCAGTCAGCTAAGCATCTGACTCCTGGGGTCAAACGCTCAAGGTCGGGTTGTGAAGTTGAACCCCTTCTCTCTCCCTCTGTCCCTACCCCCCCAAATAAATAAATAAAATGTTTTTTTTTTTTTTAATGAATTAATTTGCTATGCCTTCTCCTCCCCATTAATAGATGTGTGGTGGTCCTGGGATGCCTGATCCACGAGCAGGAGGTGATGCTACTGACTCAAGCCAAACTGCCCTTGATAATAAAGCTTCACTGCTCCATTCAATGCCTGCTCACTCCTCTCCTCGCGCTCGAGACTATAATCCATATAACTATTCAGATAGCCTCAGTCCCTTCAATAAGTCTGCTCTCAAGGAAGCCATGTTTGATGATGATGCCGACCAGTTTCCTGATGGTAGGTTCTGGGTCATACTTTGTCACCTGTGTTTTAGAGAACTGTTAATCAGTGAACAAAAGAAATACACGTGCTCTTTTATTATAACTCCCAAAGAAGTAAGGAGCTTTGGGATGGGCATGTTTCTCCCATCTTTCAGGAGCTCATTTGTAGTGGTTTGGTAGTTCTCTACCTCAGAATGATAAACAGGGTAGTTCTGAGATCATCCTCAAAATCAGGAAAACCTTACTGACTGCCCAGAAACAACTGAAATCAATTATAGCTTATAAATGTAGTTTATCTCTAGACACAATTGTCATTAATTTTTATACCAGCATGACAAAACCCTTTGAAGAACTACCCATTCTTTATAATAGCCCTTTAGTAAAGTGTGAAATCATAAACAAACTCTAGTAAGATGCATTCAAGACCAAATTGGGGTAAGCTACCATTAGAATTTGGAGCCAACTTAGGACTAGCCCTACACTTTCAGTGGCTTATACCAAGGGTGTGGGACTAGCTCTAACACTCACAATGGCTCAGAACAAGGGCATAGGACCAAGTTCTAACACTTACTAAGCTGTCCAGCCTGATATTTGATTGATTGTCCTGAGTGTCACATCTGAAAGAGGGTAGAGATATACTACCTGCCTGCCCTTCCAATTACGGTGTGCAGTTAAGTTCACATAAAATGTATAAAAACTGATATAAAGTATAAAACACTGCAAATGGTTTAGGTATTTTTAATAAGAAGGAATTACATTTTTCTCTACAAATTGCATAATTCATTAATTTTTTTAATTGAAGACTCAAATAATATAAAGTAATAGATAACTGTGTGGATAAATTTGAAAGTACCCCCTTACCAGTCTCATGTTACTAAGGTAGTTTCTGGTTTTCCTTTGTTCCCCCATTATTGCTGTCAGTGAACATATTTCTGCAGAAGTTTTTATGCACATACATAAGTGATTTACTCTAAGAGATTCCTAGAGCTAGAATTGCTCTATTAAGGGATATATAAGTTGAAATTTTGAGAGTTACTACCCAATTACCAACTCAAAACAGTTGGCCAGTTTAGGTAGTGCTGATTTCCTCACCAGCACAGAATGTTCAAACTTTTTAAAATTTTGAAATCCATCACCATGATGGATATAAAATAGGCCATCCTAATGAGCATTTCCTTAATTATTAGGAAGACTGAGAAGTTAGATATTAGAAATATTTTTTTAATTTTTGTAATTTGGTAATGGAAAAATACCCCCATTTTTATTTCTTTGATTATGACTAAGGTTGACAAATCATGTTTTTACCAATAGGCCATGTTAAGAGTCTTAATATTATCACAATTACCGAAAAGGCAAAATTAAGACAGCTTGTCAAACTAAGTCTAAATTACATAAGAATCTTTAAAATTACCACTTTGGTGTGTTTTGATCTGTCACAATTAGTTGACTCTGTTACTGAGGTTTAGTCACAATAGCAGCAAAGCAGGAGGGAATAAATTGGACCTAGCATGAGCCTGTGCTTTAAACCCTCCCTTGTCACAGCAGCATGGTAAACTGAGACCTACTTTTAGCAGCTTTAATTGTTCTTAAATTATTGATGTACAGAGGTCACACACTGGCAGACCAAATTGGTTTTACTGACATTTCTTGCCTCAACTGCAATATATATATATATATATATATTAGTTTAAAACAATCAAAAGCTTAAAAGATGGGGGTACAGCACAAAGAACTTTTCTTTGAACCGTTTGAGAGTAAGCTGCCAAACTGATGCTCCGTCACCCCAAATACTTTAGGATGTACTTTCCATAAACAAAGACATTGTCCCACATAACCACAATATACTCATCCAAATCAGGTAATTATCATCGGTACATTAATAACCACCTGCCCTTAAACCCCATTAGAGTTTTGTCAGTTGTCCCAGCGAGATCTTCTAGCCAGAGGATCCACTTCAGAATCTCACATTGCGTTCAATCATGTCTCTGTTGTCTTCTTCAGTGTTCAGTCTTTCCTTTGTTCTCATGACCGTGGCACTTTTGAAGGTCAGAGACCAATTATTTTGTAGCATTTCCCTCAATTTAGGTTTGTCTGATGTTTTCTCATGATTGGATTCAGGTCATGTGCTCTTGGCATCAGTGTCCCAGAAGTGATAGTGCATTCTTCAGGTAATACACAATTTCACTTTGTCCTTTGACTGGTGATAATAAACTTTGGTCACTTGATTATGGTGGTGCTTACCAGGCTTCTCCACTGTGAAGTTACTCATTCTATAATTAATAAGTGTCTTGTGGGGAGGTACTTTTAAACTGTATTAAAATTTATTCATTTAAAAAGTTTCATTTACATATTTCTAACTGTATGAACTCATGGTTTGCATTGTACTCAATGGATTATAATTTGTAACTCTCGTTTATTTTGATGCTCAAATTGTCTTTGATTTGACCTGTTCTTTTGACATGTCCCCATCCTTGCATGCTGGCATGACAAAATGTTGTACTGTCCCTGCTTCAGTCCTGGAATCAATCATTTCTCCAAGGTTTCATTTAATGGAAAATGGTCTTTAAAGGCTAGAGTCTGGGCACAAGGTGTACTCACTGCTAGTGGGATATCACTATTCCTAACACCTCTCAGTAGCCAGAGCTAAGGAATGTGCGTGTGTGTGTGTGTGTGTGTATGCATACACACACTGATTTACATCTGTTTATTTCTATATCAAAAGCTATGAGTTTACTCCAATTCCAATTTAGCACCATAAGATAAATTCTGGTTTCCTCCTTTTTCATATTGATAAACACCTTTTTTCTGACACTGAGAAATCTGGCTTTCATTATCTTTAATATATTTACTTAGTTGATCAGTCCTGAATGCAGCCAGTTTTCCATCTCTGCCATTACCTCCTCACTTGCACAGATGCACTCCTCACCTTGCTGGGCTCTCACCACTCCATGTAGACACCCTTCTTGCCCTGTCCATACTTTGCCACTCTCACATGGATGGAAACCCGCTTACTCTGCTCAGGAATCTGTGTCCCCAGGGCTGGTCATTTGTAATTTTGATGAATGGAAAAAAATCTCTTCATTTATGAGGCTGAGAAATCATGTTTTTACCAACTACTTATGTTAAGAGAGTTAATATATCACAAAGCCAAAACTTTGACAGCTTAGCAAGATTACCTACTTGGGGGATGCCTGGGTGGCTCAGTCGATTAAGCATCCGCCTTCAGCTCAAGTCATGATCCTGGGGTCCTGGGATCGAGTCCCGCGTTGGGCTCCTTGCTCTGCAGGGAATCATGCTTCTCCCTTTGCCTGCTGCTTCCCCTGCTTGTGTGAGCTCTCTCTCTGTCAGATAAATAAATAAAATCCTTAAAAAAAAAAAAAAAAGATTACCCACTAGTAACTGATTCTCTTTTCCTTTACTAAAGATCTTATATTTTCCATTTGTTAAAGTAAGACATCTGGGGCGCCTGGGTGGCTCAGTCGTTGAACATCTGCCTTCGGCTCAGGGCATGATCCCGGCGTTATGGGATCGAGCCACGCACCGGGCTCCCTGCTCTCCCTCTCCCACTCCCCCTGCTTGTGTTCCCTCTCTCGCTGGCTGTCTCTCTTTCTGTCAAATAAATAAAATCTTTAAAAAAATAAAAATAAAAAAATAATAAAGGAAGACATCGTTGGAAATTATATAACTGAAATCTAAACTGGGTAGAATATTTTTGAACTTGAGAAAAGTATTTCTTTGCAGCATAATACTTGATTGATTTCTGAACCATAAGACAGCCATTTTATGTTGAACACTCTTTGAAAATGGATCAGCCATTAGTTAAGCAAAATAGTAGTTGCTCTAAGCTTCATATAGAAATTAATTGTTTTTGTTTATATTCTTTTTAAATTTGAAATAGGGAAGACCTTGTTTGGCATTATTTTATTGTGAACATTGCTAACGTCACCCATTCTTTTTAATTTTATTGACCTCCGTTGCTCTTTTGATTTTCCTTGCATGTCTGCCCCAGTGCAAAATTTCTCCTCCCTTTTTTGTTTTTAAAGTCCATAACTTTGGGCAGGAGATAATCATTTTGTTCATTTCAGAATTTCTATAAGAAGAAATTGTTTTGAAATTCTGAGACATATTTAGTATATTTATTATTCAGATGTTTCTATACACATTACAGACAGATACACATATTAGTGATAAATATTTTTTAATTAACAAGTCAAAAAAAATTAAAACTCCACTGATGTCCACATTTAATTATGTTCTTTGTAAAGTTTACCAGGGACTATAATATTCCAGAATATTACTTCTAGGGAGATGGTTCTGTTATTCAAGAGAGACTCTTATCAAAGTTTGCCAATGAAAAGAATATCCCATATTTTTTCAGCACTGCAGCATAAATATCAGAATTGGAATCATGCCAATATTTGTCATAAGAACACAAAGAAAATTAATACTAGTGAGTTTATTGTATTCCAAGCCCACTATGGGCTTCACTATGACCATCGGAAGTCAACGCTCTCTTCCCATTTTACTCATAAGAAAACTGAGCCTCCACAGTAATTAAGAACCTGTGTCTGTTGAACAAAGAGGCACAGGTTTAGTGGGACTCCAGAGCCTTTCTTTTTGCATGACCATGATGCCTCTCATGAGGAAATACAGTTACACGTTATCTTAATTAACAGAGTACTTTAGGTTTATCTTATTTGTATCATATAAATCAGTTTTGTAACAAAATAGTGTTTTCTTTGGCAGAAATTCTTTTCCTGTTAGTCATGTGTTCAGGCCATTTTATGTCATGTCACTTCTAATTATCTCCTAGAGTAATTACAAAGCCTATATTCATGGAGAAAAGAGCTGCATTCCTTTGAAAGCATTCGTGTGTGTGTGTGTGTGTGAATTCCCTTTATTGAGCTGAAATAAAGTGCACTCTTAATAGAATGATCCTCTGACATCAGTGAAAGTCTGGTAACGTGACTTTGCAGGAGTGACTTGTGAGGTTTATAGAGATGCGTTTATCCTGCTGCAGTAGCTGCTGTTAAAACAGCAGCACTGTTCCAGTATTGGTCTATATAATGAAATTATTTTAAGACAGTTTTTATCCTCCAAGTTAAGATGTCATCTTTGATTGCAAATTTCTTTTTTATGGTTTGCTCCGCATTTTACAGAGGTTCTTCAAAAACCCCAATTTGGTTCACCTTGGTAATCCTTCTTTCCAGACTCTCTCTCATTTTTAACTTCAGCAATCACATTTTGTGTTCTGTGTATGAGGTTGTTAGTGCTCTAATTGTAGTTACATGAATGAAGTCATGATAAACTTCTTTTTCATAGTGAATCTTGTCACTACATTTTGGTTCAGTTTCCCTTCCCTATCATGTGTTAGTTTAACTCTAGTTGGATTCATCTATTCTTTTTATTTTTAGAGAGGGGGTGGAGGAAGGGGCAAAGGCCGAGAGAGATATAATCTTAAGGCTCTGGGCCCATTGTGGAGCCCAACATGGGGCTCAGTCCCACGACCCGGCTATCCATGACCTGAGCCTAAATCAAGAGTCAGGTGCTTAACCGACTGAGCCACCCAGGCACTCCCGAACTCATCTATTCTAATGGTTCAGCTTGATTTCCTTTCCTCAGGTTTCTGAATCCCCTTAAGTAAAATGTAATTTTTCTTTCCCCTGCTTATAGGTGTGGGTTCCCCACAACCTGTGATGTCAGACTGTTGGTATCTCTAGGTCAGTGGCTAACCAGCTGGCAAGATGAGGCACAGTAGCTTCTGTTTTCATGGACCAGTAGTGAACCATCTGCCAAACCACAATCTCAAGATTTATTTTTGGGAAGCGGGCTCTTTCCTCTTGAGCCTTTGCTTTTGTAGGCAATAGCTATCTCCCAGATGCCAGATCCACAAGACTTCTCTGTCCTATTAGGATCAGCATAAGTGGCAACCCTTTCCTATGGAAGACCAGCATGTTTTTGCCAAGTGGACCCTACAGACAGTATAGCTCCATGGAGTCAACTGTCTTCCCTGGAGATTCGGGAGCAGGGGTGACCCCAGATGTATCTTCCAAGCCCAGGCACCATACTCTGTGGTTATTTTATTCCAGAGGAGTTAAGGAAAAGAGTCTATGGCATAAGCTCAGGCCACCATCTCCCCAAATCCCGGAAGGGCTGAATTTGTCATTTATTTTACCAACAAAAGAATTTAGGAAGAATTCTGGTATTCTGTAATGTTTTAATATGAACTTTGGGATGTAACTGTTTTTCCTACAAAAATTACTCAAAGCACCATAAGTGTCCCTTAACATTCATAAAATTTGTGAGTTTATGATTATACTTCAAAAAAGAAAGCAAAAACAAATGAAAACTCTTTGATAATCATTGCGCCCAACTCTACTGTGAAATTTAAGGGAAAATATTAAGTATTTATTCTGCCTCTTCTACCAAATTATATTTCAGGATAATCTAAATAGCTCTAGTTGATAAAGTTACTCTCTACAGAAGAATTCCAGCCCATTTTTAATTCCTAATAAAATAATTCAGCAACAATCAGTGGGTAAATCATTACTTTAAAAGATTGATTGGGGCACCTGGGTGGCACAGTTAGTTAAGCGTCCAACTCTTGGTTTCTGCTTCAGTTGTGATCTCGGAGCCATAAGATCCAGCCCTGCATTGGGCTCAGCTGGAGTCTGCCTGGGATTCTCTCTCCCTCTCCCATTACCCCTCCCCCGCTCACATGCACGTACTGTCTCACTCTCTCTCAAATAAATCTTAAAAAAAAAAAAAAAAAATTGATGGGTTGTTGGTGCCTAAGTATCTTAGTCCTTGTATGTCCAGCTCTTAATTCTGGCTAAGGTCATGATCTTGGGATTATGGGATTGAGCCCCACATCAGGCTCTGTGCTGGGCATGGAGCCTGCTTAGGATTTTTTCTCTCCCTGTCCTCCCTTAAGCCCCTCCCCACCGGCCAAGGGCTCTCTCTCTCTCCCTCTCTCTCTCTCTGTTAAAAATAAAAAGGTTGATGGGGAACTGTACAATGGTGGGATCAAGTTGTCACCACTTAAATCCAGTGGTCATTATTAATATCACTAAAAATGGAGTACCCAAACATTGTTAGCCTCCTGGCACAACACCATAGAAATGCATACTGATGTATGTATGGATTAAATGATCTTTTTGCCATTTACTAGAAATATTTCAGGAAAAAAAGTGGGGAGGGATGAAGATGAAGTAAGAATAGTAAGATCTTGATAATTGTTAAATCTGGGGGAGGGGTATATAGGGGTCCATTGTATTTTTTTTTTCTGTGAATTTTCATTAAACTAGAATTGGTATTTTCAAGATGACAAAATGGAAAAGAAAATTAGTCATTTTTTTTCTTAAAACTAACATTGTCTGTTTCATAATGTTCTAAAGTTGTCATCCCCATACTTATGAGAGCTGACCTATAAAGTTACAGAATTAACGTTATGTCCTCTTGCCAGATCTTTCCCTAGACCACTCTGACCTGGTCGCAGAGCTATTGAAGGAGCTGTCTAACCATAATGAACGTGTAGAAGAAAGAAAAATTGCCCTCTATGAACTCATGAAACTGACACAGGAAGAATCTTTTGGTGTTTGGGATGAACACTTCAAAACAATATTACTTCTATTGCTTGAAACCCTTGGGGATAAAGAGGTAAATGGCAGGATATGTAAATAATAGCCTGTTTTTCTGTCTTGGATTGCCTTTCCTTGCCTGTTAATCAAGAGCTACACAGATTTGGAAATTGGGAAAATCAGTCTCTTTTACTGCTTCTTCCTGTGTGAAATTTTCATTATGAGTACTTTTTCTTCTAAACCAATAGCTCAATGTTTTTGAACAGTTGACAGTGGGAAAAATGAAAGGTTGCTGATAGTGTTTCGTAGGAGAGTACAAGTGACTTGTTTTGCATACTTAAACTAGCTGTTCAGAAGTGTAGTTTCCTTTTTCATAGGATGTTGGTTCTTGATCTCCTACGAGTATAAAAAGTGTGACTTAAGTTTTCAACTAGAGATGTGAAAACTTAATTATGTAATATACCATATGTACTTTGTGCAGTTGTCTACAACTTATCCCTGCCCCAATGGTAAGACCTTAAGTTACAGAAATGGAAAATGTAGAAGATTGTCTATAACCCAAAATATTAAAAACATGAAAATATTTCTTCTTAGCCTACAATCAGGGCTTTGGCATTAAAGGTTTTAAGGGAAATCCTAAGGCATCAACCAGCCAGATTTAAAAACTATGCAGAACTGACTGTCATGAAAACACTGGAAGCACATAAAGATCCTCATAAGGAGGTAAGTCACCTGACCATTAAATTATTTTTTTATTCTTAGTTCTTCTGCTCTTATTGCATGAAACGTATTATTAACATTGCTTGAAGAATACCCTTGAAGAGAATCAATCATTTCAATCAAATGAACACTTAACTTTGATTTTCCAGGTAATATATCTGATGAAGATACAATCATATTTTTTCTGTTAAATGAATTATGGTGATATCATGGTCTTTTGCCTAAAATAAGCCAGCTCTAGGACATAATCTTGATTTCATTTTTTCCTTCTTAATTTGACTTGTAGTTTTCTAATTTAGAATTCACCAACTGTCACTATCCCCTTACCAGTAAGAATTTGTTTTTTTGAAATAACTGCTGAAGACAAGAATCATTATTTTAAAGTGGTAAAGTGCCTATAGGAGCTAGATATCTGTTCAAAGTTTATTCAATAAAATAATGAGGACATCCTTCCTGAAAGAGTCTTGTAAATCTGTCCCATCTATCTATTTATAGTTGTGTAAAAAAAAAAAAATTAGACTTTTAAGCTTTTATTTAAATTCCAGTTAGTTAGCATACAGTGTTATATTAGTTTCAGGTGTACAGTGTACTGATTCAGCTCTTCCATACATCACCCAGTGCTCCTTACAACAAGTGCACTCCTTCATCCCCATCACCTTTGTCACCCATCCCCTCCCTACCTCCCCTCTGGTGACCAGTTTGTTCTCTATACTTGAGGATCTGTTTCTTGGTTTATCTCTCCCTGTGTCTCATCTCTTTATAATTAGAATATACCCACCACCACCAATGACGTTGATGATATAATCATGAGGATTTTTATTAAGTTTCAGAAATAATTAGAAAAGGAAATTTCAAGTAGGGACTGCAGTTCTAAGAGATAGCACCAGAGCAGTAGCATTAGGTGCCTCTGGTAGAACCAAGACCTAAGCAAAAGGGGTCAAAAAAAGGAAAGTTAAAAAACAGCAGTGAGATAAAACAGATCAAAACTAAATGTAAGAACTGAAACTGTAACTTTCAGAGGAAAGCATGAGTGTAAATCTTTGTCATCTTGGATTAACCAATAGTTTCTTAGATATAACATCAAAAGCACAAGTAGCCAACAACAACAACAAAAACATAAATTGGGCTTTATAAAAAATTTAAACTTTGTGCTTCAGGATGCCCAGGTGGCTCAGTTGGTAGAGCATACGACTCTTGATCTCAAGGTTGTAAGTTCGAGCCCCACATTGGGGGTAGAGATTACTTAAAATCTTTTGAGGGCATCTGGGTAGCTCAGTCAGTTAAGCGTCCCACTCTTGGTTTCAGCTCAGGTCATGATCTCAGAGTCCTGAGATCGAGCCCCATGTTGGGCTCTACACTCAGCTGGGAGTCAGCTTGAGATTCTCTCTCCCTCTACCTCTGCCCCTCCTGCTCATACTCACTCGCTGTCTCTCAAATAAATCTTTAAAAAATATAGAATATTTTTTTAAAATAATAAAATAAGTAAAAACTTTTATGCTTTGGTGGAACCTGGCTGGGTCAGTCAGTAGATCGTGAGACTCTTGATCTCAGGGTTATGAGCTCAGGCCCCATGTTGGGCATAAAGTTTATTCAAAAAAATAAAATAAAAAATTAGTGTCACAAAAAATAATGTTTAAAAAAAGAAAAGTTTTGTGCTTCAGAGGGCACTCTAAAGAATGTGGAAAGACAACCCACAGAATAGGAAAAAATTTTTGCAAATCATATGTCTGATAAGGTAGTATATAAAGAGCTCTTACAACTCAACAACAAAAAGAGAAATAACCCAATTTAAAATGGACAAAGGATGGGGCGCCTGGGTAGCTCAGTTGGTTGAGTGTCAGACTCAATTTCAGAGCATGGGATCGAGCCTGTGTCCAGCTCCGTGCTCAGTGGGGAGTCAGCTTCCCCCCCTCTTTTTCTCTCCCCCCGCCCCTTCCCCCTGCTCGCCCTCGCTTGCTCTCTCTAAAATAATAAATGAATCTTTAAAAAAAAAAGTGAGCAAAGGGCCTGAATGGATCATTATCCAAAGAAGATATGCAAATTGCCAATAAGCACATGAAAAATGCCCAATATCAGTATTCATTAGGAAAATACACTAAACCCACAGGGAGATACCACTTCATATACATGAGGAAGAAAGATAGGAAGAAGCGTTGGTGAGGATTTGGGGGTACCTGTCTAGCTCAGTCGGAAGAACATAGGGCTCTTGATCTCGGGATCTTGAGTTTAAGCCCCACGTTGACCATAGAGATTACTTAAATAAATTAATCTGAAAAAGAAAAAGAAAAGAAAGTAGTATTGATGAGGATTTGAAGAAATTAAAACCCTCTGGGTAATTCAGTTTTCAGAAGATATGGCTGTAAGTCTTGTAGGAGAGTGAGTCATGACTTCTAAATCTATGTGGGTTTTTATTTAGATTTTTAATTTAGGTGGTGTTTAGTACTGGAACGTCTGTAGTATCTTGCTGAAGGTTTAAAAAAACTAATATTTGTAGTTTAGTTATCCAGCTTCTGACCCAAATAAGGCCTGGCATCTCTATTTTTACAAAAGGTAAAATTGACATTCCTTAGGCATTACATCTAAAATTAGACCTGGGGGTGGGGGATTGGGATAGGCTGGTGATGGGTAGTAAGGAGGGCACATATTGCATGGTACATTGGGTGTTATACGCAAATAATGAATCATGGAACATTCCATCAAAAACTGGGGATGGGGGCGCCTGGGTGGCGCAGTTGTTAAGTGTCTGCCTTCGGCTCAGGGTGTGATCCCAGCATTCTGGGATCGAGCCCCACATCAGGCTTCTCTGCTGCTTCTTCCTCTCCCACTCCCCCTGCTTGTGTTCCCTCTCTCGCTGGCTGTCTCTCTCTGTCAAATAAATAAATAAAATCTTAAAAAAAAAAATGGGTATGTACTGTATGATGACTAATATAACAAAATAAAAATTAAAAAAAAAGCCCTGGGTCTTCTGACTTCCAGTATATTTGCCACTGTACCTTTCTCAGTACGTCTCATAGATTGAGATCCAAAGTGAGAAACTACTAAAGTAGAATCAAAAGCAACAATTTTTACATGGTCTCAAGACCATCTCTAGATAGATTACAGATTCTACTAAGATAGACAGCCATTTCTTCTCTTCATTATAACATCAGTGTCAGCCCTCCCCAGGCCCAAGACAGAGAAAGAAAATCATTATGAACATAAGGGGGAATAGCATGTTAACTTGATAACCCATTAATGAGATTTTTTTTTTTTAAGATTTTATTTTTAAGAGGGCGCCTGGGTGGCTCAGTCGTTAAGCATCTGCCTTTGGCTCAGGCCGTGATCCCGGTGTTCTGGAATCGAGTCCCATGTCAGGCTCCTCCGCTGGGAGCCTGCTTCTTCCTCTTCCACTCCCCCTGCTTGTGTTCCCTCTCTCTCTGGCTGTCTCTCTCTCTCTGTCAAATAAATAAATAAAATCTTTAAAAAAAAGAAAAAGATTTTATTTTTAAGTAATCTCTTCACCCAATGTGGAGCTTGAACTCACAACCCCAGGATCAAGAGTTGCATGTTCCACCAACTGAGCATTCAGGTGCCCCAAGGTTATTTATATTTTATTTTGTAATAATGTGATGAAAAGGGCATGAATACCCTTGGACATGAGGATACTGATAGTGAGCAGGGTTTCACCATGGCTGTTGTAGAGGACTCCAGTCACCTTATAGATAAATGGAGCCTCCACCACCCAGTACAGCTAGACCACAGTATGATTTAAAAATTGCATTAGCCTGGGGTGCCTGGGTGGCTCAGTTGGTTAAACTTCCAACTTTTTGACTTTGCCTCAGGTCATGATCTCAGGGTCATGAGATCGAGCCCCATGTCGGGTTCCGTGCTGAGTGTAGAGCCTGCTTAGGATTCTCTCTCTCCCTCTCGCTGCCCTTCTCCCACAACCCCTCTCTCTGTTTCTCTCTCAAAAAAAAAACAAAAAAAACTGCATTCTGGCTTCAAAAGTTACTGACATTTTGCCAACTCTGTTTTATCTGTACCCTCACTTTTTGGGTGTGTTTGTTTACTGTGGTAGTTTCAAAACAAATTATAGATATCTTGTTGTAGTGCATATTTCATAAAGTTTGTACTTCCAGTACACAGTCTAATGTTTTAAAGATTTACTCCAGTTTACACGTTTGCTCTTTGTTTAAGGTGGTGAGATCTGCTGAGGAAGCTGCGTCAGTGCTGGCCACTTCAATCAGTCCAGAGCAGTGCATCAAAGTGCTTTGTCCTATCATCCAAACTGCAGATTACCCAATTAATCTGGCTGCAATCAAAATGCAAACAAAAGTGATAGAGCGAGTATCCAAGGAAACCCTTAACTTGCTTTTGCCGGAGATCATGCCAGGCCTGATACAGGTGAGAAACAAAACTTAGAGGAATAAATTATGATACATTTGCAATTCGGTTATTTTAGGCACTTTGTAGGCAGCACTAGTGGCATAACCAAGCCTCCTGCTGTCTTGGGTATTCAGAGCAAAGACTTTCCATAACTAGCTCTGTGTGTGTGTGTGTGTGTGTGTGTGTGTGTGTTGAATATATATATAACATAAAACTTAATGGCATTAAATACATTTATGATGTTGTACAACCATTACAACTATCCAGCTCCAGAACATATTTCATCATCCCAAACAGAAACTCTGTACGCATTAATAATTCCCTATCCCTCTCCCCATAGCCCCTGGTAACCTCTATTCTTCTTTCTCTTTTCTGCTTTATAGGTTCCTGTGTAAATGGAATCACACAGTATTTGTTCTGTTGTGGCTGGCTTATTTCATTTAGTGAAATGTTTTTAGGGTTCATCAGTGTTATAACATGTATTAAAATTTAATTCATTTTTTATAGCTGAGTAATTTCCATTAATGTGACTACTGCAATTTGTTTATCCATTCATCTTTTGAAGACTATCTGGGTTTCCCTTTTTTAAATAACATAAATATTGCAGTGAACTTCCTTATATCTCCATATATGTATATATCTAGAAGTAGAATTCCTAGGTGTTGCCACATTTCTCTCCAAAATGGTTACTAATTTACAGTCATAGATGTGGTTTTTTTCTATGCAAACAAACCCATCCACATAAACATTTTAATAATGGGATCGTATTTTATAACATGCTTTGCTTAATCATAAATTGTTAACTTTTCCATCCAATAAATTATATTCTATAATGTAACTCCGTGAGTAATATTCTATAGTATATATAATAAAACCACTCCTGAAGAGAATTAATCATTAATTTCTTTGTGCATCTTTAGTATTATCTTTGACTCTGTTCTAAGCCTAATATTGCTCACTAAATTGTGGGGTCCTGGAAGATAAGATCCAAATCTCTTCTTTGTACTTTGGTATTAAGAACAGAATGTACATGGTATGTGTAAATCATTCATATAGTGGGTACTGAATAAATTTTTGCCTGATGAATAACTTAGGGTAATGGTAGGGATGGGACAGATGTTGAGCTTACTTCAGCCTCAATTATAGGAGTACCTTGACTGCCAGGCCCAGTTTCACTCTGTTTAGATTTCATTCAATAGTGAAGCACTCTTGGGCTTCCTACAGCTGAATGCTTTAGCAGGGTTCATCTGGAGACTTTACAGAGCAGGTTGGCAAAGGGGCAGTTTTCCAGGCTAAATAAGGTAGAACCTGATAAGGAAAGCTAATAGTGGAGTGGAGATGTGGAAGGGGAAGTGGAGAGGTGAAGGGCACGTTTCTGCCGGGAAAAGTAGGGGGATTAACTTTAGTCACTAAAGCTTCCTCTCCCTGCCACTTCTTCTGTCCATATGGGAATGGTACTTTTTCAGATTCCCCCAGGAGTGCTAACAAAGACTTTTCTCCCTAGGGTTATGATAATTCAGAGAGCAGTGTTCGGAAAGCTTGTGTCTTCTGCCTGGTGGCTGTTCATGCGGTAATTGGTGATGAACTAAAACCACATCTCAGTCAGCTCACTGGCAGTAAAGTAAGTAGTGAAGCTTTGTTCTAAAGGTGGTGGCAGTGGTACATTTTTCAGATATAGTTCTTTGTTTGTTTTTTAAAGGGTAAATTTGTTATTCAGCTTTGAACAAGTTGGGCCTCGAGCATCCAACTCATTCCTCCTTGAATTTTAACTGTTTCTACTTTCACATTCGTCACTCAGGTGAAGTCAAGCAGGGTAGGTTGCTGTGAAAGAAATGCCTACAGCCAGCGGATTCCTTTCCCACACCCACACCCAAATCCTTACCCCCAAGGACTATTTAAGAATAAATAGTGGTTGGAGCACCTGGCTGACTCAGTTGGTGGAGTGCGTGACACTTGATCTCGGTTGTTGTGAGTTTGAGCCCCACAGTGGGTATAGAGATTACTTAAATACATAAGTACATAAATAAATACCCTTTTTTAAAGAAGAATAAATAGTGGTTTTATATATTCATGGATTACTTTATATCTCCCAAAATGTGGAACACTTGAACATTTCTTTAATTTTCCCCTATGAACTATGATAATCAAATATTTGCTGGCCCTTAAGACTTTAAAAAAATAAAAGGAGGTGCCTGGCTGGCTCAGTCAGAAGAGCACGCGACTCTTGCTTTCGGAGTCATGAGTTCGAGCTCCATATTGGGTATAAGGATTACTTAAATAAATAAGCTTAAAAAAATCAAAAGCTAATGATGTACATACAGTGGCTAGCTGAACATAATAAAAAAAATTTTTTAGATGAAGACTTAAAAACAAGAGTCTTGCTTTCCTCATTTCTTTGATACCATCAAACACTGAAATTTATTTTACGAGGCAAGTATAAACTATGATTGTTGAATTGTTGCTTATGAACCAGTTAGCAGGAAACACTCATCCTCATTTAAACAGTTTCCCAAACCCTACCTATTGTCATTACTATGATCAAATTTATTTTTAAAATAGCAAAAAGGTGGAGGGGCGCCTGGGTGGCTCAGTCGTTAAGCGTCTGCCTTCGGCTCAGGGCGTGATCCCAGGGTCCTGGGATCAAGCCCTGCATCGGGTTCCCTGCTGCTCTGGGAGCCTGCTTCTTCCTCTCCCACTCCCCCTGCTTGTGTTCCCTCTCTCGCTGACTGTCTCTCTGTCAAATAAATAAATAAAAATTTTTTTAAAAAATTAAAAAAAAATAGGGGTGCCTGGGTGGCACAGCGGTTAAGCGTCTGCCTTCGGCTCAGGGCGTGATCTCGGCGTTCTGGGATCGAGCCCCACATCAGGCTCCTCCGCTATGAGCCTGCTTCTTCCTCTCCCAGTCCCCCTGCTTGTGTTCCCTCTTTCGCTGGCTGTCTCTATCTCTGTCAAATAAATAAAATAAAATCTTTAAAAAAAAAAAAATTAAAAAAATAAAAAATAAAATAGCAAAAAGGTGGAGAAAATACCTATAAAGCTCGGTATACACCTTACATTAAATATTTATGTAAGTTATAGATAGATTAAAGCAGTGGTTCTTAACACTTTCTGAGTTACAGACCACTTTGAGATATGGGTAGTATCTCATCCTATGAAAAATAAATAAATACAGAAAATTTTACACAAATTTCAGAGGATTCATTGAGTCCCTGAATCCCATGAACACCAGGTTAAAAATCCGTGAATCAGTGTTAAAAAAGGAGACTTAAACAGCACAGTTTTCTTTTGTTTTCCTCTTTATTTATTTAACAGAGAGCGAGCACAAGCAGGGGGAGTGCAAGCAAAGGGAGAAGCAGGCTCCCCGCCAAGCAGGGAGCCTGCCATGGGCCTCAATCCCAGGACCCTGACATCATGACCTGAACCGAAGGCAGACACTTAACTGACTGAGCCACCCAGGCGCCCATCTTTTTTTCTTTTTCTTTTTTTTTTAAGTAAACTCTACACCGAGCTTGAACTCAAGAGCCCCACATGCTCTACCAAATGAGCCAGTGAGGCACCCCCAACGAAGTGGTTTTCAAAGAAGAAATCCCAACTTTTGTGATAAGCTCAAGTTGTGTCCTGATAATCCAGAGATGTCTGTAGAAGAACTAAAATTAAGTACTTTGTCAGGACTCTGAACACTAGGAAACAAACTGAGGGTTGCTGGTGCCGAGGTTGGTGGGGGGATGGGATAATTGGTTGATGGGCATTAAGGAGGGCACTTGAAGTAATGAGCACTGGGAGTTGTATGCAACTAATGAATCACTAAATTCTACCCCTGAAACTAATAATATACTATATGTTAATTAAATTAAGTTTAAATAAAAAAATTTTTAAAAATAAGTGGTTTGTCAGAATACTAGGCAGCCAGTTGCATATGAAGAACATAGCTATGTTGAAAAAATACTTGGAAATGACATTAGATGAAAAAAAGGAAAGCACAAAATTGTATATGCATTGATTAAAACTTTATAAAAATATGATCTCATCTAGCAAAGACCATAAAGTGATACAGAGAAATCAAGAACATTCTTGGAGGGTAATGTTATAGTTGTTTAAGATCTTGGTTCCTGGAACCCAAGTGCCTAATTTCCTATGCTGGCCCACTTCTTACCTACCCGTGTGACTTCAGGCAATGACTTTCACATCCTCTATCTTGATTTCCTCATCTGTAAAGTATTGTTGAGATAGATAGTGTGAAGTAGTTAGCTTATTACGTAGCACATGTTGCTCAAATGTTTGTCCTTATTGTCTTAATGGTGACTTCTTTTTTCTAAGTTTAAGTTTTACATGCTGTCACTACAACATTTTTTGAAAAGGAATATTAGAATACTCAGTCCTCAGGGGTGCCTGGCTGGCTTAGCTTGGAAGAGCATGCAACTCTTGATCTCAGGGTCGTGAGTTCAAACCCCATGTTGGGTGTGGAGATTACTTAAATAAATAAATAAACAGAATACTCAGTTGTGAACAGACTGAGACTTGAAATTTTTTTTTGGTAATTCTTAATTATCAATAATCAGTTGGGTGTAACTTAGTCTAAAATCTCTCTTTTTAAATTCATATATGTATATAATTTTTTAAATGAGCATCTTACTGTAATTTATGATTTGCTGAATGACATACATTTGGCTTGAATCTACAGATGAAGCTACTGAATCTTTACATCAAACGTGCACAGACAGGTTCTGGAGGAGCTGACCCCACTACTGATGTTTCTGGACAAAGTTAGTGACGCTGATTAAAGTGAACCAGGCCCCTTAAAGGAAGGACAGACCGCCCTCATCAAGGAAAGGAGATTTTCAAACACATCTTTTGGAACTTACCATCTTTCCCACTTTTAGTTTTTTGTTTTGTTCTGTATTTTCTGTAACAGAGGGCTGTCCTCAGTCTGCATGTAACTTTTATGATAGTTATTCCAAATTCAAGAAGAAGCAGTATTAACATCAGTTGATCAGTACAAAGTAATTTTTAATCGAATTCATCATTTCACATGTTTGTACTTCTTTGTCTTCCCATTAACCTTTGCCAGTGTTATGATTGTATAAATTTTTTTAAATGCTGGTTAAAGAGGAATGCTTAAAGCTTTAAAAGTTTAACAGTCTAAAACTTTTTTTTTTGCCTCTATTCAAATGCAGAATAATATTTTTATTGCTACTTGGAGTTTTGTTCCGTATCATGTCCTATGCTAGAAATACTGAAATGATGTGAAACAAAGCAGGACTAATTTGAACTACAGCTGGACTCTGTTGGTGTGATGGTGATACATGTCATTAGTTGCAATTTCTTTGGGGTGATCTATAGTTTAAAACTAAGACCTCAGAGAAAGTGCTACAGAATCAGCCAGTTCTGTAACACTGATACTGCTTGTTGGTTGTTGATCTTGCCATCTTTATTTAAAACCATGTCCCCTCTAAGATCCCTTAAGAAAGCTGCACCAAATCATCTGCCTGTTGTTTTCTCGATGCTTATTAAAATAGAAGGTTTTATTGCAGGGTTTTTGATTTGTTTATCTTTGTTGTGAATGATGCTTTTTTCGTATTTATTAATCTCAAATTCACTTACGAATAAACTTGATAATGGAAAGAGACAAAAAAAAAAAATCAAGTGCATGTGTGTCCTTGACCGTCTTCTGTTTCTCATTTAATAAACAAACTTATTATTGAGATATGGGAGTCAACCAGCACCTTTTCTTTAAATGGTGGAACCTGGTTTCCTTTTACCATGAAATTGTCTTACTTGAAAACATTGATCCTGATGAGAGAGAAGATGGTGTAAGGCTATTATCTTTGTGTAATGGACTCAAATTCTCTACCTCTTCAGGGCTAATCCTTGTAACTGAGCTGCTGCCTGTAGTGTCTTTTGGAAAACTACTTCAAGGGTGATTTTCTGTTACATTTTAACAAATTTTTTTAATCACCTTTTGCTACAACTATTCTTTTCATGTGCAGCCAACTTTCAAAAATTAACAGTTTGGTGAAAGGCAAATTAGATCATTCGGAACCAGGACACTAATGATTTCTCATCTTGACTTTTTTTAAAATCCTTAACATGAAGTGAATTTGACTGGAAAGGCAAATAGCTATTAGGGAAGCAATTTGCTGTTGTTACAGAGTTATCTGTACTTTCTTTGTTTAACTGAAAAAAATGTAGAAATGTATGTAAAGAATTTAAGACAAGAGTACTGGATGGATGATTTGTCATAGGCTTTTCCCTTCGTTTCTGTTCTAGCAGCAGGAAAATAGTTTCTCTATATCCCGTCCCCTTTACCTGTAACAATTTTGTTTTCTACTGTTAATTACATTGTGTATTTATAGTTCTATGCTTACTGTTGTGCATATACTGGCAATAAAACTGTACATAACATTACTTGAAAAAATTAACAATGTATATCAGTTGTTTTTCTCACTGTGTGAAAAGTCCCTTAGCTCCTAACTAGGTTTTTAAAAATATTTAAGAGGTCCTGTATTAGTGCTGTTCTCATGAATTTTATAAGTGCATCTGAGGAAAACAGATTTATCAGGAGTAGCCTCCACAGTCAAATTAGATGGCTATATATGCATGTGTATGGCAGCTTATCTTTCTTTTTTAAAGCTTTTTATTTATTTATTTGATAGAGCACAAGCAGGCAGAGCAGCAGGCTGAGGGAGAGGAGAAGCAGACTCCCCGCTGAGCAGGGAGCCCGATGTGGGGCTCGATCCCAGGACCCTGGGATCATGACCTGAGCCAAAGGCAGACGCTTAACCGACTGAGCCACCCAGGCGCCCCTGACAACTTATCTTTAAGAAGAAAAGTCATTTTAAACATCGAATTCTTCTCAGTTTCTCAGTTATGTTTTATGTTCCGTGACCTTTTGTATGATTTATAATCCTTTTTAACCTAAATATTGATTTAATTTTGACCTCTGCTTTAAGATCCTGTTTTAACTACTGTTGACAACTAGTAGTATGATGTAAACTGAATAATAACTCTACTTGAAAACTTAGATCAAGCACCTGGTATCTAAAGGCAGGTATTCAAATGAATAAACCGAGTCGTGAAAGAGTATGATTTATGTGACTAAGTGAAAGCTAATATATAAAAACATGAAAAAAGATTTAAAATTCTATAATTGTAGGGGCACCTGGCTGGCTTAATTTGTAGAGCATGAGACTCTTGGTCTCAGGGTCATGAGTTCAAGCCCCATGTTGGGCATAGAGATTACTTTAAAAAATAAATAACAAAAGTAAAAATATATATACATACAAAAAATTGAAATCTATAATTTCAGTTAATGAGGCTTTAAGAAAGTTATTATTGACTATCCAAATTTGTTCATTCCAGAAATATATTTAGGTGTCAGCTGTAAAAAACTGGTGATAAGTTCCTGGTTAAATTTTTTCTTTTCCATCTTTCTGCCTAAACATTATGTATCATTTTTTTACTGCACTGCTCAGAACTAATTAAAAGCACATAATTCCTGATTATAAACCATGTTTGTTTCTCGGAGGTTTTCAAAATCTATAATAGGCTTCTGCCATTTTCAAAGGAGGTGGTTTGAACCTGAGGTGTCAAATTTGGAGTATATTTACTGTATTCCTTCATATTCTTTCTTACAAACTTTGAGTCAAAATGACTTTTCACCAAGTACGTCTCCAATAAAAGACTGGAATCTTACCAAGCCAGATCTGTTTGTAAATTCAAGTGTATCTTACAATTATTAATTTAGAATCTCATTTACAGGAAATAGGAATGAGGATTGGTATATTACTCTGTAATACATGAGAGGTTGGTTTTTTTTTAAGCTTAATCTCTGACATCTTTGCTTACTGTGTTTGTTTAGGTTTATTTCATTGCAATTAATCACATGCAGTGTTACAGCTATGCAAAAGAAAGAAGCTGTAAAAAGCTTATCAGTTATCCAGGACAAACAGAAAATAAAAGAATTTGCAATCACCAAACCAGCCCTACAAAAAATATTGAAAGGGGTCCTCTAAGCAAAGAGAGAGCCCAAAAGTAACATAGACCAGAAATGAACAGAGACAATATACAGTAACAGTCGCCCTACAGGCAATACAATGGCACTAAATTCATATCTTTCAGTAGTTACCCAGAATGTAAATGGACTAAATGCCCCAATCAAAAGACACAGGGTATCAGATTGGATAAAAAAGCAAGACCCATCGATGTGCTGTCTGCAAGAGACTCATTCTAGACCCAAAGACACATCCACATTTAAAGTGAGGGGGTGGAAAACAATTTACCAGGCTGATGGAAATCAAAAGAAAGCTAGGGTGGCAGTCCTTATATCAGACAAATTAGATTTTAAACCAAAGACTGTAATAAAAGATGAGGAAGGACACTGTATAAAACTTTTAAAGAGTCTATCCAACAAGAATATCTAACAATTATAAATATTTTTGCCCCTAACATGGGAGCAGCAAATTATATAAGCCAATTAATAACAAAATCAAAGAAACACAGCAACAGTAATACAATAATAGTAGGGGACTTTAACACCCCCCTCACTGAAATGGACAGATCATCTAAGCAAAAGATCAACAAGGAAATAAAGGCTTTAAATGACACACTGGACCAGATGGACTTCACAGATATATTCAGAACATTCCATCCCAAAGCTACAGAATACACATTCTTCTCTAGTGCACATGGAACATACTCCAGAATAGATCACATCCTGGGTAACAAATCAGGTCTCAACCGGTACCAAAAGATTGGGATCATTCCCTGCATATTTTCAGACCACAATGCTGTGAAACTCGAACTCAGTCACAAAAGAAAAGTTGTAAAAAACTCAGATACATGGAGGCTAAAGAGCATCCTACTAAGGAATGAATGGGTCAATCAGGAAATTAAAAAATAATTTTAAAAATTCATGGAAACAAATGAAAATAAAAACAACTGTTCAAAATCTTTGGAATGCAGCAAAGGCAGTCTTAAGAGGGAAGTATATAGCAATATAAGCCTTTCTCAAGAAGCTAGAAAGTTCTCAAATACACAACCTAACCCTGCACCTAAAGGAACTGGAGAAAGAACAGCAAATAAAACTTAAACCCAGCAGGAGAAGAGAAATAATAAAGATCAGAGCAGAAATCAATGAAATAGAAACCAAAAGAACAATAGAACAGATCAACAAAATTAGGAGCTGGTTCTTTGAAAGGATTAATAAGATTGATAAACCCCTGGCCAGACTTATCAAAAAGAGAAAGGACCCAAATAAATAAAATCATGAATAAAAGAGGAGAGATCACAACCAACACCAAAGAAATACAATTATAAGAACATATTACGATCAATTCTAAGCCAGCAAATTAGGCAATCTGGAAGAAATGGATGCATTCCTAGAAACATATAAACTACCAAAACTGAAACAGGAAGAAATAGAAAACCTGAACAGACGCATAACCAGCAAGGAAATTGAAGCAGTAATCAAAAATCTCCCAAAAAACAAGAGCCCAGGGCCAGTGGCTTCCCAGGGGAATTCTACCAAACATTTAAAGAAGAATTAATACCTAGTCTTCTGAAACTGTTACAAAAAATAGAAATGGAAGGAAAACTTCCAAACATTTTATGAGGCCAGCAATACCTTGATCCCACAGCCAAAGACGCCACCAAAAAGAATTACAAACCAATATCCATGATGAATGGGGATGCAAAAATTCTCACCAAAATACTAGCAATAGGATCCAGCAGTACATTAAAAGGATTATTCACCATGACCAAGTGGGATTTATTCCTGGGCTACAAGTTTAGTTCAACATCTGCAAATGAATGTGATACACCACATTAATAAAAGAAAGGACAAGAACTGTATGATCATCTCAATTGATGCAGAAAAAGCATTTGGCAAAGTACAGCATCCTTTCTTGATTAAAACTCTTCACAATATAGGGATGGGGGTACATACCTCAATATCATAAAAGCCATCTATGAAAAACCCACAGCAAATATCATTCTCAATGGAGAAAAACTGACAGCTTTTCCCCTAAGGTCAGGAACATGGCAGGGATGTCCACTATCACCACATCAACATAGTACTAGAAGTCTTAGCCTCGGCAATCAGACAACAAAAAGAAATAAAAGGCATCCAAATTGGCAAAGAAGTCAAACTCTCACTCTTCGTAGATGATACGATACTTTATGTGGAAAACCCAAAAGACTGCCCCAAAACTGCTAGAATTCATACAGGAATTCAGTAAAGTGGCAGGATACAAAATCAATGCACAGAAATCAGTTGCATTTCTATACACCAACAATGAGACAGAAGAAAGAGAAATTAAGGAGTTGATCCCATTTACAATTACACCCAAAACCATAAGATAACTAGGAATAAATCTTAACTGAAGAGGCAAAGGATCTGTACTCAGAAAACTAGAGAATACTCATGAAACAAATTGAGAAAGACACAAAGAAATGGAAAAACGTTCCATGCTCATGGGTTGGGAGAACAAATACTGCGAAAATGTCTATGCTACCTAGAGCAATCTACACATTCAATGCAATCCCTATCAAAATACCATCAACTTTTTTCACAGAAATGGAACAAATAATCCTAGAATTTGTATGGAACCAGAAAAGACCCCAAATAGCCAGAGGAATGTTGCAAAAGAAAACCAAAGCTGGAGGCATCACAATTCCAGACTTCAAGCTCTATTACAAAGCTGTAATCATCAAGACAGTATGGTACTGGCACAAAAGCAGACTCATAGATCAATGGAACAGAATAGAGAACTCAGAAATGGACTCTCAACTCTATTGTCAACTAATCTTCAACAAAGCAGGAAAGAATATCCAATGGAAAAAAGACAGTCTCTTCAACAAATGGTATTGGGCAAATCAGACAACCACAAGCAGAAGAATGAAACTGGACAATTTCCTTACACTATACACAGAAATTGACTCCAAATGGGTGAAACACCTAAATGTGAGACAAGAATCCATCAAAATCCTAGAGAAGAACACAGGCAGCAACCTCTTTGACCTCGGCCACAACAACTTCTTCCTAGACACATCACCAAAGGCAAGGGAAGCAAGGGCAAAAATGAACTATTGGGACTTCATCAAGATAAAAAGCTTTTGCACAGCAATGGAAACAGTCAACAAAAGACAACTGACAGAATGGGAGAAGATATTTGCAAATGATGTACCAGATAAAGGGCTAGTATCCAAAATCTATAAAGAACTTATCAAACTCAACACCCAAGGAACAAATAATCCAATCAAGAAATGGGCAAAAGACAGGAACAGACATTTCTGCAAAGAAGACATCCACATGGCCAACAGACACATGAAAAAGTGCCCAACATCACTCAGCATCCGGGAAATACAAATGAAAATTACAATGAGACACCAACCACCTCACACCAGTCAGAATGGCTGAAATTAAGTCAAGAAATGACAGGTGTTGGGGGCGCCTGGGTAGTGCAGTCGTTAAAGCGTCTGCCTTCGGCTCAGGGCGTGATCCCGGCGTGCCGGGATCGAGTCCCACATCAGGCTCCTCCACTGTGAGCCTGCTTCTTCCTCTCCCACTCCCCCTGCTGTGTTCCCTCTCTCGCTGGCTGTCTCTCTGTCACATAAACTAAATAAAATCTTTAAAAAAAAAAAAAAATGACAGGTGTTGGTGAGGACGTGGAGAAAGGGGAACCCTCCTACACTGTTGGTAGGAATACAAGCTGGTGCAGCCACTCTGGAAAACAGTATGGAGTTTCCTCAAAAAGTTGAAAATAGAGCTACCCTACAACCCAGCAATTGAACTACTTGGTATTTACCCCAAAGATACAAAGGTAGTAATCCAAAGGGGCACCTGCACCCCAAAGTTTATAGCAGAAATGTCCACAATAGCCAAACTATGGAAAGAGACCAGATGTCCATTGACAGATGAATGGATAAAGAAGGTGTTATGTATATATACAATGGAATATTACATAGCCATCAAAAAATGAAATCTTGCCATTTGCAACACAATGGATGGAACTAGAGGGTATTATGCTAAGTGAAATAAGTCAATCAGAGAAAGACAATTATCATATGATCTCACTGATATGTGGAATTTGAGAAACAAGGCAGAGGATCATAGGGGAAGAGAGGAGAAAATGAAACAAGAAGAGACCAGAGAGGGAGACAGACCATAAGAGACTCTTAACCTCAGGAAACAAACTGAGGGTTGCTGGAGTGGAGGGGGGTGGGAGGGATGGGGTGGCTGGGTGATGGACATTGGGGAGGGTATGTGTTGTGGTGAATGGTGTGTATTGTGTAAGACTGATGAATTGCAGACCTATACCCATGAAACAAATAATACATCATATATATATATATGTATATGTGTGTGTGTGTGTGTGTGTGAGTGTGTGTGTGTGTGTGTGTATGTAATGTATTTTAGTTTTGGTAAATTAGGAAAAAAGCTATCAGTTAAAAAGTTATCCATCTCCCTTGCTACACCCAGCGTGGGGCTCAAACTCACAACCCCAATATCAAGAGTTGCATGCTCCACTGACTGAGCCAGCCAGGTGCCCCAAAGTTACCTATCTCTATAGAGCAGAAATAAATTATATAGAAACTAGAAAAATAATAGAACAGATCAATGAAACCAGGAGCCAGTTCTTTGAAAAAAATCAATAAAATTGATAAACCTCTAGCCAGATTTATCAAGAAAAATAAAGGACTCAATAAAATCACAAATGAAAGAGGAGAAATAACCAACACCACAGAAATACAATCATAAGAGAATATTATGAAAAACTATATACCAACAAATTGGACAGCCTACAAGAATTGGGTAAATTCGTAGAAACATAACCTACCAAAACTGAAGCAGGAAGAAATAGAAAACTTGAACAGACCAATAACCAGCAAAGAAATTGAATCAAAAATCTCCCCCAAAACAGAAGTCCAGAACTAAATGACTTCACAGGCGAATTCTACCGAACATTCAAAGAAGAGTTAAAATGTATTCTCAAACTATTCTGAAAAACAAAAAATAAAGGAAAACTTCCAAATTTATTCTATGCGGCCAGCATTACCCTAATACCAAAACCAGATAAAGACACCACAAAAAAGAACTATAGGCCACTATGAACATAGATGCAAAAATTCTCAACAAAATGCTAGCAAACTGAATCAACAATATATTTAAAAATATCCTTTACCACATGGGGTGCTTGGCTGGCTGAGGAGAGCATGCAACTCTTGATCTTAGGGCTGTGAGTTCAAGCCCCATTTTGGGCATGGAGCCTACTTTAAAAATAAGAATCATTCACCATGATCAAGTGGGATTTATTCCGGGGTTGCAAGCGTGGTCCAATATTCACAAATCAACCAACACAATACATCAGTAAGAGAAAGGATAGCTACCATAAATCATTTCAATAGATGCAGAAAAAGCATTTGACAAAGTACAACATTCATTCATAATAAAAACTCTCAACAAAGTAGGTTTAGGGGGAACATACCTCAACATAATAAAAGCCATCTATGAAAAACCCACAGCTAACATCATCCTCTGGGGAAAAATTCTTTTCCCCTAAAGGTCAGGAACAAGACAAGGATGTCCACTCTCACCACTTTCATTCAACATAGTACTGGAAGTCCTAGCCATAGCGCTCAAGACAACAAAAAGAAATAAAAAGAATACAAACCAGTTAAGAAGAAGTGAAACTTCCACTATTTGCAGATGACATGATACAACATATCGAGAACACAAAAGAGTCCACCCCAAAACTGCTAGAACTGATAAACAAATTCAGTAATGTCTCAGGATGCAAAATCAACATACAGAAATCTGTTGCATGGATTGGAAGAACAAACATTTGGAAGAACAAACATTGTTAAAATGTCTATACTAGCCAAAGCAATCTACACATTTAATGCAATCTCTATCAAAATACCAATAGTATTTTTGAGAGTTAGAACAAACAATCCTAAAATGTATATGGAAACTTTTCAAAAGCCCCCAAATAGACAAAGCAGTCTTGGGGGGCGGGGGGGGAAGCAAAGCTGGAAGCATCACTATTCCAGACTTCAAGTAATATTGCAAAGCTGTAGTGATCAAAACAGTATGGTATTGGCACAAAAATAAGCACATAGATCAATGGAACAGAATAGAAAATCCAGAAATAAACCCACAGTTATATGGTCAATCAACCTTCAACAAAACAAGAAAGAATATCCAATAGGAAAAAGTCTCTTCAAACAATGGTGTTGGAAAAACTGGACAGCAACATGCCAGAGAATGAAACTGCACCACTTTCTTACACCT
The DNA here is from genome assembly GCF_017311325.1 of Ursus maritimus. Classification (NCBI taxonomy): domain Eukaryota; kingdom Metazoa; phylum Chordata; class Mammalia; order Carnivora; family Ursidae; genus Ursus; species Ursus maritimus. The sequence continues at coordinate 55,559,614 of NW_024424453.1, read as the reverse complement.
TGCACAAAAATAAACTCAAAATGGATTAAAGACCTAAATGTGAGACCCTGAAACCATAAAAATCCTAGAAGAGAACACAGGCAGTAAGTTCTTTGACATTGGCTATAGCAACATCTTTTTAGATCTGTCTCCTGACGCAGTGGAAACAAAAGCAAGAATAAACTGTTAGGACTACATCAGAATAAAAAGCTTCTGCAAAACGAAGGAAACGATCAACAAAACTAAAAGACAACATACAGAATGGGAGAAGATATTTGCAAATGATATGTCCAGTGAAGGGTTAGTATCCAAAGTATATAAAGAACTTATAAAATTCAATACCCCAAAATCAAATAATCCAATTAAAAAATGGACATAAGACATGAACAGACATCCAGATGGCCAACAGACACATGAAAAGATGCTCATCATCACTCATCATCAGGGAAATGCAAATCAAAACCACAATGAGAGGTCACCTCACACCTGTCAGAATGGCTAAAATCAACAACACAAGAGACAATAGGTGTTGGCGAGGATGTGGAGAAAAAGGAACCCTCTTGCACTGTTGGTGGGAATGCAAACTGGGGCAGCCACTCTGGAGAACAGTATGGATTTTCCTCAAAAAGTTAAAAATGGAACTACTTTATGATACAGCAATCGTACTACTGGGTATTTACCCAAAGAATACAAGAACACTAATTCAAAGGGATTCATGCACCCCTATGTTTATAGCAGCATTATTTACAATAGCCAAATTATGGAAGCAGCTAGAGTGTCCATCAATTGATGAATAAAGCAGCTAGAGTGTCCATCAATTCATGATGATCCATACATATGCAATGGAATATTACTCAGCCATAAAAAAGAATGAAATCTTACCATTTGCAACCACATGGATGCGCCTAGAGAGTATAATGATAAGTGAAATAAGTCAGAGAAAGAAATACCATATGATTTCGCTCATATGTGGAATTTAAGAAACAAACAAGCAAAGGGGGAAAAATAGGAGAAGGAGACAAAGTTAATTATAGAGAACAAACTGATGGTTACCAGAGGAAGGTGGGTGAGGGGAAGGATGAAATAGGCGATGAGGATCAAGGAGTACACTTGCTGTGATAGCACCGGGTGATGTACGGAAGCGTTGAATCACTATATTGTACACCTGACACTAATACAACACTGTATGCTAACTGGAATTTCAATTAAAATAAAAATAAAAAGTTACCTTTCTTTATTGTAAGCAATAGAGATTGCTTAAATAAACTTAAAAAAATCTTTTTTTAAAAAAGAGCTTTGTTATTTTTTTAAGATTTTGTTTTTTAAGTAATCACACCGACATAGGGCTTGAATGCACAAATCTGAGATTAAGAGTTGCATGTTCTACCAACTGAGCCAGCCGGATGCCCCAAAAAGAGCTTACTTTAAACAAATCAAGAAAACTTGGGTATGGCTTTTTTTTCAGTGGTTTTATTTCACAAGTTTTTTTCTTTTCTTAGAAAGTTATAATATTGAGTTTCCAAACTGAACAAATCACTTGTGTCTCCCCAGCTGGCCACCATTACACAGCGTAGTTTCATTTAGCTGGAACAAGGGATACCAGTGGAGGAAAGACCCCAGATGGAGTCTTAGATATCCTTAGGTATGTATTCTAAGATAAAATCTAATTGAACTAAAGAGTTCACCCGAGGCTTATGAAGAAAAATAATGTGATTAGAATTAACATCACAAATACTGCAATTTTACGTACTCTGAAAACCTCAGAAGTGAGGTGTATTTAGGATACGATTTTTTACAGATTGACCTTTGTGAATCTGGTTCTGATTACCTTTATTTACTTATTAAATATTTTAGCACCTGCTGTGCATCTGACACCCCTTCAGTTTGTCTGCTGTAAATACATAGTTGTAGATCTGATGATGAGAGATATGTATTAATGTGCTTTCAGAAGGATTGGTACAGGAGGCGCTGGCCCGTGACTCAATGACCCAGTGTAGAAAAGTGCCCGCCATCCTGAAGGGCATGTACTGTGTGCAGCCCTGGTCTCCAGGATTCTTCCACTGTTGCTGGTGTCAGACTCATAATGCAGTATTTTTCCCCTTAAGAAAGTATAAATCAGTTACTTTGTTGGAAGTGAGTACAAAATGATTGCTTAATAATCAGTTTGCAGGTTTTATGTCTACAGCCAAATTTATATTAGTTTTTATCAAAGTTTATCAGAGTAGGGACTTAGATCATTTGACAAAGCAAGAAACATGCTTTTTCTTCTCCATCCTCATAAAGCAGTGTTTCTCAACCTGGTGATTTGCCCACCAATGGAGGGCATTTGGCAATATCTGGAGACATTTTAGGCTGTCGTAACTTGGCAGGGAGGGCCACTGACATCTCATGGGTACAGACCAATGATGCTTGCTGCCAAACATCCTACAATACCCCCACAACAAACAGGTATCCAGCCCCAGCTGTCAATAATGCCCAAATTGGGAAACCTTGCATCAAAGCAAAGGAGTTGCCCTGGACAGCTGCTCTGGTAATATAGCCCAGTTTAAAAAAACACTGAGTTGGGAAAACAAAAACAAAAAAACACTGAGTCAGGTTTTTTACACTAAGGTTGAATAGGAAGGTGAACAATCCAGAACTCACTTCTAGATGACTAATTTGAGGATAAATTTTCCCATTTTTAATACATATGGGTTCACATGCCAACCATTCAACATAAATCATTGACCCCCAACATAATCCAAACCATCCTGGCTCATTTTCTTCTGCAACTTACTCTGTTCTGAACTCTCAGTCTAATGCAAAGTTAGTTCCTCCAGTTTGGGTCTCATAAAAGAAACGGCGATGTTTATTTCAAGGAACTGATTCTCTAGTTCCTGAGGGCAGAGAATTTCCATACAGTGAGGTTCAGTCCAGGCCAGCAGCAGTGTGGTTGACCGAGGAGACCCAGGAGTGTGGTGTTGGGGTTGGTTGGCCCGTGTTGAGAACCTGATATTTATTCAAATATGGCATGATTCTATCTATGAGGTGCCTAGAGTAGCCAAATTCGTAGAGACAGAAAATGGGATGGAGGGTACCAGGGGCTGGAGGGAGGGGGAATAGGGCATGATTGTCTAGTGGGAACGATCGCTGTCTGGGATGATGAAAAGAGGTGGACGGTGGTGATGGCTGCACAACAGTGTGAATTTACTCAACACCACTGACCTGCACATTTTAAAATGACTAAGATGGTAAATATTACGTTGTGTATTTTACCACAATTAGAAATAATAAAAAATAACTTAATGATCATTAAAATGAGATCACAATATAAAAGCTATTCGAGAACTCTGTTCACCACCTGATTGCTGTGAATGGCGAGATGTAAAGATGATCCGTTAGACAGTCTACAGACTGACATCTGTATACGTATACATACAGAATATATGTAAGAACAGAGTAGAAAAATTGAAGCAACTCTTTAAAAAACAGCTATGCGGAGATGTATTGGTAGTGCTTACCCACGGAATTGTGAAATTTCAATCTTTGCTTCCTCTCTTGTATGCTCTCTGCTCATTTGTCCATGATGTCAATTTCCCTGATGCTGTTCACCGCTTGTCTCCCTCCATGTTTCTAGATGGAGCACATAAAATCAGACCTCCTTTCAGGTGCACACCATAGGCAGACCTGCCACCCTCCACCTCCTGTCACCCTTGCTTCTGCTGTTGCACGGGCTACTGGCACCTGGCCCCAGACTTCCTCACCTTCCCAAGAGCAGCATAGCAGCAGACTGGTAAGAGAAGGGGTTATGCCATGAAACTGCTCGTGTAAAAACCACTATTTCCACCACTTGGATAAGTTACTTAATCTCTCAAAGGTTCAATTCCTCATCTACGGAACAGCGAGAACAATAGCACTTATCACATGAGATCATTGTGAGGACTCAATGAAATAATGCCTGTTTATTACTAACATAGCCTGACACTCGGCAAGTGATGGCCTTTAGTACTCTAGTCTCTGATGGGGGCAGTGGCCATCTGGCTGACCTCGTGGGATGCTGCCGCCCTCCTTCATGCTCAGTCTCTCCACCCTCCCTGGAGCTGGGCTGCTGCAGATAAGGATCATAAACCCAGCATTTCACTTGCTAATTGCAGGGGGCTTTAACGATTAGTATTATTTTATTTTTTATTGTGGTAAAAAGCACACATTAAATTTACTATCTTAGCCTCTTTTAAGTGTACTTTCAGTAGTGTTTAGTATATTCACATTGTTGTAAGACAGATCTCTGGAATTTCTTCATTTTGCAAAACTGAAATTCTGTATTCAAGGCTAATTCCCCCTCCCCTAGCCCTTGGCAACCAGCTCTCTGCTTTCTGTTTCTGTGATTCTGATCTTTTTAGATACTGTGTTCATAAGAATGGAATCATATAGTATTTGTCCTTTTGTGCCTGGCTTATTTCACTTAACATAATGTCCTTGAGGCTCATCTATTTTGTAGCATGTAACAAGGTTTTCTTCTTTTTGAAGGCTGAAAAATATTCTATTGTATGAATATACACATTTCTTCATCCATTCATCTGCCGACGGACATTTGGATTGCTTCCACCTCTTGGCTGTGATAATGCTACACAGTCTTTTTTTTTTTTTTTTTTTTTTTGGTAACCATGTATGTGTTTCTAGTACTGTCCACAATACTTGGAACATAGCAATACTATAGCAAGCCTTAATATTTGTTTTATAAATGAATACATGAATCAACTAGTTCAGTGACCTTTTAGAATATCCAAATCTCTTAAAAACAATAAATTGATGTGCGTATTTTCACATTTTAGATTTTTGCTGATGTTTTACATTTTAGCTTGAAAGTATGTAATAAATACTGTATACTGATTGTTCTTTCTTGTGTATCAGGATTTGTGCTCAGCGCATGAGGTGCATCCAGTCTTCATTCCAATCCCATGAGTCAGGTATTGTCATTATCCCCAATTTACAGAAGAGACTGAGACATGGAGAAGTTAATTGATTTGCCCAAGGCCTTGTAGCCCATAAGCTTATAACTGAGTTTTAAACTGAGATTACCTGGGCCAGAGATAGAAAACTTAATTTCTGTGCTAGAACTGTTGTAGTTACTGTACAGGGACATTTGTAAGGCGCCGCCCCAACTTTGTGAATATTGGCGCCCTTTAAGGTCTTAAAAAAAAACAAAACTATGGCATTTTAAAACTGTTCTTTATATATTTTGAATAACTGGAGCATAAAAAACACTGAGTTGCTAAAAATACACATATCTAACCTAGGGAAGTAATCAAAATAAGTAAAAATAATAGTCACAGTAGTTAAAGAAGAGGATGCAATTTCCATATCCTTTATCGTACTGGAAGCATTAAAATGATAACTCAACCCAAACAACATTTGTCTTGGAGATGCTAGGCATGGCAGCAGGAGCTCCAGCTCTCCCATCTACTGACACTATGAGTAATTCTGATTACATCACCTTTTCTAATTGTCCTGCCTCCATTCACTTGCCTGTCTTTAAGCCTGGATGGTGACGAGAAGTGTCATAAGGACACCATTCAACAGCCCTAAGGAGGGTAGCCAGCCCAGACTGGAATTCAGGGAGAGCAGGCTCTGGGAGGTACATCTCCGAGGAGAGGAGAGAAAGAGGGGAACAAAAGAAGGGGACTCACCTGATGAGTACATGTATTGAGAAGATTATCTCATATTTGGGAAGAGAATTAATGTGGGTAACTTGACAAGCACATAGAAAGCAAAGTATGTAGCATAATATATATACTATATCCTCATCTGTGAATGATATTTAAACATAATGAAAATGAAAGTTGACTTAATCAAAGAGCTGTGACAACTTTGACAAGATAGGAGGTATATACAACATTGAATCCTCACCTGTCAATACAAAAAGTAAATAGATACTATCTAGAAACAAGTATGGAAAGAAATTGCTGAAGGTTGAAAGTGGCTGCTTTTGTTATAAACGTTTGTTTATAAACTCAGCAGCATTAGTGGCTGTTTTCAGTCATGTACTTCTACCACTTTGATTTTCTTAAAAAATAAATAAATTACACCAGCACTTCCAGATGTGTACTGTTCACAGTGGCAAAAACAATAACAAGAAGAAGGAGGAGGAGGAGAAAGAGGGGAAGGAGAAGAAGAAGAAGGGGGAGGGGGAGGAAGGGGAGGAGGAAGAAAGAAAGAAAAAGAAAAACTAACACGTGTGCATGACAGGATTTTAAAGTTTGGGGGAAACAGAAAGAATACATTCCAGATTGCAAACTGGGATGTGGTGATAGGGGCTCCCCTGAGGAAGAGGGAAGAAAGGATTTACGATGTGGTGTATGATTTCATTTGTGGAAATTTATTTGTTTTATGAAAGTCTTACCTCTATAAAAAAAATAAGTAAGCCTTCCAACCTTTCCCTCTTCTTCCTTGGTCCGGTGTGCCTTTTTCCTGCCTGCGCACTTAAGCCAGCATTTTCACATGACAGACACCAGTCTTTGGAGAAAGCCGTTTGGCCAAGCAAAGCGGTATTTCAGTCAGAAAACACCTCAGCACATCAGTGACCCCTGGTTAATTGAGGCAGATTGATGTCCGCTTTTCTAGGTCCCCGGACCTCAGCTTTTAATGTCTTTTCTGCAAGAGAAAAATTATCAGCTTTTCTGGTTTTAATTTCCGTTTCTAAATCATCTAACATCTGGCTCTTCTGTGGATCAGCAGCGCGAGCGTCGCTCAGACCTGCATTTTTACCAGACTCCTCAGGTGACTCCTGTGGCTTGTGATTCATATGCACGTTCGTGTGAGATGCTGATCTAGAGGTGTTTGTGGTGAGCAGCGCTGATGTTATTTATGTCGTATGGTCCTTTCACTCTAGCAATTGTCGAGCAGCTCATGGACCCCACTTTGAATGCTTTCGTGGCTATTTCTTTCTTTACACATTCTCACAGGAAATCTATGAACAAATGTACTAACTACACTACTGGGAATTCCAGGACTACATCCCCAAGATCACAGCTTCCGGCAACGACAGGTGTGCTGTATCATGGTGAAATACCAAGTAGCCGGACTCAGGTTACCAATCAATTGTATTGTTTGAGCAATAAATACTACAACACAAATGTAATTCCATTCTATTAAAAAATCATTTATTGGAGTATTTGGGTGGCTCAGTCGGTTAAGCGGCTGACTCTTGGTTTTGGCTCAGATCATGATCTCAGGGTCCTGGCATCGGGCCACCAAGTCGGGCTCTTTGCTTAGCAGGAAGTCTGCTTGAGATTCTCTCTCTCTCTCTTTCTCTCTTCCCTTCCCCCTGCTCGTGCTCTCTCGTGTGTGTGTGTGTGTGTGTGCACGCACGCACGCTCTCACTCTCTCTCTCTCAAATAAATAAATCTTAAAAAAAAATCATTTATTCAACAAGTACTTGTGATGTAGGAAAGACGTTGGGGTTTGAGCCAACAGCCAAGAAAGAATTCTTGAGTTGTCTTTGGTGCAAAAAGGTGGTTTTATTAAAGCACGGGGACAGGACCTGTGTGCAGAAAGAGCTGCACTGAGGTCATGAGGAGTGACCCATAATATACTTTCAAGTTTGGAGGGGGTTAGGGACAGCATAAGCCTTCCAGGCATTTTGGAAACAAGGTTTCCAGGACCTTGAGGAGGCTAATTATTGTTAGGAAAATGTCATTTATTACTGTCTAATAAAACCCGAGTCGTGAGACCCTTCAGATGTATATCAGTGGGTCATATGCCTGGGGGGTGATTGCCAACATGTATCTTGGGGGGCAGAGATAAAGGAAGTTTCCAAAGGAATTTTTATGTGTTAAAGTAGACTTACAGGATCCTGTGGGTCGGGCTAGGACTGCCTCTTGCCCTTAGCAAAGTGTCAACATCGAGGCAGCTGAGTTCCTAGAGGAAGGTCACTCTGCCTGTTTGAAGGACTTGTCAATGGGCTGTAGGTAGTAAGGAAATCTAATTTATTTTGGCTTTGCATCCCACATCACTTGGCTGCCTACTCAAATGTCAGACACTGTTCTAGACACTAGGAATATCATACTGAAAAGGCAGACAAAAATCTCTTTCATCCTGGAACTTACATTCTAGTCAAAGAGAAAAGGTAAATAAGAAAAACGTAGCATACCTGAGAGAGTGACAAGGACTAAGGGACAGAAAACCAGGGAAGGAGGATTTTAAAAGGTGAGGATGTGATAGAATCTTACAAAGGCTGGCCAGGGAAGCCCTCGCCGAGAAGGATGCTGAGCAGAGGTGAAGGAAGTGGAGGGTGGCGGGCAGAGGAACAGCTCCCAAACATGTCTAGGTCCTAAAATCCTGGGCCCTGTGGATCGTTTATCTTACATGGCTAAAGGGACTTTGCAGGTGTTATTAATTTAAGAGTCTTGAGAAGGGAAGGTTAGCCTGGATTAGCCAGGTGGGCCTAGTGTCATCACTGTGTCCTTATAAGCAAAAGAGGGAGGCAGGAGGGTCAGCGTGAGGAGCAGACGTGCCGGGGGAAGCAGAGGCCGGAGCAATGTAGGAACCAATGGATGCAAGCAGCCCCCAGAAAACTGGAAAAGGCCAGGAAACAGGTTCTCCCCAGGACCTCCAAAAGGAGTGCAGCCTATTGACACCACGACTTGAGTCCAGTGTTGTTGATTTTGGACTTGTGACGCCAGAACTGTGAGATAGTACATTTTGTTGTTCTAATCCACCCAGTAATCCATTACAGTGCACTGGGAAATTAAGGCATGGAGCCAGGCCTGTGGTGGTGCAGGTATGTTCACTGCTTTGGCAAACATCTCCAAAAGCGTTGTGGCTTTGTAAAACAAACATTCCGTTCTCATCTACAGTACAGCAGGGTGCAGGCAGACCAGGCGCTCTGCTCCATGGACACACCGTGGATCCAGCTCCCTGGGCCCAATCAGTGGCTCCACCAGCCCCTCGGCCTCACAGTCCCCCACTGGATACTTCACATCTGACTCAATGATAAAGGAAGAAAGAGCATGAACAATTGCAAGGGAGAACTGAAATGGGAGGGTCTGGAAGAGGCAAATGGACTCCCATCTGTGTTCCATTCCCTAAGACTTCCATAATGACATGGCCATCTCTAGTATTGCAAGGGAGACTGGGAGCTCTACCGTATTTGTGTGCTCAACAGAAGAAACTTGGTTTGGCAAAATAACCTCTCTGCTACAGTCCAGCCACCTTTCTGGCCACCAAATGTCTGTGTACACCTTTGCCCCCCACACAGAACACAGTGACTCTTTGTGTAAGGGATACAACCCCAAGTCCCATTCAGTCAACACCTTACCCAAAGTCCAGATGTCCAGTGATGTAAAATTCTCTCTATCAGGTCTGGATGTTACAGGAAACCAAATATGTCACCCCCAAAAAAGAGAATGCAAAGACTCTCCTGACAGTTCTGAAATGGCCAAGCCTAAAAGTAACTTATGTGAAGGGAAATTAGGTATAGATTATATGGGAACTCTCTGTACTCTCCTCAATTTTTCTGTAAATAAACTCTAAAAAATAAGCCTATTAAAAAACAGATGGGGAGTGGGGAAGCTGCTTTAAAGAGACCAAAGAGACTGAAAAAGAAATGCAGTTGTGACCCTTGGTTGAATTTTGGATTTGAAAAAAAGCTGTAATAAACAATTTAGGGACAAATGGAGAGATTTGGAAATGAAATGACAATTAGATAATATTGAATTTTTTAATTGAATTATTAAGTTTCTTGATTTAATAATGACATAAGAATCATGATGAATTGTTTCTGTCCTCTTAGAATACATTGTGAATGGGGCCTCTGGGTGGCTCAGTCGATTAAGCCTCCAATTCTTGATTTCAGCTCAGGTCGTGATCTCAGGGTCATGGGATCGAGCCCGGCATGGAGCCCTGCACTGGGCTCCGTGCTCAGTGGGGAGTTTGCTTGTTCTTTTCCCTCTGTCCCTCCCCCTGTGCACTTACTCTCTCTCTCTCAAATAAATAAAATATTTTTTAAAAAAGAATACCCTGTGAAGAATTTAGGCATGAGTTATGAACGCAGCAACTTAATCCCATGGTTAAACAAACAAGCAGACGAACAGGAGGAGAGAAATTAACAATAGGTGAGTGACGAAATATATAGCTGATTATTTTTCTGTAGGTTTTTTAAAAATTTAAATACACAGTCGGAGGAAAAAATAAAAAAGATCATTTAGTTTTTTGGAGAAGCATAATTTTATATTAAATGTGCCTACGAGAAAAAAATTTATCTGTTCTGTTTTCCTCAAGATAAAGGGCATTTGTAAGCATATTTGGATTGTCTGGTCTACAGTTCTCCAGGGTCGAACTTGTCTCAGTCTTTGCCGAGTAAAATATCTAAGAAATTCCCAAGTGGCTCAGGGTATTGGTAATATGACTATAAGCTGGAGACTGTCCACATTTGCATATGGCCAAGTAACATTTCATCCTTTGTTGGATTTTATGACGTGGTCAAAAACACCAAAATGGTGACAGCAAAGGCACTGGCAAATGAGATGTCTGTTCTTAAACTGCCTGCTTATCCAAGACTTAGTAGTCACCTCACTCTTGCTGTGAGATGGGTCAGAGATTGCACACAACAGCGAACACTTACCTGATGCTTACTCTGAACCAGGCCAAGTTCTAAGTCTGACAATGTATTAACTTATTTAATCCTCACAACTCCATGAGGCAGATACACTATTATCTCCATTTTACAGATGGGGAAACTGAGGTAATGTCCTAGATCACACGCTCATAGTTGGCAGAGCTGGAATTTGAATCCAGGCAATCTAGCTACAGAGTCTAACTCCTATCAAAAGAGCATCCTGGGGCGCCTGGGTGGCTCAGTCGTTAAGCGTCTGCCTTCGGCTCAGGGCGTGATCCCGGCGTTCTGGGATCGAGCCCCACGTCAGGCTCCCCTGCTGGGAGCCTGCTTCTTCCTCTCCCACTCCCCCTGCTTGTGTTCCCTCTCTTGCTGGCTGTCTCTCTATGTCAAATTAATAAATAAAATCTTAAAAAAAAAAAAAAAGAGCATCCGGCCCATATTTGTGGTCATGTGGTCTATACGATGTTCACATTCTTTTTGACACCATTCCAGTTCAAAATCTGATTGCAGGGCATTCTCCCCATTCAAACAGAGCCAGTAAGGTAACATTATCATTTTAAAGGCAAAGAGACTTTTATCAAATCCCACCCAGTGGCATTGTTATCCACCAACCTCAGAATGAGCATATTGTTAACTGTCCGAGGAACAAATTTTGCTAGTATTAAATCCAGTTGACTTAAAGCTTTTCAAACATCTTGCTACCTACCTGACTGTATGTCAGGTCACAATCTTCCAATCCTTCTCCCATTTATCCCAAAGAGAGAATCTGAAAAATGCGTTTTATAGTGGTGAAGCATTTTAAGAACCACCAGACAAAAAGGATCTTTGCTCCTTGTCAGCATTTATGCCAAATAATTTTTGTGATTTTGCATCTGCTTTCACCAAGAGGTGGAGTCTGTTTCTCTGTCCCTTCAATCTGGGCTGGTCTTATGACTTGCTTTGGTCAAGAGATTTCAGCAGAAGTGATGGTGTTCCAGTGCTGGACTGGGGTCTTACACTGGCCTGTTGTCTCTCAGAAGCCATCCCACCACCATGAGAACAAGGCAGACCTGGTCTGCTGCAGAGTGGAGACCATGTAGTGTGACTCAAGTCAGCTCAGAGCTTCCGGCCGAACCCCAGACATGTGAGGAAGCCAGCCGAGATCAGCAGAGCCATAGCTGGCTGCACATGCATGAGGAAGACTTGCTGGGCTCAGAAAAACTGCTCAATTGAGCCCAACAAAAGTTCTGACACATAGAAGTATGAGCTATGTAGGGGCGCCTGGGTGGCTCAGTCGTTAAGCGTCTGCCTTCGGCTCAGGGCGTGATCCCGGCGTTCTGGGATCGAGCCCCACATCAGGCTCCTCTGTTAGGAGCCTGCTTCTTCCTCTCCCACTCCCCCTGCTTGTGTTCCCTCTCTCGCTGGCTGTCTCTATCTCTGTCAAATAAATAAATAAAATCCTTAAAAAAAAAAAAAAAAGAAGTATGAGCTATGTAAATGGCTATTGTTTTAAATCACTACATTTTGAGGTGGTTGGTTACCCAGAAAAAGTTAATAGACACTCTGGCTCACTGGATACTTAGTATTGGCTTTTCCGAAACTTCACCATGTCTCAAAGGCATCCCCAGTACCCCACTGTCTTAGTCTCTTCAGGCTGCTGTAACAAAATACAGCAGACTGGGTGGCTTATAAACAACAGCAATTGGGGCACCTGGGTGGCTCAGATAGTTAAATGTCTGTCTTCAACTCAGGTCATGACCCCAGGGTCCTAGGATCGAGCCCCGCATTGGACTCCCTGCTTGGCGGGGCGTCTGCTTCTCCCGCTCCCTCTCCCTCTGCTGTTCCCCCTGCTTGTGCTCTCTCACTGTCTCTGTCAAATAAAAAACAGCAATTTATTTCTCACAGTTCTGGAGGCTAGAAGTCTGAGATCAGGGTGCCAGCATGGTCAGGTAGGGGCTTCTTCTGGGGTGCAGACTTCTTACTGTATCTTCATATGGCAGAAGGGGAGTAGGAGAGCTCTGAGGGTCTCCTTGTAACAGCAATAATCCCACTCTTGAAGGGAAGAAGTCCCCACCTAATATTATCACCTTGGGGTGGGTAGATTCAATATATGAATTTTTTTTTAAGATTTCATTTATTTATTTGAGAGAGTGAAAGCGAGAGAGGTCCCAGAGGGAGAGGGAGAAGCAGACTTACCACTGAGCTGAGAGCCCGATGTGGGGCTCCATCCCAGGACCCAAGATCATGACCTGAGCCAAAGGCAGATGCTTAACAGACTGAGCCACCCACGTGCCCTCAACATATGAATTTTGAAGAGACACAAGCATTCAGATGCTAGCACCCATGAACATCTAAACAGAGACAGAATCTGAAAGGACACATGTTTTGAAATGGTTAAGTAGCCCAAGATCCATCACACAGAAAGGGTGTTTTCTACTTGTTAGCATTTGAAAATCATATCATTTATCACTAACTTTTCCTGAGGACAAATTAATTGCTGTGCAGAAGTCCAAGCAGGTAGGTCTTTTTAATCCCAGCAGTCAAATGTGAACATTTCTGAAAGACCCGATTTTCTCCATCAAGAGCTCGTTCTTCCTGTTAACCAGCTGTATCTTCCTGTTCATTAGCTGTTACTGAGTACTGAGTGGATAAAGACTGTATAAGGAGAGCAGTTGTTGGTTTGGCTTATCCCCAGGGTCACATTTAATTGGGAGAAAATGGTAGTTATGGGATCACTGACCATGGCTATAGCAGCCTTCCTGCTGAGAGCTGTATCAGCTGCTCTCACGACAGCGAGAACAGTGTTCTTCGGACACTGCTCCTCTTCCCCGACTACAGGCAATGGAAAACTCTAGTGACCAGGCTTTAGATGGTGTTGCAAGAGGTAGCCCTTCAACTCAGTTGCTCTCTTCCATGAAAATTTCCGTGTGCATGCATCTCAAACAGATGTACTCCAACTTGCATATTCTTTGGAATACAAATGCCATTTTCACCATATTTTGTTTAATCTTTTTGTGGGATCTCTTAATATGTTAGGAAAACACAACTTTTATTCATGATCTAAGTTCTAAATATTTTTTTAAATTTTGCTTATGGTGGTGTTTATTAAAAAGAAAGATATTTTTATGTTGTCAAGTGCACCAATCTCTTTAGATTGCTAGATTTTGCGTCATAGTTACAAAAGCCTTTTCCCGAGTTTCTAAAATTGTTCTCCCATGTTTTCTTCTAGTGTTTTATAATTTTGCTTTTTATCCTTTTAAGCCTTTTTAAAGAAAAAGAAATTTGAGCCACTTGGAATTTATTCTGGTATAAGCTTTTTCAGGTGCTTAAAGTTGATCCCCAAACCAGCTATTGAATAGTCCATTTTCTTTCACTGATTTGAGATGCCAGCTTTTATTGCATAATAAATCTCTATGTGCATATTGATTTGTTCCTGGATTTTTCCTTCTCTTCCTTTGCTCATCTATTCATCAACGACTACTGTTTTTAAATATTTAGGTTTTATAATGTTTTACTATCTAAACTTAAAAATATTTTTGACTATTTTTGCTCATTTACTTTTCCATGTTAATCTCAGAATCATTTTGTCCAATTAAAAAAATTCTGTTAGTGTTTTTATTGGAATCACATTAAATTTACTGGTTAGCTTAAGCAGAACTACCATTATAATACTGGATGTAGTATTTTATGTTTAGTGTACTTTTGTGTTCATTTTGAGAATTTAAAAATTTTGCTCACATAGTTCTTTACACTTCCTGTTAGGTTAGTTCTGAGCTATTTTATCTTTTTAAATCCTGTTATATAGTGAAGAGAAGGGCCATATGCACCCCAATGTTCATAGCATTATCCACAATAGCTAAATCGTGGAAGGAGCCGAGATGCCCTTCAACAGATGACTGGATTAAGAAGATGTGGTCCATATATACAATGGAATATTACTCAGCTATCAGAAAGAACTATTTCTCAACATTTTCTGCAACATGGACAGGACTGGAGGAGATAATGCTAAGCGAAATAAGTCAAGCAGAGAAAGACAATTATCATTTGGTTTCACTCATTTATGGAACATAAGAAGTAGGAAGATTGGTAGGAGAAGAAAGGGAAGAAGAAAGGGGGGGTAAACGAAGGGGGAATGAACCATGAGAGACTATGGACTCTGGGAAACAAACTGAGGGCTTCAGAGGGGAGGGGAGAGGGGGAACGGGATAGGCTGGTGATGGGTATGAAGAGGGCACGTATTGCATGGTGCACTGGGTGTTATACGCAAGTAATGAATCATGGAACTTTACATCAAAAACTAGGGATGTACTGTATGGTGACTAACATATAATAAAAAATTATCATTAAAAAAATAAATCCTGTTATAAACTTATCCTTTTCTTTCATTATATTGTCAAAGCTCTTTATATAAAACTATTGATTTATGAATATTCATGCTGTATGCCACTCCGTTAATAAAATTTTACTTGTTTCCCATGAGATTTTGAGGTATATGAACATATAATCTATAAATAGTGGTAACTTTAGCCTCCTTTTTCCACTTTTATGTCTCTAGTTTCTTTTCTGATTTAATTGTGTTGTTTAGTGCTTTCAAAAACCTATTAAGTGATTATAATGAACATTGCTGTTCTGGTTAAAAATATGTCAAGTTCTTTGACATTCATCCTTCAAAAGATGGAGACAAATTCTCTCTCTCTCTCTTTTTTTTAAGATTGTGTTTATTTATTTGACAGAGAAAGAGAGCACAAGCAGGGAGAGCTGTAGAAGGAGAGAGAGAAGCAAGCTCCCCACTGAGTAGGGAGCCAGATGTGGGGCTGGATCCCAGGAGCAGAGGATCATGACCTGGGAACTGAAAGCAGACGCTTAACCGACTGAGCCACCTAGGCGCCCCGACAAATTCTCTTCTTGAATGGAGGCTAGACGGAGTGACTTGCTTCTATGGAACAGCAATAAAGTGGAAAGGATAATGTTTGACTTTGGAGACCAGGTCATGAAAAGCAGTGTGGCCTCTTTCTCTGTCTTGGTTTACCTATTTTGGGTGGGTGTGTGGGGGGTGCCAGATGCCATGTTTTGTGGTCCCAAATGAGGCACTGAGACTTCTGGCCAACAGTCATGCAAGTAAGCTTGAAAGTGGATCCTCCTGCCCCAGGTAAGCCCTCAGATAACTGTAGCTCCTGCTGATATCTTGACTGTAACCTTAAGAGAAACCTGAGCTAGAACAATGTGGCCAAGCTTGTCCCCCAGGTACATGTTGGTAAAGTTTTTGTTCATTGGAGTAGATTATAAATTGATTCACAAAAACCCCACAGGGGCGCCTGGGTTGCTCAGTCGTTAGGCGGCTGCCTTCAGCTCAGGTCATGATCCCAGGGTCCTGGGATTGAGTCCCGCCATCAGGCTCCCTGCTCAGCAGGAAGCCTGCTTCTCCCTCTCCCACTCCCCCTACTTGTGTTCTCTCTCTCGCTGTCTCTCTCTGTCAAATAAAAAAAATAAAATCTTAAAAAAAAAAAAACAACCCACAAAGCTTAAAAATGAATTGTATCAGTTTGCCCTAAAAGGGACAACGAGAATACCTCATGAAGAGAGAGTACTTCAGACCCCTGCACAACTACAGATGGAAAGCAGCTGAGAAAACTATTGAGTTATAAACATAGACTACTTTTTAAGGGACTGGAAGAATAACTCAGAGGGCAGAATCAAGAGTCCAGTGGATGGAGACAAGAGCCACTGAGTATTTCCAGGAAGTATGATGAAGTCCCAAGCAAGGAACTGGCAACATTTACCCAACTGGATTTCAGAATGTCTATGGTCTAGTGACTGCTATGTGCCTTCCGTTCCCCTCTTTGAAGAAAAATATCTATAGAGCTAAGTTTCCTGTCCCTCTCCCATTACTGCATGTGAGGTATGTATGTGGTAGTGGTTGGGGCAGATCATTTGTCTTTTTAACTCACAGATCTTCATACAGAGGAGCCATTTTAAAGAACCACTTAATGCACATCCAAGAAACTGCATCCAAAGAGTCTCATCTGTTCCAGGACCTCACAAAATCCTGAACCTTAATGTTGTAATGGGATGAGAACTTTGCAGGGGTCTGGGGAGGAGGTGAGTGTTTACTGCATGTGGAAAGAGTATACATTTGTGGCCAGAGGGTGGCTTTCGGAAGTTTTAAAACATGGCCCCCAAAACTATTTAACTCTCCTCCCGTCAATCTGATTCTATAGCTGCTTCACCAATAGAGTACAGAATAAAGAGTCTGTCAGTTTCTGGTCCCAGGCCCTCAGTGTTACAGAAAAAATATTCAATGTCACTTGTTAAAAATGGCAAGACAGACTTTACTCAGGACCATTACAGTAGGTATTAAGGACCACACCAACACAATTTTGCAGCGGAGATTAGGCTCAACTCCAAATGCAGCATGGCTAAGTGGGAATTTGGAGCCAAGGAGCAGGCTGGGGGTGGGTGAATGTAAAGTTACTCTGAAGAAATTACTAGGAGGTAAGGCGGGGTGGTTCTGGCAGAAGTACCTAACAATTCTTTTGAAGGCCCTCCAGGGTGATCAGACACCTGGGAGATGGCAGAGGCTAAGGAACCTGAGCAGTTAAGGAGGTAGAGGGTTCTTGCTAAAATTGAATTTTACAAGGAAGTGCACAGATGGGTCTAGAAGGTTTGGAGTCTGACTTAAGTTTGGTCAAGCAAAGAATCTTTGTCATTAAGAAACCAGCAATTTCCACTTCCTGTCGTTTGAGACATTTACTTTAGGAACTCAGCTGCCACGCTGAGAGGAGTCAAGACCATATGGAGAGGCCATTGTGTAGGCAGGCATTCCAGCAACCTCAACTGAGGTTCCAGTGGATAGCCAACATCAAGCAATAAAACACGTGAGTGGGGAAAGCCCTTGAGATGACTTTAGCCCCAGCCATGCCACTCCACCCACAGGAGAGACCCTGAACGAGAATCATCTAGCTAAGCCCAGCGAACCTCCAGAACCGTGAGCGATAACAACACGATCGCTCTCTGTTACTGGGACTGAAACCCCAGTTTAACTTAGCCTCGCCGTTTTTCTCACTGCAATGGGCAATTGGGAGACATCCGGAGCGTTGATTGGCCTACAATCACGTCGATCAAGATTTTCTGCCCAATAGACTTTTCAGTCCCCAGGCACCGCTCTCTCCCCCCCNNNNCCAATCAGTAGTTTCGGCAAAACCCAGAGACTATCCGAAAAGACCACAAGGGAGCAAAGCCCTTCCAGGAGTGGCATTTAGGGCGGCTTCCTCCGGTGCGGTCCAATGAACTCTTCCTTTTGGCAGCCAAATCCGTCCTCGAGACCGCCCAAGAGGAAGAACGTTTTGATTGGTTGTTTAGTACAGGGGTACAAAGACTCACGGGAGCCTCGACCGAGTACTTGCCATTATTGTCCAGTTCGCCTGTCAATCAGCCCACCTTTACGGATGGGCGGAAACTGGCAGCCCTGCAGGCACCACCTCTTCCTGGGCTGGCGTGCGGGGAGGCGGTGGGCTGCAGGGGCTGCGAATCTGCCGCGTGGGCGGGGCCGCGCTGCACGGCCTGAACAGTTTCTCGGTCGTGAAGCGCCGGGAGTTCCCCGAAGCGCCGGGCCGTGCGGGGCGGGCCCGGGAGAGGGGCGAGAGCGGGGGGTGGAGGCGGGGCCGGGGCGGGGCCGGAGGAGGCGGAAGCGGCGAGAGCGCTCGGGCCGCAGCCATATAGGAGTCAGCGTCCGGGCCGGCGGAGCGGCGGCGGCGGGGTTGGCCGGGGTGGCGGGGCGCTAGTACCTGGGCGGGTGGGTCGAGGGCCGGGGTCGAGACCGGGGATCGGGTGACGGGCGGGCTGAGCTCCCGCCCCCGCGCAGTGCCGGGGAGGATGCGGCCGGGGGCTCCGGGGCGGGGCGGGCGGCGGCGGCTGCAGCGCTAGCGGCGCAGGGGGTGGGCGGCGGCGGCATGAGGCGCGGGGCCGGCGCCCGCGGGAGGGAGGCGCTGCCGGCGGCCCGGCCGCTCCCGCTGCAGCTGCTCGCCGGGCTCGCCGTGCCCTGCTTGCGGGGCTCCGGACGCTCTCGTCCCGGCCGCCGCCCGGGCCGCCTGTGGTGACCATCCGCCGCGCCGCCCGAGGCTTCACCCGCGCCCTCCCCCAGGGCGCGCCCGCGGAGCTCCGGCCCCATCGCCTGCTCGCGGAGGCCGCGCCGGGCGGCGGCGAGGCCGGAAGATGGCCTGGGTGCTCAAGATGGACGAGGTGATCGAGTCCGGGCTGGTGCACGACTTCGACGCCAGCCTCTCGGGCATCGGGCAGGAGCTGGGCGCCGGCGCCTACAGCATGAGGTACCGGGCGCCCTGGGCCGGCCGGGCGGGCGGGCGGAAGCTTCGGTCTCCTTGGGGAAGGCCTGCACGACCCCGGGCCTCTGCCAGGCGCGGCTGCGCCCAGCCGTACCCGGGCCTCCCGGCCGCGGGGTTCGGGCCCTGCCGCGTGGCGGTCGGGGCCAGGGAGCCCCGCGGGCGTCTGCCCACCCGGGTGGCGGGCGTGGGAGGGCGGCCCCGCAAGACGCCTCGGGAACTGCTTCTGAGGGCTTCATTTTTGCTGTAAAACTGGCCGGCTGTTAGGATGGCTTGGGTTGGTGGGGGAAGGGGCTTCCTTTCCTTGCAAGTGATTTACAAGCCTCTTTGGAGCTGGGTGGAATACAGTGTACGAAATGGTAGAACTTGTATTGGGAAAATACCCTCTAAGGTTTTGGTTATCAGTTCCTATTCAGTTTACGTTGTAGTCCTTCCTGGTTGCAAATTTTAATCACTTGCTGTTACAATAGTAATTATACCATAAGTGAAAGTAGTCGCAGGGGGGAAAAGCACCTTAACTTAGTGATGTTTTTTGATTGTTTCAAAGTGAAATTTTTCATTTTGGGGACCACCCTCTTAGGCTATTTTCTTTTGCAGAAGGCTTTACGATGCAGTAATTGCACAACAAACAATAGTTTGTTTAGTCTCTGCTGCCTGTACGAGCAGCCATTCATTTTGTTTAATTTTGAAGGTTGAAACAGATCAGAGCTTAGTCTCTGGCCTTTATCCTGAAGAATGCTGTGGTGGGTTTTGTTTTTGTTTTTAACTTCTCTTTGGTGGTTCTTTATTTTTAGCAGCTATATTGAAATATAGTTTATGCACTATAAGTTCACCTGGTTAAAGTGTACAGTTCCATGATTTGGCAGCATTTTGTTAAGGCGAATTGAGATTTTCTGACTTTAATGCCTGATGTCTTTCAAGTGCTGTCCAGTCTCCCAGTAGCTTTCATACATCTCACTGCAGCTCTCTGGGAGAAGAGAGAGCATAAATGTCCTGAAGAGAGACTTCGAGGTCAGAGCAGGCCTGGAATGGTGGGGGCTGCTCCCTGAAGAAATTCAGCTTTTATATTTTAAAGGGGAAACTCTGGGCAGTAAAGACTGTCAGGAGGAGGTGTTTCTTGGAGTGTGGAAGTGTGTGCAGGAAAGCCTTTGGTCACCAGACTCTGACCCTGATTGGGTATGTGCTTCTCTCCCTGAACTTGGCACTTGCTCTCCACAGTTGTGCAACTTGAGGACTCTGGATGAGGTGGCTTATTTTCTAGAACAACTGTCTCAGTTGAAGAAATTGATCTATTGAAAGTCATAGGGTCACCTCACACAGTACTAGAGACAGTGATTTCCTAGTTAAACACAGGCCAAAAGTGCCATGCTGCTCCTTGAGACCAGTTAAGGCACATGAAGGGAATTTAGTGTTTTCAACTGAAAAGTTGCTTCTCACTTCGCAGTTACGGTAAAATGAAACTTAGCTGCCAAGAAGTTTGCTTATTAGGGTTATTTTGAGCTTTTACTTTTTTCCTAGAGTTTTATTTGTTTTAGTGACTCAGGCAGCTAATGAACTTTTGTTTATGGTTTATTCTGTGAAAAGGAAAGAAAATCATGATTTTAACCTTTCCCTGACCTTGTTCTTAAAATATGTCTGACATCTTTATTATTATGGGTCTTTGACAACACTTGCCATGGGGAAACTTTCCATTAAATGTTTTCGGTTAATGCTTAAGTGGTTTGTCATTTAATCTAAAATTTCAGGTATTTTCGAAGGCAAATTCCAGTTTTTAAGGAGCTTATTTAGGTTTTTTTTTTCTTTTCCATATTTAATTGAGCCCTCAAAACTGAGAGGCTGATGAGAGTACTTGCTTGCCTCTTGCAAATTCAAGGCCCTTTGTTTGAAATTCAGACTTGGGCAGTTCCAAAATGGACTTGATAAGGACTAAGGCTGAGGAAGGCTTTAGGCTGTTGCAGGCCTCCTTTGATTGCACTTCCCAGCTTGGACGTGGAGTCCTAAGAAGGCTGGATCTTAGAGGAGTGCCTGGTATCTATCTTCTGCATGGGTAGGCGGCATCTTTTCATCTGGCGTCAAGTGGGAAGTAAGGCTATTGATGCTTACCTTTCTCTTTGATTTGTTCAAGAAGTAAACTCAAGGTGCTAAATTTGAAATTATTGGAAAAGTGACTTCTTGATGAAATGAAGGCTGCCTACAAAATACACTTTTTTAAATTCCAAAGTGAAGTATGCTTACTATAGTTGCTCTTTGGACGGCTTAAACCATCCATTTTTATTTTTATTTTTTTTCAAGATTTTATTCATTTATCTGATAGCACAAGCAGGGCGAGCTGCAGAGGGAGAGGGAGAAGCAGGCTGTCTGCTGAGCAGGGAGCCCGATGTGGGGCTCGATCCCAGGACGCTGGGATCATGACCCGAGCCGAAGACAGAGACTTAACTGACTGAGCCACCCAGGAGCCCCTTAAACCATCCATTTTAAAGACTTTTTAAGAAATGGTTTCCTCCATTTGGGGGAAGATGGCTTGTAAGAAAGATGGTTTCTCTCAGTAGTCTGACTTAAACTCTGTTTACATTTGGGTGCCTGGCTGGCTTCGTAGAGCATGCAGCTCTTGATCTTAGGGTTGTGAGTTCAAGCCCCATGTTAGGCATGGAGCCTACTTAAAAAAACAAAACAAAACTATGTGCATTAAACAATGCAGGCTGATAGTATTGGGTATGTCATGGCAAATTTCTGATATTGTCTTTGCTTCTTCCCCTCCTTTTTTCCTCTTGGCTCTGTTTCGTTTTCTCTGTGTGTGTGTCTCTCTCTCCCTCCCCTCTTTTGTGTGACAGGTTTACCACATTTGTATGTGAGGTATGAGCTACTGCAGATTCTGTTTGAAATGAGGCAGGTCATAAATGTTTTTTAGAAACTTAATTATAATGTCAAGATTCTAGAGATGGGTGAAGAGACTTAGAAACTTCTAAACCAGTCCTTTTATTTTAAGTGAGTAAGCAAGCCCATAGATGTTAGTGTTGGTCCAAGTGACCTGTTAGTGGCACTACCATTCCAAATGAAGGCTGAGCTTCCCCTCACTGAAGGAAGGCTGAAACCCATTGTAACTTGAAATCTGGGTCATTCGCGTTTTCTGAAGTAAGGGACAGGTAACTAAATGGCCTTTAAGAAAGTAGCTCATTAAAACTTTTTTAAGAGGGTCTTTTGGGCCACCTGGTAATTTTTTTTTACATCTTACTGTTTACATGAAACTTATAATCTGTAACAACTTAATTTTTAGGACTTAGGAAGTACTGTGACCTCTTTAGATGACACGTAAAATATTGAATTATTACCTTATGGAGGGCATTGATCTTGTTGCCGGGTAAACTGGGGAGACCTCGGGTCGTGAGGCTCTTGACCCAGCTTGTCCAAAAGATGTCACCGGAGGCTCTTGATCTCATCAGGAGAAAGACTTTAAGGACAGACACAACACAGCAGTACAAGCAGGAAAGTTTATTAAAGCAGAAGTATGCTCTCAAAATGTGAATGCTGGCGGGCTCCAGAGAGAGTAGCATCCCCTAGGGTTTGGATTTCTGTCCACGCCCAGTGTGGAGCCCAACTCGGGACTTGAACTCACAATCCTGATATCAGGACCCTGAGATCAAGACCTGAGCGGAGATCAAGAGTTAGACACTTAATCAACTGAGCCACCCAGGTGCCCCTGGGTTTCTGTCTTAACAATTGTTAACAAGGGGGTGGAATATTAAGTACTTGAGGAAAGGATTTTTTGGAAACATAGCCCTTTCTTATTGGGTCAGGGGTTTCCTGTCATGGCACCCACAGGGAGGAGATTTTAGGTATGGTAATGTGTATAAAGTATAATAAAGGGATAATGTGAACCTTGGCCTACTTCGTCAGCCATCTTGGACCTGTCTGGTTTGATCCAGTTTCTTGTGGTTTTATTTTGGAGTGCTGCCAGGACAGGCTCTGACTTCCTTATAGTTGGCAATGACTTCCTGTATGCTGGCGGGCAGGCATCCTATTAGAACCTAGCTAACTGCCTACTCTAAAACCATCATAGTTGTTTTCTGGGAAATGATAGGCTCGCTTTGTTCATTTTTTTTTTTTTTTTTAAAGATTTTATTTATTTATTCGACAGAGATAGAGACAGCCAGGGAGAGAGGGAACACAAGCAGGGGGAGTGGGAGAGGAAGAAGTAGGCTCACAGTGGAGGAGCCTGATGTGGGGCTCGATCCCATAACGCCGGGATCACGCCCTGAGCCGAAGGCAGACGCTTAACCGCTGTGCCACCCAGGCGCCCCTGCTTTGTTCATTTTTGAGGAAATTTTTGTCACATACCCAGGTCTGAATAATCATAGTTTGTTAGTTTTTCTTTCAAGTTAAAGTGATATTCTGTGAGAGAAACTGCTCGGTCGGCCTGCAGATCAAACGGTGGCATAAAAGCTTTCCTTGAGACAACCATTGCACTTCGGTGTGCATTAGAAATGTATTATACCTACCCAAGAACCAATATATACTAAAATTAATAATTTTTATGTAGTGACTACCACTGCCTTGATTTGGGTACAGTTTGGTGCCACTGCCTTGATTCATGCTAAGGTACCAGCAGTTCTAATCACCATTGGTTGAGTGCAAATGTCATCAAAGTGAAAAAGGCAAACGATATTTTAGTATTCTGAAAATAGGTTTGACCTCCTGAACCCCCTGAAAGCATCTGTTTCCTCAGGATACCACAGATCACACTTTTGAAAATCTCTGGTTTAATGTGTGCATACAGTTTAGATACTTGAAATGTTTTCTTCTAAATTAAAGTAAACCCATTGTTAAAGCTCAGAGAAGTTAGGTAGCCAGCCACAGTGTCACTCAACAAATGAGAGCTAGGATTTGAAGCTCCAGAGCTGGGGTATGCCTTCTACTTCTTTCCATTGCACCCTTGGCTGCCTACCAGTTAATAGGTGTTCTCCAGGTAGTTAGAGCATGATCTCTCTGAATAGGAGGAGAATCAGCCAGAAAGGCTATATATATTTTTTGTCTTGTTGTATCTTGATTTTTTTTTTTTCCCCTCCAGGACCTCGCTGAACTTAATAGTTCTCCCCCCGCCTTAAAGATTTTATTTATTAATTTGACAGAGAGCACAAGCAGGGGGAGTGGGAGAGGAAGAAGTAGGCTCCCTGCTCAGGAAGCCAGATGCAGGGCTCGATCCCAGGACCCTGAGATCATGACCCAACCTGAAGGCAGACGCTTAACCGACTGAGCCACCCAGGTGCCCCGGAACTTACTAGTTCTAATAATTTGTAAGATCTCAGACTTTTAGTTAGACAGTATCTTTAAATAATAGTAGATTTGTTTCTTTCTATATGATCTTTACATTTCATTTTCTTGCCTTAGTGTGTTGGCTAGGGCTTCACTGCAGTGTTATTTAGAACCACTAAAAACTCGAGTTTTTAGTCTTCTTACAGATTTTAGAGAATGCTCCCAAAGTTTCATAAATAGGTTATCATTGTTCCTAAATGAGATTGGTCCTCAATTTTCTTTTCTTGCACTCTTGTTATTTACTTATTTTTTAAACATCAAGACTGTATCAGTTTCAGGTGAGTTGCTTGCTGTTTTTATGGGCTAAACGTTTTATTTATCTATGTATTTATATATGTATGTATGTAGGCTCTATGTCTAGCATGGGGCTTGAAGTCACAACCCTGTAATCTTAAGAGTTGCACGCTCTGTGGACTGAGCCAGCTCGGTATCCCTAAACAGTTTTTTATGAGATGAGACTTAACTGTTCAATATTTCGTAAAGCTCACTTGGAATACAGCCTGGATTTGGTGATTTTAACTTTTTTGCACAAGTAGATGTTTGACTGCATGTGTAATTGATTTAACAGACATAGGAATATTCAGAATTTATGTATGTTAGCCAGTTGTGGTAATTTTAAATTTCATAGAAAATTGTCGGCTCTAAGTTTTCAGATTTTTTTTAAAAAGATCTCTACAATGTTTGTGATTATTCCCTTTTACTTTATGTACTACTTGTGTCTTTTCCTTCTTTTGTGACGTATTTCAGAGGTATGTCTGTATCTTCAGTGCTTCTCAAGCCAAATTTTGGCTTTATTTTTCTTTTCGGTTGGATTTTCTATTTTGCTTTTATGGTCAATTTCTTCCTCGTTTTCTTGCTTCTCTTGTTATTTTCCAACTTCCTTGGTTGGATGCTTTTTCTTCCTTAGTTTTTGGTGTTTGTTTTCTAATAGATGCATTTAAGGCTATATATTCAGTTAGGTTTCTCAGCAGGATTTGAAGGCAACACCCTTTTCTTCATTCAGTTCTATAGTTTTTTTATTTTCTTTCTTGTAGTTCTTCATATATCCTGGACTCTAGCCTTTGATCATGCATATATGTCATAAATACCTCACCTCCATGACTTGCCTTTCTGTTCTCCTTTTGGTGGCTTTTGAACATTCTTGATTTTACTGTGGTCAAATTGACTAATCTTTTCACTTATAGTTAGTCTTACCTTACTCTGAGGATATAAGGTATTCTTTTTTTTTTTTAAAGATCTTATTTTTATTTATTCGACCGAGATAGAGACAGCCAGCGAGAGAGGGAACACAAGCAGGGGGAGTGGGAGAGGAAGAAGCAGGCTCATAGCAGAGGAGCCTGATGTGGGGCTCGATCCCATAACGCCGGGATCACGCCCTGAGCCGAAGGCAGACGCTTAACCGCTGTGCCACCCAGGCGCCCCGAGGATATAAGATATTCGTACAGTCTTTTCTAAAGATTTATTACTTTATATATCATACCTAAGTTTACAGTCTGTCTGGAGTAATTTTTTTTTCTTTTGTTTTTGGTATGGCATGAAGTACGAGGCCAATTGCACTTTTCCCTACTTGAAAAGACTTTTTACTCGAACCTCTTCACAGTGCCATTCTGTTCTAAATCAGCTGTCCAGAAGTGTGGTGTTCTGTTTCCAGATTCTGTATTCTGTCCTTGTGTTCCTGGGGAATACTCAACTAGATCATGCTTTGTCATTATATTCTTGGATTTGGTTTGTTAATTCTTAATTTGGGACTTTTGCTTCTATATTTATGGCTGAAACGAGCTTTTCATTTTCTTTTTTAGTTCTGTTTGTAGGTTGTTTTGACTTCAAAATTACATTAGGCTCATAAAAGGAGTTAGAAAGTATTTCTTCTCTTTCTGTTCTGTTGAAGACTTTCTGCAAGAACTGCCTTTGAAAGTTTGACAGAACTTGCCTATAAAACTATTCTAGGGCAGAAATTTTCTTTTGGGGAAAAATTTTAACCACAGTATCAGTCTCTGTAGAATTATTTTTTAAAGATTTTTATGTCTTGAAGAAAGTTGTTTTTAAGATTTTATCTTTTTTTAAGTAATCTCTACACCCAAAACGGGGCTCAGAAATACAACCCGAAGATTAAGAGTCACATCCTCCACCGACTGAGCCAGCCATGGTGCCCCTGTCTTGAAGAAAGTTTTCACAAGTTATCTTTCTAGGAAATTGTTCATCTTACCCATAGTTTCAAATGTATTGGCATAAAGATGATAGTGGTGTTCTCATCTTTATAGTTTTTGGTTGTTTTTTTTTTAAGATTTTATTTATTTGAGAGAGAACACGAATGGGGATTAGAGGGAGAGGGAGAAGTAGACTCCTGCTGAGCAGGGAGCCTGATGCGGGGCTTGATCCCAGGACTCTGGAATCATGACCTGAGCCAAAGGCAAGTGCTTAACCGACTGAGCCACCCAGGCGCCCTTCATTTTTTTAGTTTTTATTAGTGATAGCTCCTTTTTTATTCATACTTATTTGTGCCTTCTCTTTTTGATCTCTCTCCTAGACATACATATATATGTAATTTTTTAAGGCATGTTGGACCAGACCCCAGACCTTTTGTGCCTTTAATGTTTGTTAAGACTACAAGAAACTCCAGAGTTTCAGGACACTGCTTTTTTTCTTGCATTTTGGTCAGCACTGTGGAGTTGCACCCCCTCAGTTCTGTTCTTTTCTTTTCTTTGTTTTTTTTTTTTTTTAAGATTTTATTTATTTATTTGAGAGAGAGCTGTGCATGTGCTCGCACATGCAAGCAGAAGGGGGGGAGGTGGAAGCTGACTCCCGCAGAGCAGAGCAGGGAGCTGGATGCGGGGCTTGATCCCAGAACCCTGGGATCATGACCTGGGCCGAAGGCAGATGTGTAACTGACTGAGCCACCCAGGCACCCCGTGCCTCCTTAGTTGTTAGCCATCTCCCCTTTCTTACCGGTTCTTAACATCTTCCACCTTGCCCTCTAGAATTGTCCATCTGCTATCACATGGATTGAATTGTGTCCCCCCGAAAGGGTATATTGAAAGTCCTAACCCTCAGGACCTCAGAATGTGACCTTATTTGGAAATAAGGTCTTTATAGAGGTAATCAAGTTAAAGTGATGTAATGAGGATAGGCACTGGTGTCTTTATAAAAAGAGGCCATCTGGGCACAGAGGGATGACTAAATGAAGACATATAAGGGGAAGCTGGCCATGTGATTGGAGGGATGCATCCACAAGCCAGGGAGTGCAGAGGAGTTCAAACACCAGAAGTTGGGCGAGAGGCCCAGACCAGCTCTGCCAGCACCCTTATTTCAGGCTTCTGGCCTCCAGAGCTGAGAGACATAAATTTCTGTTGTTTTAAGCCACCCTGGTTTTGGTACTTTGTTACAACAGCGTGAGGAAACTAACACAGGCAACTTTGTCTCATAATGGTATCTTCACCTTCCTGTTCTTTTGGAAAGCTGGCTGTCCTCTCAGTATATTCTTTTCCTCTGAAGCCCTAGCAAGTGGTGGTGGTTTATTTCCACAGCNNNCCCCCCCGCCCTGCTCAGAACATGAGGGAAGGATCCTCTTTAGCTCTCACTGCTAGCTTTCAAGCTGTGCTGCCTTTCTCCTTCCTTGTAAGACCCCCCAACTTTGAATTTCATGTTACCAAATAACAACCAATCAGTCCCCCAATTATTGCAGTCATCTTAGTGATTTCTGGGTCAGTCCTCATTTTTAAATTTTAGATCCTGGTTCACTGTCACTATATGACACTACTAAATTCTTGGTGATTTCAGAATATATCTAAATGGGCCTTCTAGTGGCCTAACATTTCTGTTCCTTGTATCTTTCGTATAGTGGTATTATCTTCAGCTTCTCAGTCCTATGATCATATGTTAGACCTTGCCATTTCCAGTATTGTAACCCATGTATAATCTCAAATTCAGAGTTCAGTGTTAACTACCACTTTCTATGCTTTCAGTCACTCAGTACCTTCCTCTTGCTGTCATTTGGCCCATCTCCGGTCCTTCGTCTGACCCTGTTTGCCTATTTTTTCTTTTTTTTAAAGGTTTATTTATTTTTGAGAGAGAGCATGAGGAGGGGGAGGGGCAGAGGAAGAGAAGCGGACTCCCCACTGAGAGTGGCTCCATCTCACAACCCTGAGATCATGACCTGAGCTGAAATCGAGTCGGAAGCTGAAC
This sequence comes from Ursus maritimus, assembly GCF_017311325.1. Classification (NCBI taxonomy): domain Eukaryota; kingdom Metazoa; phylum Chordata; class Mammalia; order Carnivora; family Ursidae; genus Ursus; species Ursus maritimus. Next base: position 55,531,234 of record NW_024424453.1, on the reverse strand, counting down.
CGACTGAGCCATCCAGGCGCCCCATCACCCTCTTGAACACCTTTTTTTTCTTCAGCTAGTTTTAATTTTCATGGTCAGTCGTATTACTTCCTTGCATATACCCTTGTCTCTCTTGCCTTCTCTTGCTTTATTCCCCTCCCATCTTTTTTATTTTAGCAAAACTGTGACCCTGATTAAATGTGATTTTTCACTTCCTTTAAGTCACCTAAGCAGGTGCATGTGGTCTAGAAAGCATTGAATGGGTCTCACTTTAAGTTCACAGCCTCAGTATTCCGGTGCATCCTGTTGCCGTTGCCCCTGTGTTGCCCTCATAGTGGCCTCATCCACTGCTCCCCACCCTCAGCACTTGATTCCAGGACTGCTCGGGCCCTCCCACCACTTGCTCCCCATTCCCGCTTTCCACTGATTGAGTCCCTTACTTAGCACTTCCTTCCACAGACTGCACTGGCTTAGATGTTTTTCTTGGTGTATTTAGGTCTGGATTTCTTTTATTTATCCTGCTTTGGTTATTTGGGCTTCTTGAATCAGTGAGTTGGTATATTTCATCAGTTCTGGAGCTTGCTCAGCCTGTATCTCAAATATTGCCTCAACAATATTTTTCCCTCTTCTGGAACTTCAATTCAGTGTGAAATCTCACTTTGTGTTTTCTTTCTCTTTCTCATTTTCCATCATCTCACTCGCTCCTGCTTTCTGAATAACTTATTTTTGCCTATATTCCGGGTTCCTTATCTACTCTACTCTACATTTCTGTCTGAGCTACTGTTAAAGCTAAGTTCTTAATTTTAGCAATTTTATTTTCCAGTTCTAGAAGTTCTGTTTGGGGACATCTGGGTGGCTCAGTTGGTTAAGCATCTGCCTTCCACTCAGGTCATGATCCCAGGGTCCTGGGATTGAGCTCCTGTTGGCTCCATGCTCAGCAGAGAGCCTGCTTTTCCTTCTCCCTCTGCTTCCCCCCTGCTTGTGCTCATTCTCTCTCTCTCTCTCTCTCTCTCTCTCTCTGTGTCAAATAAATGGAATCTTTTTTTTTTTTAAGATTTTTATTTATTTATTTGACAGAGACAGCAAGAGAGGGAACACAAGCAGGGGGAGTGGGAGAGGGAGAAGCAGGCTTCCTGCTTAGCAGGGAGCCCAACTCGGGGCTCAATCCCAGGATCCTGGGATTCTGACCTGAGCCGAAGGCAGACAGACACTTAATGACTGAGCCACCCAGGTACCCCAATAAGTGGAATCATAAAAAAAAAAAAAAAAAAAGTCCTGTTTGTTCCTTTTCAGTTTTGCTGTCCCTTAAATTTTCCTCTTCCTTGCAGATCTTTTTGGGCTTGTCTTATATTTCTTTGAACAGAGTAAGCATAATTTTATAGTATAAGTCTATTAATTCTAGGATCTGAACTCTTTGGGGATATCAGTCTATGTCTAATTAGGAAAATAGAAACCATTTAGATGTTTAAAGCAGAAAAAGATGTAATGAAGTATTTGATTGCAAAGGTGCTAGAAGGGTTGGTGGCTGGGAGGACTTGTTACCTGGTTGCTCCTGGACTAGCTGCTGGAGGCATAGCTGCTAGAGGCATGGCTGGTGCAGCCCAGAAATTTCCTGTAGCCGCAATCTGTGCAGTTTCCTGCCTCTCTGTGTTTTCGCACTCCCTTTTAATTTCCCACCAGTGCTTCCCTTGTACAACTAAGCAAGACTTCAGCTGGCAAGAAGTCTTGTATATGTAGTTTCAGACCTCGAACCCTCTGCAACAGAGGCAGAGAAGAGCTGAATACCAACAGACAGATCTGGAACTGGGTGTATGCCATCTGTTGTTTTTGCTGTTGATTCTTGCTCCCAGAGTCTTGTTTGTCTTTGTGTGCCTGGTTATTTTTGGGTACTGGCATTTCAAAATTACTTGTAATAATTTGAAGCCTTGAGAAACTTTTCATTTGCTTGTCAGATCCCTGGGAGCTCTACCTGTTGGGGATATGGGATACTAGAACTTTCTTCAGGTTCAGCCTAGTAGAAATGATGATCTTAAATTATCTGGACACCTGATTTTTCCTTTTAGTAGTAATTATTAGTGCTGCAGTTGATTCATTGGTTCAGGAGGTATTTGAGACCCTTTGTGCTAAATGCTGGCGTGAGTCAGTGAAGTGAAACAAATCTGGGGAGATGGTTATGTACTTACGGATGATACAGACTTAAGTCCTGTGTACTGTGGGAAGGTGATGGGCTATGTGGGTGGATAGAGCAGGACAAGGGAAGTTGGGAACATGGATGAGAGGACTGCAGTTGTCCAGCTGTCACTGTGAAGGTGACATTTAAATTAAGTGAACTAGACGGACATCAGCAGAAGAGTAGAGCCAAACCCAATGCCAGTGCAGATGCCTTGAAAAAGGCAGAATGGAAGGATGGTGTGGGGGCAAGGGGAGTGAGGGCAAGTAGAAGAGGGAGAAGAGCAGAGTGAGTGGGGCCTCGAAGGGACCCTAGTTGAAAGTGAGCTGAGGGAGAGAGTTCAGAGGAATGAAATGATCTGGCGTCTGTTTGAGGAGGATCACTGCTCTGTTGATTGGAATGCATTTTCTAATGAATTAAAAAATTGGGATTTCAATAGCAAATGATTTTTTTTTTTAAAGATTTTATTTTCAAGTAATCTCTACACCCAACTTGGGGCTTAAATTTACAACCCAGAGATCAAGAGTTGCATGCTCTACTGACTGAGCCAGCCAGGCACCTCTTTTTCTTGTCCTTTAAATGCTTACATATATATGACATAAGAATATATATATGTTCATCTACCATGGAACCATTTTGACTGTTACAGTTGTTTTTCATGAAGAGAGTTAGGTTCTAAGTCTTAAAGTACCACTTTGAAGTTGGAAAAGTTTCTGTATCTGTCACAAGGTTTTCTGTCTGTGCTACTTAGGTGACCCCTAGGTTGCAGTGCTGAGAAGAGCTCCTTTAGAGGAGGGTTGGGGACCATCGCTGACTGTGTGTTTCTCAGTTGTACTTGTATGCTTAGAAGCGTTTTGACAGTTTCCAGGTATAAAGAGGAGAACTAGTGGCTAATTAGTCTCTGAATAATCAGTCTGGTGCTTTAATAGAGTATATGCAGGGAGGAGGGAATGCAATGCAGGCTTTCTCTCCCATCTCATTTATTTCAACATTTTGTTTTAAATTGAATTTAATTAAAATGGGGTAGCCAAATATCTTAATAGCTTGTAGAAATAAAAATGGAAAATAAAGCAATTCAGCCAAACCCTTGCTCTTGGTGTTGATATAGTAGTTATTCATTTGGATATATTTTTTAAAAGATTCATTTATTTTAGAGCGAGTGAGTGAGCAAGCACGGGGGGGGGGGGCAAGGGGAGAGAGAGAATCTAGAGCAGACTCCCTGCTGAGTAGGGCTCAATCTCAGGACCCTGAGCTCATGACCTGAGCCGAAATCAAGAGGCCTAGCTTAACCAACTGAGCCATCCAGGCACCCCTCATTTGGATATTTTGTTATTATTTTACTTTTTATTGAGGAATGAACATAGAAACATTATCAAGATACAAATATACAGGTCCATGATTTATCTCAAAAACAAATACTTGTAACTCATACATTAATGGTGAGAATGTAAAATGGTACAGCTGCTTTGGAAAGCCATTTGGCAATTTCTCAAAAAGTTAAACAGAGTAACCATATAACCTACAGTTCTACTCCTAGGTTTATATCCAAGGGAATTAAACATATGTCTACATGAAAAACAGTCAACTGTTCATAGCAGCATTATTCATAATAGCTAAAAAAATGGAAAGAGCCCGGATGTCCCAGAGTGGATAAACATACATATGGGCATACATCTGTCCATACAAAGGGGCATATCATTCACCCCCAAAAAGGAATGATACATGCTACAAGATATTAAGTAAAACATATTAAGTTAAAGAAGGCCATGTGATTCTATTTGCATTAAATATTCAGAATAGGCAAATGCATAGAGACAAAGTAGATCACTGCCTAGGCTAGGGGTAGGGTCGGGGATAGGGCTTGGGAATGACTGCTAACGGGTGTGAGATTTCTTTTTGAGGTGATGAAAATGTTCTAGGAATAGATATAGTTGTGATAACTGTACAACTCTGTTAATATACCAAAATCCACTGAATTACACATTTTAAAAGGGTGAATTTTTATGGAATGTAAATTATATTCTCAGCTGTTTTTGTAACAAAACAAAATAAACACATCCATGTGTGTTTGGGTTAACAGAGAATATAGATGGTGCCCTAGAAGACCTCTCCCCACTCTCCTCCCTTCCAATCAATGCCCCAAGTTATTCTTGGGGAAAAAATAGCAGCTGTTTCTACTGCTACTGCTCACTTCTCAGAAGAAGCCATTGTTTTAGACTAAGCATGAAGCTTTGTGCTCTCAATGTTTGCCAGGCCTCGCAGGACTCTTTTTGTAAATTTCCATTTTAATCAAATGCTTCTTTGTGATTCTATGGTACCAGTGTGACCTACCTTTCAAAACAGGTAGCTATGCACTCTTGACTTGCTCTTTTTTAAAGATTTTTCAAAAAATTTATTTATTTCAGAGAGAGAGAGAAGGGAGAGCAGGAGAGTGAGGAGGGTCAAAGGGAGAAGACTCCTGCTGAGCAGGGAGCCCAGTGCAGGTCTCAATCCCAGGATCCTGGGATCATGACCTGAGCTGAAGGCAGATGCCTAACCAGTTGAGCCACCAAGGCGCCCAACTTGCTCTTTTTTAAATAGAAATAGTACGGAGTTTAAAGTTTTTAAAGAATTTTTTGAAGTAGTGTGTGTATTATTAGATCTCTTGCTTAATCAGTAGCATGAACTTTATTAACTGTTAAATACTTATTTTATCTGCCTCATCATAGCTGCTCCCCCCTTCTGCCCACACCCACACTAGAGATATTAGTTATTAGTACTATCTTTTGGGGAGCCAGATTAACATTAATAGCTCTTTTATTCTACATGACATTTTTGTGCTTAAATTTTATTTTTATTTATCTATTTTTATATTTTTTTAAAGTAATTGCTCGCTACACCCATCATGGGGCTCGAACTCACAACCGTGAGACTAAGAGTTGCACACTCCACTGACTGAGCCAGCTTAGGCACCCCTGAACTTAAATTTTAAAAGAAACTGCCCTTACATGTTTTTATGTGCTTTTAATTATTTTCAACTAAAGTAAGGTCAATGTTGATTCTTTTGCCTTTCAGCGATGTCTTGGCATTGCCCATTTTTAAGCAGGAAGATTCCAGCCTTCCATTAGACGGTGAGACTAAACACCCACCCTTTCAATATGTGATGTGCGCTGCCACCTCGCCTGCAGTGAAACTGCATGATGAGACGCTCACTTACTTGAACCAAGGTGAGTATGGCTGGGTCAGGCTTTGATGGAGGAATTGACACACATCTAAAGCATTTTGGCATTACAGCCTAGTTTATGGGTAATAATTTAAAATTAGATTATTTTTCTTAAATTTGACTGTTAGCCAACAAAGTAATAGTTTGTGGAAACTGATTTGCATAAAGAGGGTCCGTGCAACAAGATTTATTACAGGGTCTTTCAGACAAAATCCAAAGGAGGAGCAAGTAGGAAAGGATGTCAGTTATTTTTAGGAACACTGGCTTCAATATGGAACTTGAGAATGAATCAAGGAACCTGGGTCTCAGGCCTGAAGCAGGTTTGTGCTGAAAATAGACAAGCTGCACCAAGATGGAGTCTGTGGCTAAAATAAACCGTGTCAGATTCTGTCTACTCGTATCTTGTCCGCATTTTATGAGAATATGATGTTTTGGTGATATGAAAGTGAGAGCTGGCAAAGTGGAAAATAGAGCTGTGGGGGTAGAATTTACTGTTGGAAATTATAAGGGATTTTTTTCAAGGTTCTCTTAGCAGTTTGGGCATAGGCCAGTGTGACTAACCAAATTAAAGAAAAGTACTTTGTTACACAGCTATGAATTTGTTGGATACATATACCGAAAGCATGTTGCACCCTTATTTTTAAACAAAATCCGAACTTTTTTTCTTATAAAAATAGTACAACCTCTCACTGTAGAAAGATTGGGTAATGTGTCAGGAGATAAAGCTGGAAATTGACTGCAGTGGCAGCTCACCAAGATAACTAGTTCAGGTTTTAGGTATTTTTTCTTGTGTGTGTATCTACTTGATTTCAGCAGAATTGGAATTAATATTTGTTCACTTAAGAGCATGTTGTAATTATTTTTCTGTCATAAATAGAATCTTTAATTCCTTGAATGTTTGGAAGGAGCTATGGGTTTTAGACTGTTATGATTAGTATTCTGAAATGTGGAAGAAAAGCTTTTCATTTGATATCTAAGTGGAGGATCTGTGAGGTTTTACCCCAGGTTATTCTACCACAGCACCTGTACAATACCCTAACTCTGTCGTTAACATTGTTTGGTAGGCATTCTGTTGTTTGAGACTTAGGTGTCTTTTTTTTTTTTTTTTTTTTAATTTGAGAGAGCAAACAAGAGAGAACATGAGTGGAGGGGGTGCAGCAGCGGGCAGAGGGAGAAGCAGACTCCCCGTGGAACAGGGAGCTCAATGTGAGACTCAGTCCCAGGACCCTGGGATCATGACCTGAGCCGAAGGCAGATGCTTAACCAGATGAGCCACCCCAGGCATCCCTTAAGTGTCCTATTTGAAAGTACCTTAAAGGGGCACCTGTGTGGCTCTGCCTTTGGCTCAGGTCATGGTCCTGGAGTCCCGGGATCGAGCCCCGCTTCTGGCTCCCTGCTTAGCAGAGAGTCTGCTTCTCCCTCTCTCTCTGCCCTTTACCCTGCTCAAGTCTGCTTCGCTCTCTGCTCCTTAGCCCGCTTGTGCTCTCTCTCAAATAAATAAAATCTTTAAAAAGAAAAAAAGAGAGAGAGAGAGAAAGTACCTTAAGTTTATATGGCAAGATTTGTTTTAGATGTAAAAATATCAGAAGAAACCATGTAGGGGCATGGATATTCACTGTAGCTTTATTTCTAATGACAAGGAAATAACCTGTATTTCTCTTACTTGGGGAATAGTTGATAAGTTCTGTTATGTGCATACCATGGGATGAATGAGTGTACACACACACACACACACACACACACACACACACCCCTGTTTAAGGGAATGCATTGGATGTGTCTATCTATTGGCCTGGGGAAATATCCGTAGTTTATCACTGTTGTTATTTATTTATTTATTTATTTATTTATTTATTTTAAGATTTTATTTACTTATTCGACAGAGATAGAGACAGCCAGCGAGAGAGGGAACACAAGCAGGGGGAGTGGGAGAGGAAGAAGCAGGCTCATAGCAGAAGAACCTGATGTGGGGCTCGATCCCAGATCGCCAGGATCACGCCCTGAGCCGAAGGCAGACGCTTAACCGCTGTGCCACCCAGGCGCCCCTATCACTGTTATTATTAAACTGGAAAAAGATACCTCGTGTTGATAAAAGTTGCAATCCACCATCTGTATTAATGGTATATTAGATTGACGTTCACTGAGTGCTTACTATGTATGAAGCATTGTACTAAGTACTGCACATGTGTTATATAGTTCCCATAGTAACTCTAGAAGTTTATTAATTTTAGGGGTACCTGGTTGGCTCAGTTGGTAGAACACGTGACTCTTTTTTTCTTTTATCTTTTTCAGAGAGAGAGTGTGAGGGAGAGGGAAAGGGAGAGAAAGAATCCTAAGCAGGCTCCACACCCAGCGCAGAGCCCTATGTGGGGCTCAATCTCACAACCCTGAGATCATGACCTGAGCCAAAATCAAGAGTTGGACGCTTAACGACTGAGCCACCCAGGCGCCCTTGAGGTTGAACATATGACTCTTGATCTCAGGGTCATGAGTTCAAGCTTACTTTAAAAAGATCCATTTTCAGATTTATAAAACAAGCTGAGAGCAGTTGATTAACTTGCTCAATGTGAATTTGGTCAAGCTTAGATTTGAAAAAAAGCAAATCTTAAGTGTATAGCTCAGAGAATTTTTACATATATTATTCCCTTGAAACGACTATCTATGTCCAATATTTCCAGTACCCCAGGAGGTTCCTTTATATTCCCCTCCCAGATGATACCCAGCTTGACTATAACTAGTATAAGTGCAGGTGGTTTTCTTGCACTTGATTCTGCTCACTGCAGTATTTTGTTTTTTAAGATTTTATTGATTTATTTCACAGAGAGAGAGAGCGAACATGAGCGGGGGGAATGGCAAAGGGAGAGGGACAAGCAGACTCCTTACCAAGCTGGGAGCCCGACGCAGGGCTCGATCCCAGGACCCCAGGACCATGACCTGAGCTGAAGGCAGATGCCCAACCAACTGAGCCATGCAGGTGCCCCTGCTCACTGCAATATTAATGTTGAATCTTTTCTTGGCTGTAGAATTTATCTTTTAATTTCTTCATCTTTTAAGAAAAAAAGTGGAAAAGTAGACTGCATATGTAGAAATATTTTTTTAAAAACATATGTATGAATAGGTGCGTCTGGGTGGGGAGCCTGCTTATCCCTCCCCTGCCCCATGTTCTCTCCCGCTCTTTCTCTCTCTCTCAAATATTTTTAAAAAACATGAATAATGGGGCACCTGGGTGGCTCAATTGGTTAAACGTCCAACTCTTGATCCTGGCTCAGGTCATGGTCTCAGGGTTGTGAGATCGGGCCCGGTGTTGGGCTTCCCATTCAGGGAGGAGTGTCTTCTCCCTCTCCCTCTGCCCCTTTCCTTGCTTGAGCGTGTGCATGTGCTTGCACTCTCTCTCTCTCAAATAAATCTTAAAAAAATACCATTAAAAACACATTAGAGGGGCGCCCGAGTGGCTCAGTCGTTAAGCGTCTGCCTTCGGCTCAGGGCGTGATCCCGGCGATCTGGGATCGAGCCCCACATCAGGCTCCTCCGCTATGAGCCTGCTTCTTCCTCTCCCACTCCCCCTGCTTGTGTTCCCTCTCTCGCTGGCTGTCTCTATCTCTGTCAAATAAATAAATAAAATCTTAAAAAAAAAAAACACATTAGAGTAATCATAAAGGAATTATTTTATATACCTTTTAAAAGAATTGTAAAACCTTTAATACATGAGTATCAAATACACATATTACAATATGTGTAGTTCTTTCACAGACTTGTCTCCTAACATTTATCACTTTGACAAAAGGTTCTGGACCCCTGATTTTTCATGAGTCCCCAAAGATTGTTTTCAATTTTTTATAAATATGTATGTTTCTAAGGAGAGGATCCATAACTCTTTCCAGAGCCAGGCAAGGTTTGGCTTGGGGCGAGGTGTGGCTGAGTGTCTTTTACCCCATCTCTTTTAAGCTGTGGAAGCAAACAGAGGTCCAGGCTCAGCAAAGTACCTTCAGGTGATGGAGCTCCCTTTTCAAAGGAAATATTCTCAGTAGTGCATATGCAGTTTTGATGTTTTTTTATAGAAACTTTTCCTGCAATATATAGTATAAGGAGAATCGGGGTTAGGTATGGGAAATAATAAGGAGACTTGATTAATTTTATCTAGGAATCCAGTAAAACTCCATGAATATTTTTACAGCTGGAGTGATATTGTCATGGAAAGTTCTTGTGAAGTCTACCTCGGTGACACCATTTTAGTATTGATGGTTTGACTAAGTATTGACATATTTACTGCCTATGTTTTTAGGAATCAGATTGTCACTCACTTTTAAGGCTCATGAATCCATTTTCTTGCATTCAGATAAACTCTTAAGTTCCACGAAGAAAAATGACTTAACATGGCAATGTTGCCTTGTTTATCAAAAAAAGGACATAAAAACTCTGTAAGAAGGGATTAGACAGGGCACTTGAAGGTGTCATTTGTCAGAACAAGTTTACTCTTTTTTATTTCACATGTGAGTTTATCTGCATTCATTCTAGTACACGAGAGGAAAATTGGAAATAATGGTGATGATTAATGAAAGGACAGTTATCTCCATTTTATAATTATATGAAAACTTCAGAGGGAATAATTACTCCTACAGTTATCTATTTGGATTATTGGCCATACCATCCCTTTTTACAGATAGAGATTTAAGAGTGCTCTGATTCCAAATCTAGTGTTCTTAACTGCCAAGTCTCTTTACTGGAATAGTTTCAGTGTATTCTAAGTTTTTAGGTAATCGTCACCGTTTAAAATTTAACAGTTTAAATAGATGATTTATATATGTGGTTCAAAATTCAAAAGGTATGAAAAGGTATACAATAAAAAGTCTTCTTTCCCTGTCTCCCAGTTACTGAGTTCTGCTTGCCTCAGGCAGCCACCGAATTAGAACCATTTAAAAATACCTAAGAAGATTCTAATCATGTTTTATGACAGTCCTTGTATAACAAAAATTTATATAGTTAATATTTTATTGAATTTATTCCAGTAAACTTAATTTGTTCATGTGATGGGTGAATTGTGTGCTTAAGCATGATTGTGGTGAATGCGATGGTCTTATCACTAAAGATTGAAATGTAAAAAAGAACTTAAACTTAGCATCTCTGTAGTAGGGCCTGGTAGATACTGTCCTACGTGGTTGCTGATGAAACAGCACTGCCTATGATATAAACACATCTGTTACCTGTTAGATGTCCTTAAGCAGATTCTTCACATACCTTTTGGTTTCTTTTAAATGTTTCACCTAGGTAAGATGAGCAGTGATTTAAATGTATCTTGTGTCTTTTCTGCATGTGGTGAGGTGGGAGGTGGAGAGGGCCACGGTGGGTCGTGACTGTCTGCAGTCTCTGGAACGGGGCTGCCTGTGTGTGGATCCCATTCCATCACTTGCTAGCTTAGGCAAGTTCCTTAATTTAATACTCTAGACATAAGGTAGTTGAGAGTTAAATTGAATTAATGTGTATAATGTACTTATAAGCTAGGCAGCACACAGGAAGCTTGCTGCTGTTACTGTCATTTATAACTAAGTAGCTTATTGGTTTCTGACTATACTGGAAAACCAATTGTTTAGACCTTGGTTGCCGTGTTAGTTTCCTGTTGCTGCTGGATGAGCAGTTTTTACAAATGGTTAGGACCCAGCCTGGGACTCCATACCCGTGTAGTGGACTCAAGACGTTTGCCATGTCTGTTGGAAAGTGTGTTATTATAATTTTTTATTTTCTATATAGGTTTTTAAAGATTTTATTTTAAGATCTTATTTATTTCTTAGAGAGCACAAGCAGGCGGAGGGACAGAGAGAGAGAGGGAGAGAAGCAGACTCCTCGCTGAGGAGGGAATCCAACACGGGGCTCAGTCCCAGGACTCTGAGATCATGACCTGAGCCAAAGTTAGACGCTTAACCAACTGAGCCACCCAGGTGTCCCTAAAGACTATATTTTTAAGCAACCTCTACATCCAGCATGGGGCTTGAACTCACAACCCCAAGATCAAGAGTCGCACGCTCCACTGATTGGGCCAGCCAGGTGCCCCTGGAGAAACCATTTGAAGAATAACAAGTGTTACAGAGCCTTTAAAAAAAAAAGAGAGAATTACTTCTGATTTTAGAAGAATAAAAGTCTACAGTGCTTTAATATAGGAGCAACAAATCCTGAGATGTGTTTGTGGAAACAGATTGAACTTTATATTGAGCACAGAAGCATCCTTGTTCGGTTGACTAGGAAAAATGATACAAAGGAAGATAGGAACATTGAGATTTTGTCCTTTATTTGATTTTTTAAATCCTGAGAATTTTGAGATTTTGAGGATCATAAAATAATTCTGGTGGGACGACATTTCTCTCCGTCCTGGGCAGGTTGCTATGCACCTCATCCACCTCCCATCTCACTGGCTGCTTTTCTTTGGGTTACTGTCTATCCCAGAGAAGTGTCGTGACCCTCTTCTCTTTCTCTACACTCACTCCTCAGATGATCGTGTCTTTAAGTAGCTTTACCTAATAGCTGTAACCCTGAAAAGTCCTCTGTTAAGATCTCCAATTGGGATTTCTTCCTCTTAGCTCCAAATTTATAAATCAACCTGATTATCAATTTGGATGGCCGGTAGGTATCTCAGACTTAACGTATTTTTAATTGCACTTTCGATTTTCTCCCCCAAATCTGCTCCTGGTGGTCTTCCTCATGTTCAGGACCTTCTGTAGCCAAAAATCTGGAATAATCCTCAACTCTTTTTTTCTTTCACACTGTACATCTGATACACCAGCAAATGCTTAGGCTCTCCCTTCAAAATAATTTCCAGAGTGACAATTTCTTACCATCTCCATTCCTGCTGTCCGTATTTGAGCAACTGCTTCAGACTGAGGGATTTATGCTAACCTGATAAGTGAAAATTGATTTCAGTGATTTTAATTTGCATTTCTCTGATGGAGATTGGATGTCTTCTAATATGTTTAAGAGCTGTTGGCAATTCCTTCTTTTGTGAACCACATGTTCATGTCATTTGCTCATTTTTATCTTGTAGGGCTGTTGGACATTTGTTTGTGATTTTGTAGAAGTTCTTTATGTATTAGGGAGATTAGCCCCTTGTGTCTAATGTGAGTTGCAAATATTCCCCCCCTTGCATTTTTCCTGTTTGTATTGACTAGTCAGAATCCCCGAGTCAAAGAATACAGTATTTAACTTAACAGGGGCAGCCAGGTTACTTTTCAGAGAGACTTTTATCAGTTGATATTCTTCCCACATTTTATGTGCTAATTTCTGCCCCTTCCTCACCTGCTTGATTTTTAATTAAACATTTTTTGTTGATCTGATAGCACAAACATTTTAATTTTTATTGCCTAAATTTTTGTGAGGTTGAGTGTAATTTTAAGTGTATGGTGGTATAGTTTTCAAAAATGCCTACTCATATGCTTTCTTTTAAAATTTATTTTTTGAGGGGCACCTAGGTGGCTCAGCCCTTAAGCGTCTGCCTTTGGCTCAGATCACATCTGCCTTTGGCTCAGATCACGATCTCAGGGTCCTAGGATTGAGCCCCGCGTCGGGCTCCCTGCTGGGCGGGAAGCCTGCTTCTCCCTCTCCCACTCCCCTTGCTTGTGTTCCCTCTCTCGCTGGCTATCTCCGTCAAATAAATAAATGAAATCTTTAAAAAAAAAATTTATTTTCTGAGTTTAGATCCTTCGTTAAGTATGCTGCAAATTTAACTTTTTTTTTTTAAAGATTTTATTTATTTATTCGACAGAGACAGCCAGCGAGAGAGGGAACACAAGCAGGGGGAGTGGGAGAGGAAGAAGCAGGCTCATAGCAGAGGAGCCTGATGTGGGGCTTGATCCCATAACGCCGGGATCATGCCCTGAGCCAAAGACAGACGCTTAACCACTGTGCCACCCAGGCGCCCCTGCAAATTTAACTTTTTAAAAACGTCTCTTGCCAGTATTATTTAGTGGTGATCTCTCTCATTTTGTTGAGTGACTTAAGGACTCTTGGTTAGTAACATACTCCATATAATGGTTTTCTTTCACCAGCTTTGGAGTGATTTGGTTGTATTTTATGACCATATGATCCTTTGTATATTTTTATACAGAGTAAGCCCCATTGGAGTGTGGACTAGATCCTAAAGATCCCCAACTTCATATGGTACTAGAAGCACTCCTTAATTACTGTTGATTTTCTCCATATCAAATTATACTGTCATTTTTATTACTTAATGACAGATAATCCAGAAATCATTTTTGTGAGTTTAGAGTACATTCTTAACTTTTGGCAGAAATTATTTTCCTAATTACATAGTTCGTGTGTGAATATCTGTTTGTGTTTTCTTACGGACGCTAACTAAGCAGTGAGAGAATGTGAGTTGGGTTCATTGGTCACAAGGAAGAAGGCTCTAGGATTAAAATTTGGTCTTGACTCACACAGAATAATGATGAAAAAGTTAAAAATATTGTGAGATTTACAAACTGTGACGCAGAGACACAAAGTGAGCAGTTGCTGTTTTGAAGGGCGTCCCGATAGACTTGTTTGATGCAGGGTTGTGACAAACCTTCAATTATAAAAAACCGTAATTTCTGCTAAGTGCGGTAAAGCAGAGAGCAACAGAAGGGAGATCTGCCTATCCTAATACCTGCTTCAACATGTGAGAACCTTGAAAACATGCTTAATGTAAAAGAAGTCGGTTAATCACATACTGTGTGATTCCATTTGTATCAAGTGTGTGAAGTAGGCAAATCCCTAGAGACAAAGTAGATTGAGGGGTTTCCAGGGGCTGAGGTGAGTGAAGATGGGAAGTGCCTGCTGAGGGATACGATTTTCTTTTGGGGGTGGTAAAAATGCTCTAAAATTGGTAATGGTGATGGTTACACAATTCTGAACATACTAAAAACCAGTTAATTGTACACTTTTTTAAAAGGTTGAATTTTGTGGTATTTAAGTTATATCTCAATAAAACTGATAAAATTTGGTCTTGAATTATGTGGATTCGTAATAAAAATTTAGTGTGGGAGTATAGCAAATGAAAATAAATTGTGAGAGAAACTCTTCAGTCTTCTGTAATTCTGCAAGAAGGAAAGGATGGTGGTGTTTGCAGGGAAGAGAAAGAGCAACCTGAATTTGCTTCTCTAGTTGAGAGACAGTTGAATTTTTTCTTTTAAAGATTTTATTTACATATTTGAGAGAGTACAAGAGCGTACGCACAACTGGAGGTGGGGAAGGCAGAGGGGGAGGGAGAGAGAAATCCCAAGCAGACCCTGCACTGAGCATGGAGCCCAATGCAGGGCTGCATCTCACGACCCTGAGATCATGACTTGAGCCGAAATCAAGAGTCCGTCGCTCAAACTACCGAGCCACCCAGGCGCCCTGATAGACCGTTGAATTTTCATGTTAAACAGAGTGATGTTCTTTATATGGATTGTTGGTGATACACAATTTCTTTACATTCAGTAATTTTCTTTAAAATAGGTCAGTCTTATGAAATTCGGATGCTGGATAATCGGAAAATGGGAGATATGCCTGAGATCACTGGAAAATTGGTAAAGGTAAGGATGATCCATTGTGATTCCTAACAGATACTGCAATGATTGGAGAAAGTAGCAGTTTTGCTGTAAATGTTTTGGATTTTTCTGCACAAGAGTTATTTAAAAATTATTTAATTTCACTTTAAGAAGTAATGGCTATGTTAAAACTTCTAACTTTTTGAGCTGTATTTTGTTCACTTATCTGTAAAACAGAAATGATAGCAGTTATTGGGTGAAGTAAATGTGAAAGCCCTTTGGAAACCAAGGTACCATAGTTGCGGCTATGGGGAAAAAACCTACCACCACAACAAAGACTTTCAAGTTTTTCTTTAAAAGATAGTGTGGGGGGAAATGTAAGTATTAATATGAAACTTTTTTAAACCCTTTTATTTCACCTCTTAAAATTTCTCTAAGTAAAAGTTGAACTCTTTTCACTCTATTGATGTATCTGAATGAAGGCAGTCATTCCAAGTATAGGAGGTGTAAACAATCCCTCTTAGGATATGTCTTCAGAACTATCTTTGCCCCATCCAGTGTCATACAGGGTGGGTCTTCTGGCCTCTACCTGTCACACACCATGGTGTATTATAAATTCCATAGTATTACAGGGCAAGACTTGGGGAAGAAACTTAATTGGAGGAAGGCAGAACTTCAGTATGTCTAAGTGTTAGCAAGAGAGAAGCAGGCATGAGTTCTGTTGATGCTTCCATCTTCCCACAGAGAGGCATATGGGGCCTGGGCACTGCTGGGCCCTCAGTATGGAGAGGCATGCCATTGGAAAGACTCCCCTCTGTGGATCTGCCTTTTTAGAGGGCGAGTGCGGGAAAGGCAGCCTTTACAGGGGTAATGGATACTAATATTAAGGCTAACAAATTTGGCTGTCTGGGAAAGCCAGTTGCCCAGCACGAAGAGGCCTGCGAGTCTTTGGGATGTTTTAGTGTTCCTCCCTCTCCTGGGGGCAGGAAGCCCTCAATCCTGTGGGAGGTTGAGGGAAAGATGGGGGTCCACTCCCTAAATCAGTGTCTTCTTCTGACTCCCAGAACTCCCATCTTACCCGGAACAGAGGGAGAGAGGTTATTTGCTATTTGTATTCTGAGTCTGTCGTGTCTATGCTCAATTAGTGGATTTGGTCATTTCCCTGGAGGGTGAGTCAAATGGTCATATATTTTTCATTCCCTCCTATTGGCATTCTGACCGTAGTACATACTGATTGGGCTCACCATTTTAAAAAGCCATCATCGTTCAGAGTGAGCAAGCCCTGCTTGGATTGGCTCTTCTCTGCTGGGCTTTCATGACAAATAGCAATGGTCTGGTGGAGGGGCCAGACTTACCAGCTCTCATTTTCCAGTGTGTAGGAGGCTTAGGAATGTCCAGGATTCTCTCGGGATGCCCTGGTCCCAAGCTGGCTTATTGTCAGGCCATTGGGCGCCCTGGTGCCCTTCAGCAGATCTGCCAATTGTCTCACACCCAGTTAAAATCCAAGCAGTGATATATATTTTAAGGGATGATGTGGGTGAACTCTTCTGTCCCTATGAAAGTTACATTTGATGACTGTGAGATGCTGTGTTTTTTTTTTTTTAATCAGTATAGAACTGTAGGAAACTTGTTTAAATTGTAGATTTGTCTATAAAATGGAGTAAGGCATTATTATGTGCCCTGTATTGAGAGCCTTAAAACTGGATCCAAAAATGTTAGAACAGTACTAACAACTACTTACATGGTAAAATTCAAACATACCCAGAAGTACAATGGTATGATGCATCCACATGTGTTTATTGTGTGGTGGGTCCTGATAAACTATCATGGGTGCACGGGATAAGTTCTCCCACCAGCGGCCACAGCCGTCAGAAGTTTGCCAGGCTTGTTTTATCTGTTTCCCCTTGTGTTCTTGGCTGGACTATAGAATTTACAAACTCATAATTTTAATTCCTCTTTTAAACAGTAATTTTAACTGAGTTCATCATTCTTAGCTAATCAGCATTCTGAGGAAAATAAGACACACTTTAGCATGTGGATCTAGTGCCAAAATTAAGTTTCTATCAAAGCAGTGGAGAAAGTCCCTTCTGAAGTAGTTTGTCACGAATCAGTGAAGATAAGCTGGCTTTTTAGGGCGGCTCCCTGTGAATAGGTGGTAAGATTTAGAAAGAACCAGCCTGATAGGGGAGACTTAAATGTTTAAAGTACTTTTGGTACGCTTGTTAAAAATATCTGTCAGATTAACTTGGAGTGGCAGGGTTAATTAAGTTGTTGCATGACTGCTTTAAATTCAGCTTCCTGGGATTGAGTTCCAAATTAAAATATGTAAAAACATTTAATATACAAAATTAACCCAAGAAGCGAAGGCAAAAATGACTCTTCATCATGAGATAGTGAGCGGTTGACAGTAAAGAAACCATCCCCCTGTAAGCGCAAAGTAGCTGTTTTGTTGACTTTAAGCCGGCATATTCTCCCTAGACAAGGGTACTTACTTTGAAAGCATCAGTTTCCCTAAACAGATTCTGGATTGGAAAGGTTAATTTTTAAAAGGTCTTAAAGTGGTTTCATCTGCCCTTGATAAGGCGCTTGTCTGGTACTTGGTGGCTGTGCCAGACCACGTCCGGTTAGATCCTGAGAGCTTGCCCTGCATTCAGAGCCACAGTCTGCCTCAGTCGCAGACTGCAGGGTGCGTTTCCGAAGGATCACAGCCTTTTTTACCTAGGAGCTCCACGAGTCTGATTCCTGGCCCCATGATCTTTGACTCTGCTAGTCAAGGGCTGGGGTGTCAGGGGTGCTTCGGAACTTGTTGAATGTGCTTGCTGTCCTCAGCGAGGTGCTTGTTCTGTTTGTCGCATCGTTAGGGCCCCTTTGTCTGTTGCTGGGTGTCTGGGTGTCTGAGTTAATGACTTTTTCCCTTCCAATTTCATTTAAGAAGCTTTCTTTTGTATATTGCCACTTCTTAGCTATGGTTCTCCTTTCATATTCCTTACTGAACAGTCTTAGTCTGGCGTTCTGGAATGGGGTTTAGTAAAGCTCTCAAAGCTGATACCTGCAGCCTTACCCTGTTTTCATCTGAATTCAGTCAAATACGGAAGAGTCAAAATCATGTCATTTTCTCTGCTGCACTTTATTCTGAGTTCAACGTGTTGGTGAGTGTGACCCAGGGCCACCACCAGCCCATGCATCTTCACTGTGAGGTCTTTGCTGCCAGCGGGCGGTGGCGTGAAGTGGGTATGGTGGACCGCCTGGGCAGGACCTGTACATGTGGGTGCAGATGGGTATGAATCAGAGCAGCGATTGTGCCTTTGTAGATTTCCACTTCGGTCCTGACGACTGACTCGGCCTCTTTTTAAACAACAGTTGACCCTTGAACAACACAGCTTTGAACAGTGCGGGTCCATTTACAGGTAGATTTTTTTCAATGAATACAGTACAGTACTGTAAATTTATTTTCTCTTATGATTTTCTTAGTAACCGTTTCCTTTTCTGTAGCCTACTTTATTGTAAGAATACAGTGTATAATGTATATAACATAAAAATATATGTTCTTCATCTGTTGATGTTATCAATAAAGTGTCTAGTCAACAGTAGGCTATTAAGTACTTAAGTTTTGGGGGGGGGTTCAGCCCTAACCCCCATGTTATCAAGAGTCAACTGTATTTCAGATTAAAATACAGGTACTTTGGGATGCCTGGGTGGCTCAGTTGGTTGGGTGTCTGCCTTCAGCTCAGGTCATGATCCCAGGGTCCAGGGATCAAGCCCCACGTTGGGCTCCCTGCTTGCAGGGAGCCTGCTTATCCCTCTCCTCCCTGCTTCTCTGCTCTCTCTCATTCTCTCTCTCAAATAAAATCTTTTTAAAAAAATTATGGCTACTTCTAAATAGTTTGCTTCAAAATATTTATCTGCTATTGGCAGTACCTGTGGGGTAGGGAAGACAGGGGCACTAAAGTAATATTTATATGTATTGGTAATAAATTATTTCCTATTTATACCAAAGTGTCTACTGGAAATATGAATATCTTATTGCATCATGAGAAATTTATCCATAAATGTGTCACAAACACAAATTAGTGCAAATATATCTTGAAGGCATTTGGATGACCTGTTTTCCTGTTCCTGGAATGAAACAATAGTTGGCACTCCAAATCCATGGGAGGTGAAGGAGGGATGGGTGGAGAGCAGAGAACTGGCCCAGAGTTTGTGGAGTAAGGGAACCGTAGTGTTTGGGTAAAGTTTACCTGTGGGTTGTTTGTTTTTTTTTTCTCTTTTTTCCCCCCTTGATTACCTCATATAACCTCTTGCAAATGAAATAGTAGAGAGTGACTTTGGCATATATGTTCTTTTTTTGCTGGGTCTTATTTTGCAGATTCTCCCACCTATTGCTTGACTATCTCTTTATCTTTTAATTTCATTGAAGTATAATTAACATGCAGTGTTATATTAGTTTCAGGTATGTAATATAATGATTCAGCATTTCTATATATTAGTATTCATCCTTACAATCTTTAAAGAAGTTCAGTTACTAACTTATTTTAAATGAATAGTTTTACCATTGTACCTGGGTGTCTCTGTTTCTGTTTATACTACTTTTTGACTTTAGTAATTCCTGTGTGCATCTGATGTTTTCTTCGTAGAAATAGAATTCTTGCTCACTGATTTTATGGACATGTACCTTAATTTTGAATTGCAATATCAGATTGTAAAGACAAGTTTTACCTAAGTAATCATTTTATTTGTGCCTTTTATTTCTGAGTTATCCAGATATTTCAAGAACAAAGCAGTTTACTTAGAAAATGTTTAAAGCATATTTTTTTTGGTATGCTCTTCTATTATAGGTTAATGCATAAGACGTGAAAATGCTTCTGTATTTTAGCTGGACTAGTTTAAAAGTACTCATTTTCCCCACTTGTTCCATAGAGCATCATAAGAGTTGTATTCCATGACAGACGGCTACAATATACAGAGCATCAGCAACTTGAGGGCTGGAAGTGGAATCGTCCAGGAGACAGACTTCTCGATTTAGGTACGAGTGGCTGTCAGAAGACTCGGGAGAGGTTATTGATGGAATACTTTAGCTGTGCCTGGTGGGTGGGGAAGGCACCATGTATAATTTGTGTGGAGAGAGTTTTGGTATTAGCAGATCCTGTTTGCCTTGAGTTGTTCTATAGTTTAGAAATGAAGTGGGTTTTTTGGTGCTAAAAGAACCTGAGCCAGGAATTTGGAGTTTGAAATCATTTATTTAATTCTCAAATGGCCCATCCATCGTATGCTGAATAAAATGAAATAGAAACCATGGTGGGAGAAAGTCTAATAGCATTAGGTGGGTTTTGATGTTAATATCGTTGACCAGGAAAACATTGAAGAAAAAGGTTCTGCATGGAGGTGAAATAATTTCATTTGAACATAATTATAGTAAGTTGTAAGCTTTTTAATTATTCATAGTGGATGAATTTCTATGTAACTTTTTTTAAAATACAGATATTCCAATGTCTGTGGGAATAATTGACACAAGGACAAATCCAAGCCAGTTAAATGCGGTTGAATTTCTGTGGGACCCTGCAAAGCGCACATCTGCTTTCATTCAGGTTTGGAGTTTTTACATTATTAGAAGTATACTAGCCTAGTCATTCAAAAGGCCATGAATAAGATTAAACTCTTAACACATGATGTTATCTTCTTTAAATGCTTATTTGTAAGCTATCTTGTAATGTTTTCTCTTTTATATATTTTTAAATTTACATATATATATATGCTGTTAAATTAGAGTTAATTTACTAAATCCATCATTTATAGGCTAACATATATAAAGACAATCTGATACGTAAAACATTATTCAGATACTAACTTTTACCCTTGGTAGTGGCAGTAATCAAAGCTTCAATTTTTTCATAAGGTGCATTGCTCTTTAACAAGCTCCTGTTTAAAAGGGTAGGATTGGGGCGCTTGGCTGGCTCATTCAGTAGAGCATACGAATCTTGATCTTGGGGTCGTAAGTTCAAGCTCCACATTGGGCATAGAGTTGACTTTAAAAAAAAAATAGAATAAAAGGGTAGGATTGAAAAAAGCGTACGGTTTCAAGATTTTCTCTCTAGCATAATTTAAAGACATTCTAAAGTTGAAATTTTCAAACCCCACGAAAGTAAGTGAATAATAATGATGAATCGTCCGTGTACCCATCATCCGGCTTCAACAGTTATTAGTAGTTTCCTCTGTTTTAGTTATTGATGCAATACTTTAAAGCAACTCCCAGGCATTTCACTTCACCCATAAACACTCCGTTTGTATCTCTAAGAGATGAGATTTTTAGAAACACTAATAATATGTAAAATAAAATCAGTAGTAATTTTTATACCCTGTATATTCACATTTTTTAAGTGGTGGAATTAAACCTACTGAGTAGGTAATCTTTATGTAGAAAGGGAAATTGCTTAATTGCTGATCAGCCTAAGTAGTCTCTGATTTGTATGAACTGTAAAGAATATTTATGTATTTATTTTTTAAGAATCTTCAGTATTTTGTGTTTTTTGTGGTTTAACAAATACTGTCTCCTGCCAATGAATAGTCACTAGGGACCTGGTTCATGTTAGTTGACATTGTGCTGGTGTTGGGAGAGGGGCAGAAGTGGTGGGAAATGAGTGTCGTCCTCAGTGAACTTTGAAGGTTGACAGAAGAGTTTAGATCAATACAGGCAGGGTGAGCAGTGGCCACTCCCCAGGCGGTCTCCCAGGCGGTACGTGTATAGGCACAGCAGTAACCTGATGGGCTGGCTAGAGCCGGGGCAGTGACAGAAAAGGGCAGGTGACAGAAGGTCTCAACAGTGAGGGGTCGGTTGCTTTGGACTGAGCCACGTGCAAGGCCAAGGACCCTGGGTCTGAGAGCATCATTCGGTCCAGAGTGGAGGTAGGAGACATCCCCATGACCCAAACAAGTCCTGCATGAGAGGAGAGGCATTGGACTGGGGAAGAGCTCATTGCCAGAAAGTTCAGAAAGGCCCAGTTGGATTTGTGAAAGGAAAGCCATGGTAGCCGTCTGGCTAATTTGCAGGAGTTTGTTTGAAAGGATCCTGAATTTATGGCTGTGGCAGGACATCTGAGAAGAAGCAAAATAGAAGGAGACTCAGTGGACGGTACTCTGAGTCCCTTTCAGCTTGAGTTGTTTTCCAGGTACACTGCATCAGCACAGAATTTACTCCCCGGAAGCATGGAGGTGAGAAGGGAGTGCCTTTTAGAATTCAGGTTGACACCTTTAAGCAGAATGAAAACGGAGAATACACGGATCATCTACACTCAGCTAGCTGCCAAATCAAAGTGTTTAAGGTAAGTAATAGAAACTAGGCTTTTAGTAACTAAGGCCCAGTTTTGCTTGTCAATTGTCCATCTTCAGCCCGATGGATGAAATCATCTAGTTTGTTTTTAAGCCTAAAGGTGCAGACAGGAAACAAAAAACGGACCGAGAGAAGATGGAGAAGAGAACAGCTCACGAGAAAGAAAAGTATCAGCCGTCCTACGACACCACCATCCTCACCGAGGTAACGCGCAGTAGCGTTCTGGTTTCTGAGGAGAAGCCACGGTTTGCATATTAGCATTCTCTCTAAGGAGGAGTTTTGCTACAAAGGGGTTGGGGAAGATGGGGCAGTAGATTGACATAATATTCTTTGTGAAATTTGCGGGGGAAAGATTTTATTTAAATTTGGGTTTTTTAACAGATTAAGTTTCCTGGGTGGGGTCTTGAATGAAGATGCTGAAATCCCAATCTGGTCTCAGAAACAGACCTTACAAACCTTGAAGTTGGCAAGAGATTAAGTCGGGGCCTAGAATGTCTGATTTTTGTCACTGCTGGGGTTTTGCATTTTCTTTAACTTTGAATCCTGCTAGTCATACATTTGTTTAATTGGACTGCAGAGACATAAAACAGGGTATTAGATCTTTCTTTGTATAATGAAAAGACATTGATCCCAATCTTTGGTGTTTGTCCAGATGAGGCTTGAGCCTATAATTGAAGATGCAGTTGAACATGAGCAGAAAAAGTCCAGCAAGCGGACTTTGCCAGCAGACTACGGTGATTCTCTGGCAAAGCGAGGCAGTGTAAGGGACTTCTGCTTCTCTTTTCATTGTGCAGTGTTAGATATAGGACCAACTTCCACCGAAAAGTAAAGCCAAATTTGTTTTTGATGTCCTTGTCTTGATTTAATTTGCTTTTGTTTAGACTTCCTGCTTTCTGTTTGTTCCTCACTGAGGAAAATTTCCTAAATCTAACACTTTAAAACAAAGTTGACCATATTGGGTGGTTCTGGAAGAAAAACAACACTCAGAAATGTGTTCCCTCCCTGTCTCCTACCCCTCCTCCCTCCCTCCCTCTCTCTCCTCTGCACACACACTTCCTTCAAGAGCACTGAAATTAATTGAAAATACTTTCTTTAGTAAAATAGTTATCATTTTTATGTAATTAAAAAAAGTTTTGCTTTCTCATGTGTATAACTGATAAGAAACTTTCATGGATATTTAGAGAAATGATGGCAGCAAGCTTGACATTAACATGCAATACTTTGTGTCAGAATCCCTGCATGTAGTGTAAGAATGCGCATCTGTCTGTGCTTTTAAAAGCCTGTTTGGCAGCACTGGGAGAAAGAAATCTTTGCATTGGTGTTTCCTCTTGGCTCCTGCATCATGATCTTCCGCTTCAGGCCAGAATAGCGCACCTCGCTACTCTCAGACCTGGTTGGGTTTGGCTTTGTCAGCTTCCGTGCAGCAGATCCTTATTTTATGACCCAGTTCTTTATTGAACGGTCCACAAAGGTTTATCTTGTTCTTTAAACTTAGATCACCACGTACCCGCAGTAAACCTAAACACAGCGTTCTCTAATTTTTAAAAGTAACTGTCATCGTATGTATTAGTGGCTACTCTCTTCATCTCATGCAGTGTTTGTACTATCAAGGTGCCAAACATGGGATTTTCACGCTTACTGTGTGTGTAATTCTCTGTGCTATGAAAGTCACAGGCACTACTATGACAAGAACCTCATTTCCAGATTAAAGCATTGCTTGACAGTATTTTAAGTGCTTCTTTGTGCAGTAACCCTGAAAATGTAGTCGTCTGGGTGAATGGGGAGCACACATGATGCATTTTCTTAACTGGGTTTTCGGATTGGGGTCAGAGGTTGTATGGAACAACTGTGTGCTCCTTCCCTGGAATGCCCCCCTCCAATTTTATGTTTGTAATCCTCTATCTCATTTCCCAGATGAAGACTCCCAAATAGTACTTGGTAAACTTTTCTGGGGAGATCCTGGTAACTCAAGTCACTTTTCCCTTCTTGTTGGAAACTATTGAATTAGAAGGAATGGGTTCTGATAATTCATAAATTAAAGAAATCTGTTACAGCCCAGAGCTAATCTGGAGATGACAGAATTGTTGGTAAATTATTAATGATTCTTAACTCAAGTCTAAAGTATGCAAAACGTCAGCAGTTCACTGGCCTGGGATTTCACATCTTCCTAGAGCGCATTGCTTGCTGCCCTGGGCTGTGTTTGGTTGGGTTAAGATACTTCCAGGGGGTGGTTAGAGCTCCTCTTTGAAACCTGTTTTAAAAAAGCCGGGTACAGATTAAACTCTTTAAAAAAGTCCACAGCATTTTCTATATTTCTGCAAGTGCCTACAAAGAAAGGCCAGCGTTTCTCTCAGTTCTTGGATAGTGACAGTTGGCTTTCATTAGGAAGGGAGGTCAGGCTCACCTGTTAAAAGGTGTTGTGTGAACTGGTCCCACACTGAATAGAGGCCCTACTGTTGATTCTGAAGAGCTGCCACCCAACAAACCCTTTAATCGTCCGCTGGTCCTGGTCTCTGAGCTGTATTTTACTGGCTCAAATCAGGACTGCCAGTGTCTACGGTCTGAGGTGGGTCGGCATTTTCCGGTCCCCCAGGGGCGGGACTTTGTTCTCAGTGCCCCAAAACCGTGCCCACACAAGTCCAAGCCAGGTTTTGCTGGAGCCATCATGAGTTACAGACTCCCCTCAGGAACAAAGGCAGTCCAGCACTGCTTGCCTTTACAGACAGGGAGGCAGGACAAGGTAGAAGAAACATCGTGCAAGTCTTCCTTGGTGTGCCCTTGCCCTCCTGGCTTGAGACTGGAAGAGGAGCCGGTAAGACGGGCAGGCGGGCCGCAGTGTGGCAAGCAGCCTGGCCATTTGAGACCCTGCTGCCCATTACTCTCGAAAAGCCGAGGCCTCCCAACAGGACCAGTTTTCTCCGAATACTGGTTTCCTGGTGTTCAGTGAGTCGGGCCTTATATTTATTGGGCAAGTTTTAGATGTCAGCTGTTAATTAGCAGCCCTGGTTTTCTACTGTTAAAGGAATCGAGACGTGTACAAGTGAAATAGGTGTGTTTATGGAGGTTCTGTACGTTTGGTGTCCCTGCCGTCGTGCCGTGTTAACTTGAGGCTGTTCATGGCTTCACGTCCTCAGGCAGTGGGCAGTGATGAACAGAGCAGGCGTGGGGATGCTTGGTATTAAAGGTTCATCTTACTTGCATGTGCATGTTAGGCTACGTCATAGTATTCTGTATCTGGGGAGGGTGCTGTAGCAAGAAAATGATCTTCCAGGTAGTGGAGCTGATGATGGGCAAGTGACACCCAGAAAGTTACCAGACCTGTCACTCGGGTTCCTCAGACTGCACAAGCAGCAGAGGTACCGCTTTGTAAGATGAAGGGAGAAACGAGGCCCTGGTTTAAAAGGAGGGGGCAGTGTTGTGTAAAAGGTCATCGAGAGGGAAATTGGTGTGCATGCAGTGAGTTCAGCCGTGCTGTCCAGCTAGATTTCGATTGCTTTTTTGAAAGTTGGTAGTCGTTGAAACAGTAAGTCTGTAGTCACTTTGCCAGTTTTTGAGGGGATACATAATCTTAAGAGCCTGGGATTTCTTTTTTATTTTCTTTCTGTCTGTACTTCCTATGGGTGTCAGACATGTTGTAAGCACCTATGACCATCGGGGAGACGAGTTTCCGCCCTCGGAGTGCTTCACAGTCTCTTAGCTCTTTCACACTGGGGTCTGGACACTCCTACATGCAAAAGAATTTTGAAAAAGTTTATACTCTCTTGTATGTTTTCAGATTGACATGAGAGTTTTCATCATAAATTTAAACAGTTGCAAAGAAGACAATTTTCTGGCATTGTGAATATTTGTATTATAATTTAAAATAAAGCTATTATACTACTTTTGGAAGTGTATTCATAGCAATTTGACACCCACTATCATTCATTTAGAAAGTTCATGATGAAGCTCTTTAGTTAAGTCTGGAATTTTATCCCATTCCTCCTCCTCTTTTTGTTTTAAAGTTATTTATTTATTTATTTATTTGACGTGGGGGGGGCAGTGGGAGAGGGAGAAGCAGGCCTCCCGCTGAGCAGGGAGCCTGATGTGGGGCTCGATCCCAGAACGCTGGAATCATGACCTGAGCTGAAGGCAGACACTTAATGACTGAGCCACCCAGGCGCCCCCCCCATTCTTCCTTCTTGATCTGTTTTTTCTTCCACTCCCCATAAATAATTTCTTCCCAATATGACATACTTTTATGCCTGAAAATCTTTTTTTTAAAAGATTGATTTATTTGAGAGAGCACGCATGCAGGCGAGCAGGGGTGGGGTAAGGGGACACAGGGAGAGAGAGGGAGAGAAGCAGACTCCCCACTGAACATGGAACCTGACATGGGACTCAATCTCACAACCCTGACGACATGACCTGAGCCAAAACCAAGAGTCAGATGCACAACTGACTGAATGGCCCCAGTGCCCCTGCCTGAAAATCTTTAAATGATCACCCTAGTTACTTCTTTATGATAAACTTAAAGAAACTGAGATTTAAAATTTCCTCTAACCATAAAGCTTTTAAGTCAGTTGAGAAAATTTTTTTTTTAAGTAAACTGTACGACCACTGTGGGGTTTGAACTCATGACCCCTGAGATGTAGAGTAACATGCTCTCCTGACTGAGCCACCAGGCATCCCGAGAAATTGAAAACTACTTAGATGGGTACCAATTTATCAAAACATCATACACATTTTGATGAATAGTCAATTGTAAACATAGAAATATTATTGGAAATACATCATGAAGAATGAGACAAGGTAGAATGCAATCAAATTCTAGATTTTTTCATAGATAAGAGAAACTTTGTTTAGATGTGCTTATTTTTCTTTGAGCAGTGTCATTCAGGTCTTGAAATTCCTTTTTAGTTATCTACACAAAATCCCAGTGACCTATTTTTCTGTGAATTGGTAGATTATTTCAGTACGTGTTAGCTGACACCAGGTCTCCTAAAGTTTTTGAAGGCAAGGAATTGAAAACTGCCTGACATTCAGAAGAATTATTTTATTTTTTTTTAATTTTTTTATATTTATTTTTAAAGATTTTATTTATTCGACAGAGAGAGCGTGCACACAAGCAGGGGGAGCGGCAGGCAGAGGGAGAGGGAGAAGCAGGCTTCCTGCTGAGCAGAGAGCCTGACAGTGGGGCTCAATCCCGGGACTCTGGGATCATGACCTGAGCCGAAGGCAGACCCTTAATCAACTGAGCCACCCAGGTGCCACCAGAAGAATTGTTTTATTAGAGTCCTATACTTTTTTATTTATCCTAATACCTTTGAATGGTCTTTTGCTTGGTTTGGGGGAGGGTCTTCTATCCCCCGTCCATGGTGAGGTAGGACGACTTTTTTGTGTAAAATGGGAGAATAATGTCGCCTTGAAACTGAGGACGTCCTCACACGAACGCATTCTAGATGGAATATCAGGGAGTGAGATAGACTTGCACTCCGTGCGTAGCTCGGGTTTGAAGGCTCGTACTTGGCTGCCCTGGCCTGCTCAGCCCGCTCAGCATGCTGTTGACTTTAGCTTTTTCACCTCTCCTGATTGTGATAGTCCATGCGTCTTTGTATCTTTACTCTGTCTTTGGTCAGAATGGTACCTGGAGTTTGAAAAATACCCTAGTTCACCATGCCCTTTCCGGAAACTATAAATAGCAAACATGTGTAGACAGGTAGAGAGATGCGGGCAGCACGTTACATGGTGATGTGTGTTGATGCTAGGCCTGCCTCACCTTGCTTGGGGATTATTAATCTTAGAGGAATCAAGGAAGCAAGTGTGTACTGGCGAGGCTGCTCCTTAGGCAAGAGGGCACAGGAGCGCCAGGGGGACAGAGCCACTGTCCTGGTCACCATAGGTGTCAGATGTCGCTTGTGAATCCATTCTTGACTCTGCTGTTCTAAACCTTGATAGGTAGCTGTTACAGGACTGGTAAAGAGGGAAGTGAAAGCTCTTGAAAGCCAGCTGTACGGAAGTGTACATTAAAAATGCCGCATACATTTTGCTGCTATCCTCACTTCAGGTCTTCCCTGAGGTCAGTCAGTGTGTAGACGCAGGTGGCAGGTAAAGCCACACAGAAGTAAATTTGATCTGTTTCTGTGAGGTTGCTTGATGAGTGTCAGGTGTCTTGTGTTTAATAACCTCGCGTTTGGCCAGACTAGAGAGTGACTTACAAAAATATTTCTTCCATACACTTCTACAAGCATATCATTAATTGATTTTTGTTTCTATCCTTAGTGTTCTCCATGGCCCGATACCCCCACAGCCTACGTGAATAGCAGCCCTTCCACAGCGCCCGCCTTCACGTCCCCACAGCAGGGCACTTGCAGCGTCCCCGACAGGTACCGCTTCGTGCCATCGCTCGCCCTGGGCGCTGGCCATGCTGTGCTCCTACATTGCCCTCTCTCTCACTTTCCAGCATCCTCTTTTTTATATATATCTGAGGTTTATAGTCATGGGAGCTAGCCACCTCAGTTTGAGAGGAAAATTGTCTTTTCTTTGCCTGCCAGCCTCTTTGCTCTTAGCCCTTCATGCCTCACATTCACAGCTGTAGAAATTACAGAAAAGGGGGTGTTTTCAAGATACAGTCTTGGTGAGAGAAAAAGAACATGAGTGGAGTTCAGGGATAAGGAAGGACAGTGAGTTATTAAGGTGAAGCTGTGACTTGGATGTGTTCAGATTGCATTTGTTACGAAGTACGTTTGTCTTCGGTGCACACTGTATCAAACAAGAGCTCTTTCCCGCCCTGTTGTTTCTGCCTCACATTACACGTACTCTGTACTTATTTATTTATTTATTATGGTAAGTCTTTAAACTTAAAGGAAAAGCTTTCAATTTCTAAAACTTTACTGTGGTTTTAGAAATGGGGGTGGTAGACTTGTTCTGTTTTATTCTCTGGCTGTGATTGGCATCTGTGAACCCTGTGGGTTCCGGGTGGAGGCAGGGGATGGTGTCACGGGTCCTGCAGGTGCCACATGGTGCCCGGCGGGGGGGGGGGGGGGGCTTGCCTTCCTGGGTCTCTGCTGAAGAGCTGATCCCGAGCAGGTCAGATCAGAAGTTCCCTGTTGTTGGGAGGTTTCTTGCTGGGAAGGAAAGTTACATAAGACTGCTGAGGGAAAGGTTCTCTTTCTTACACGTGGGCCGTGCCAACAGGTCTGTCTTGGTCAGCTCTGGCTGCTATGACAGAACACTAGACCAGGGCCTTAGAGACAACAGAAATTTGTTTCTTGCAGTTGTGCAGCTGGAAGTGTGAGGTCCAGGTGGTTCTGGTGAGGGCCCTCCAGGTTGCAGGTGCTGCCTGGGTCCTTGCGGTGGAGGAGAAGCCCTTCTGATCTCGTCTTCCTGGTCGCCTCCCAGGGGCCCCACCTCCTCACGCTGTCATGCCAGGGGGGGTGAGGTTGGTCAACATGTGCATTTTGAGGGAACACAAATACCAGTCTGTATCAGGGTCTGATAAGAACACAAACACGTGTTTTTCACTGTGAAGATGAGTAGCCTGGCAGGCAGCGCGTCCTGTAGATCTTCGTGCTTTACAAGGAGGAGCACACTCTTGGACTCTGCGTCGGAGAGACCAGGGACCGGCATGTCCCCGTGTCCCCATGTCCCCCATGTGGGGGCCGTTCTAGTCTCAGCCTGAGTCATCTTGGGCAACGGTCATGACTTCAGAGGTGGGCTCTGGGCTCCCGCACTGCCGGCTGACCGCGCGGTTCCTGGAGCCGCCGCGCCCTGTGCTGGCCGGGAGCTGTGCTCTTCGGGTGACACACCTTCTCTGTCTGCGTGGGTCAAAAGGGACAGTCACCAGTCAGCATCAAAACTTAAGTAATTGAAGTACAGGTGCCAAGAAAGGAGTCTGGGCCCAGGACCAGGAAGGCTCCCACACTCCCTGTGGAGCTGTCTTCATTTTTGTTTGATCTTAAAAACTCAAGGAGAGTGTGGCACACCTTTGTCCTCTTGCTGCCCTGAATTTCCCCCTCTTTAATCATGGGTAAATGTAGTAAAGGGATATCATTTTCAGTTTTTACTTAGGACCATCTCTTGGAGCTCCTTATTTTATTAAAGAGTGTGTGTGTGCAGTTACTTTTTTAACTCTTTATCTTGATTTCTCATATTCTTTTCCTTACTAAAATGAATGAATATCCTTCATTTTCCTGGCACCCCTGGAAATAATCGGAATCCTTTTGTTTCCTAAAACTTGAAGTTCTTACTAGAACTTCTGGAGAAGGGGGAGGCACTCGTTAAGCCGCCACCTGTCAGTTCCTTCATACTCACTCCCTGACCGGTCCTGCCGGCGTTCTTCATTGCAAATCTACACGCTGTTCTACAGTTTACGTTAAATTTACCCAGTCTGATAGCCTTTAATGTCTTGGTTTAAATTGTGTGTGTGTGTGTATAATAATTTTCCTTTCCTTCCTTCCGTTCTCCCCAGCAATTCTTCTTCCCCAAACCATCAGGGAGATGGAGTTTCACAGGCCTCCAGTGAAGTAAGTGTCTTCTTCCTGAAGCTGATGATGCCCTCAGGGGCCTGCATTTTTAAGGCTCTTAAGGGGCTTGAGGCATTGTTTGGGTCTCTGAGTAGTCAGACCCATCCTCTTGGGTGTCTTTTTTTACTTTAAACTTGGAGGATTTTGTGTTTTGTTTAAACGTTGTTCTTTATAACATGCCAGTGACTTGGGTTTGTTTTTTGTAAGTTTGAATAGTTTCTTCTATTTGTGTTCATTTTCTTTGTTAATAGCAACTTCAGCCTTCAGCCACGATCCAGGAAACACAACAATGGCTGCTCAAAAACAGATTCTCTTCCTACACAAGACTGTTTTCCAATTTTTCAGGTATGTGTGTGTGTGTGTGTGTGTGTGTGTGTACATCTGTGTTTTGTACTTGTTTTTGTACTTTCATTAACCTTAATTTAAAAAATTTTTTTTCAAGTAATTATGGATTCATACCCAGTTTCACCTAGTGGTAACATCCTGCATACCTCTTGTACCAGGAAACTGACATCAGGACCATCTCCCAACTCACCAGTTTTATGTGCCTTCATTTTTGTACAGCTGTATACAGTTCTGTGCAGTTTTTCTCGTTTTATTAACTTCATTTGAAGTAATTTCTGCCTTACTATCGTTTGCAAAGATAGTACAGAGATGTTCTGTGTACCCGTCACTCAGTTTCTCATATAATCGTAGTATCAAATCTAGAAAATAGACATTGGTGCGATGTGTGTATATAGTTCTGTGTCACTTTATCACATGTGTGGATTCGTATAACCACTACCGAAGTTAAGATGCAGAATTACAGCATCACCACAGGGCTTTCCCTTACGCTTCCTGCCCCTCCCCCACCATATCTACTCCCTGGCAACCCGGAATCCGTCTCTTGGATTTTGTCGTTTTGAGAATGTTACATGAATGGAATCACATGGTATGTGACCTTCGAGGTTGGCTTTTGTTCCTGCTCAGCATGATGCCCTTGAGTTCATCTGAGTGATTCTGTAGACCAGCAGTTCCTCTTGATTGCTGTGTAGTAGTATGTGGTATGAATCCACTCAGGTCTGGCTTTTGTATGCTTGTTCTTTTTGTAGAGTTAGCTAACGGAGTATGTTGGTGGATCTTTTTTTTTTTTTAAGATTTTATTTATTTATATGAGAGCACAAGTCGGGGAAGGGGCAGAGGGAGAGAATACCCAAGCAGACTCCCTCTCAGTATGGAGTCTGACGCAGGGCTTGATCTCACGACCCATGAGATCAGGACCTCAGGCAAAACCAAGAGTCGGACGCTTAACCGACTGAGCCACCGAGACACCCCTGTTGATGGAACTTTAAAAGGGACCAAGTGGAGCTTCTCCAGGTGGCGCTCTAGGAAACCTGTTTAGAGAGCCGGTGA
The DNA here is from genome assembly GCF_017311325.1 of Ursus maritimus. Classification (NCBI taxonomy): domain Eukaryota; kingdom Metazoa; phylum Chordata; class Mammalia; order Carnivora; family Ursidae; genus Ursus; species Ursus maritimus. The sequence goes on along the minus strand of NW_024424453.1, from coordinate 55,499,175 downwards.
TAGATGGACCACGTGGGGCAGGGGCAGCATTTCCCAAGTGTATTTGGCCTTGGGACCCTTTTCCTAACATAGCCTGGCTAAACACCTCCCGAGAGTTGCTGGGCCCCAGTAAACTGGTAGTGAACTGTAAACAGTAAACTGGTTGTGAGCTTGCCTTGCTGTGGGGCCAGGGAAGTGCAGTGCGAGCCTTCGAAGAGGACAGAACTGTGTGCGCACACCTGGCCTAGGGGAAAGCTTGATTGCACAAAGAACGTGGTTTCCTATTCCGTCAGCCATTTATTACGATATTGTGCAATGAGTAGTCATTCCCTGTGTAGCTCTCTGTCTCTTTAAAGTACTGGATGAAAGTCTTGCTAGCTTGTAGCCACATTTTTGTGTGACTATATCTTTGTGAAAAATTGGAAATTTAAAAATTTCATTGTGTGAGGAAGATGCATCTTAAACCCTTCTAGGGAAGGCACATGAAGAGCAGAGCACATACTCAAAGCGCCGACAGTGGGAACCGAGGGAGGTCCTTTAGATGAGTACAGGTTTCTGTGTGGAGAATTTTAAGCTCTTTTCACTGTGAGCAGCGCTTACATGGCTTGGCCTCCTGCATTTTACTTACACAGGAGCTTCCCAGCAGCAGAATGGGGAGGAGGAGGGTGAGGCTGCTGGCTCAGAGCCTCTGGTTGTTCCCCTTCAGGAAAGGCTGTGCGCACAAGCGTCTGTCCAGTTCTTCGTGCAGGCTGAGGAGATGTGCACACACATCTCGGGCCACAGCTGTAGGCCCCAGGAGAGGCGGGGAGACGGCCAGTCCTCGCTTCCCTGGCTCTGTAAAACGATCCCTTTAGTGTTTCTGCCTCACGGAGGTGGGCTTCTCTGGTCTTTATTTCTTTTACAAGCTGGGAAGTTATCAGGCTCTCACCTTCAAGCCTACAAAAATAGAAAGATAACCCCTTTATCCCATTCCATACCTAAGTGGGTATTTAATACATGGAAGTCATGCCTTAATCCCAGAGCACATCTTAATTATACCAATAAACTACATCTTGAGTGTTAATAAAGGGAAAAAAGAGACTACGGACACATTCAGACATAAAAAGGAGGAGAGGATGAACTTCCATGTAACCATCCCCAGCCTTTGGTCAGTTTTACTCTCTTCTGTCTCCCGCTTTTCTGTTACATTTTAAAGTAAATCCTAGTTACCATGTCATTTACACTTAGCAGCGATTTGTGGGGGAAACCCTAAGGTCTATGTGGTTCTGTGCCATGCTTTCGCTTGCATATTAAAATTGGCTGCTGTGACAGGTACGTTGCAGAATGTTTGCAAGTTGCGGTATAGAGAGGCCCAGGCCTAACTTTACTACCGACTTGGGCGGGTCCCCAAATCTCTAGAATTCCATTTCCTCTTTTTGTAAAATAAAACATTATTATTGTGATCTCAAGGTTAGTTATCTGTTTTTCCATGAAACCACCAGCCAGCCAAAACCAGGTGGGCAGTGAGGTCGTGTACTGGGAACAGACAGTCCTGCACCCCATTCATCTAGCTGACTGAGCTGCCTTTGGGCTTCTGAGCTCCTTCTTTGTACAGGACATGGAAGTGCCAGCATTTTATTTACTATTTATTTATTTTTTTTTTCTCTGTGGGACCGGGAGTGTGTATGTGCTTTCATATCTGTGTCTGTGAGTGTAACACAGGAGCCCGTGACGGTTTTGGGGACAGTTGGCTGTGTGAAGACAGATGCTGTGAAGCAGCCAGTCCTGCTTGTTCGTTTTCCATTTCTTTGAAAACAGTCTCTTCTTGCTGTTCTCTAGGTGCCGACTTACTAAAGCTGACAAAGGAGGATTTAGTACAAATTTGTGGTGCAGCCGATGGTATTCGGCTCTATAACTCCCTAAAGTCCAGGTAAAATACCATGTTTAAAAGGAAGCGTTTGCTTGAGATGAGGCTGTACCCTGTGCGTGGGGAGCTGGGGCAGGACGTGTGTCAGTGCTGGGCTGGTGCGCCCGTGCGCTGCAGGCGGCGGTACTGCGCTCACAAGAAGACCCTCAGCGCAGGCCCAGGTATGACGCAGGCACTGATGAGGGCAGAGGTAGACTGTAGACTGTAGAAATGCACATGGGCAGTACTGAGTTCTCGAAGACGACTGGGTTTGCTGCCAAGAAAACAAACTTCTCGTTTAGGTGAGCGATACAGAATCTGTGGTTTTCAAGGTCATTTGACTACTACTTAAACAGTTGTTAAAAATGTAAACTTCTAATTGTGAATTAAAATGATGGAATTGTAAACTTTTCTGGCTTTTAAGATCCATTTATTCTCATTGCTATTTCTAGACTTGTATGAGAATTCCATTAAAATTGAATCTTACTAACTTTAAATTGCTGACTTAATCTTGAAACTTAAATGTACCAGCATCTGACAGACCATCTCAATGGTTTAGAGTCTGGATCATCAGATTAGACCACCTGTGATAGTTGGTGTGAGGTGTGTGTTTTTATATTTTTATTAGTCATTTATTTTGTATAATGAAACAATACTGTAAAGTTCTCACAAGGAAATAGAACTTAGAGTCCCGTAGTTGTTATTTGTACCTGCTGCGGGGCAGCTTTCTCCCGTCGGCTCACGCGTGGTGTCTTCTGATTGCAGGTCAGTTAGGCCCCGCTTGACCATCTACGTCTGCCAGGAGCAACCGAGCAGCTCACCACTGCAGGGGCAGCAGCCGGCAGTCGGCGGAGGCGACAGTGGCAGTGGGACGCCCTACGGTGGGTCCTGAGGGCATCGCGGCTCCCTGTCACTCCCTTTCTGACACTGAGCAGAAACGGGGCTTGGCAGGACCGCCAGCCTCTCTGGGTGGGAGTGTGGATGGCATGAGGGACAGCAGTGCTGGGTCCAAAGCCTCGGGAGAGAGGAAGCTAACTGCCTTTCTCCACTCTTTCCGCCACTCTGAATCTCCTTTCTATCTGGCCCTTCATGCCAGAAATCGCTAACAAGTGAAAGCCCAGCTTGAATGTTTTTTGGAGTTTTGCTGGCTTTTACTCCCCCCCCCCCTTAAATCTCAGATTTACTAAAATGATGACTATAACATTGGCAGCTTGGCAAGAAGGCAGGAGGGTTTTTTTTTTCTTTTTCCCATTTTACTGACGGCGGGGGGGGCACCTTAAAATATCACATGTGCCGAGATTCCTGTGTGTCCCAGCACCAAGCATGTGGACTTGTCTCCGACAGGCAGCCGGCCAGCGCTGTGAGCTGTGTGCTGAGCGGCACCGCATCCCTGGGGCACAGTACTCGCACCCGTGCCGTTACCCATCTGTGTGTTGGGAGGGCTTCTCAGCCTACAGTGCCGGGTGAGAGCAGAGACAGACCCTGGCCCGTCTCTCCTCTAAATATGGCCCTTAAAAACAAAAGCAGTTATGCTTTCAAAGGATGTGTTTTCTCACCTGTAAGGTGGGTGTGTAAGGTTGGGTGTGTGGTATTCTGAAACAAAATAAGGGCAACACACTCTTTCCAGAGAGAAGTGTGTTAACAGAATTTACAGAGGCAAGAATTTACCCTAATTTTGGGTCGAGTCCTGAGAATCACTTTGTGTCTGAAAAATCCCAAGGAAGCATCACTCTTGTGAGCTTTTCCACTTGGTGTCATTTTGACTCTAAAAGCTGCGAATTTGAAGACTACAGATACTAAGGCTTAGTCTGAAACGATAAAGCTCTAAAGGAGCTCTCCAGGCATCACCAGGGTCTTGTATATGATTTACATGTGCGCGGTCAGCCTGTCGGACTTTGGAAGGTGTTTGCGGAGGAGGGTAGGAAACGTTGGCCAGCTGAGCCCCAGAGCAGGGGTTTTCTACGTTTCCAGCAAACTTCCATAAGAGGCCAAGTAGGAGATGCCTACTTTGTGGCCTCCGGGGGCTCTTTGCCGCCAGCTCTGCCACCGCAGCGCCAGGACCCGCACAGACTAGGTGTAGTGACGGGTGCGGCCATATTCTGATACAGTTCTGTTGGAAAAGAACAAGCGTGGGCAGGGTTGCGCTCGCATAGGCTGTACTTTGGGGACTCCGCCCTCGATCATCTCTGTGTCTCCCCTTAGTTGTAGTTCCACGCTCTAAGCTTCCCATAATGTGTAATTAGCAGAGTTTTCCATTATTGTGAGCACACAAGAAACCCCCCTGTTTGGGGAAGCCAAGTTCTAGCCCTGATGATCTTGCTGGCTGGCTTGACTCTGTGACTGAGCAGGGCCTACAACAGCCGTGCTCACTGCAGATACACTCGGCAGCACATCACAGCCGCTGATGAGTTAAATGTCGCGGCAACAGGCCCCTTGGGTGCATGTGCTGCGGCCTGTGGACAGCAGGCATCTCTGCCTGTATCCTTAGCTCTTCACTCGGTGTCTTCGAGGCTGTGTTTCATTCTCTGGGGGATTCCTTGGGATAAATTCCCCGTAGGAGGATTACTGAATCAAGAACAGTGACAGAATTCTTTTTATTTATTGCTAGAAACACAAGACATTTGAAAACTGCTTTCTTCAGCTATAACTTATATACCATAAAGTCCTTCCATTGTAAGTGTCCAATTCAAGGATATTTTAGTAGATTGAGAGTTTTGCAGCCATTACCACTGTTGGGTTTTAGTCCCAGTACTCCAAAAAGGCCCCTGTGCCCATTTGCAGTTAATTCCTTTTTGTTTTTTAAGAAAAATTAAAACCTCAAATCCTTTTGTACAGATATTAATGTTTATTAAGTTGTGTGTGGCATAGTTAATTTATTATTTCAGTAGGTGGTAAGGGAGGAAAGAAATACTAGTTCCCATTTTTAATTTTTGTAAGTTTTCTTAGTACTTTGAAAGGGGTGATCTTCTTAGAGATGAGGTGGAAAACAGATCAAAGATTACTGCTAAAATGCTACTCTTATTTTTCATTTCAGTTTATCATGCAATCTACTTGGAAGAAATGGTTGCTTCAGAAGTTGCTCGAAAACTTGCATTGGTGTTTAATATTCCTTTCCACCAAATTAACCAGGTCTACAGACAGGGGCCCACTGGTATTCACATTCTTGTTAGCGATCAGGTAATGCGAACTGGCGTGCCATTGCTTCTCCCTTCCACAGTCGACATTTACTTTCTCTCTCACCGAAGAACTATAGAAAAATTCTGTGATCTCTTGTGCAAGTACTCCTGAGAATCAGTTTTAAAGAGCTGGGGTCCAATTTTTAAAAATCTAAAACCAAGAGTTTCAGGCATCCTGGTGATACAAGGAATATAAACCCAGACCCGTGGCTATGGCCCCTTTGTCCCCCACCCTCCCTTAGACACTCACCGGGAACTTCGGGGTTAGTGGGGCTTTGGCCCATTTTATGAAGGAGGGGGCATTTGGTTGTGTTTTCCTTTTGTCCACTATTTGATGACTGATCTTTATTTTAAAAAAATTTTTTTTAAGAGTTTATTTATTTGAGAGAGAGAAGTTACGAGTGGTGGCAGAGGGAGAGGGAGAAGCAGACTCCCCACTGAGCAGGGAGCCCAATGCGGGGCTCGATCCCAGGGCCCTGGGATCACGACCTGAGCTGAAGGCAGACACTTAACCAATGGAGTCACCCAGGTGCCCCTGATGACTGAGTTTTAAAAACGTTAAGGTGGTTGTCCCCCAAGTGTTCAGTGACAAGCAGGTAACAATAGAAGACCGCTAACGCCGTGACTCTGTGTTAAGAGTTGTTATTCACAGGGCCCGGCGGGGAAAGCTCCCAGTGGGTCAGGTGGGTTGTGGCACTGTCTCAGGCCTAGGCAGCACGAGGCCCCACCAGTGCAGCAGGTGAAAACGCTTACTACCTCACCCTGCCTTCACCAGTTATCATTTCGACCACCGAGTTCTGTATTTGTGCAAAAGTATATAGATGGTGACATTTTCCTAGAGCTGCTAATTCTACTCTTTTCTGATCAGCTCATAAAAAACAGTTGGATCTTAATTGTGTTATCTGCTTTATCCTTCTAGATGGTTCAGAACTTTCAAGATGAGAGTTGTTTTTTATTCTTCACAGTAAAAGGTACTTGGCATGAGTGCATGTGTTTTGAAATGCTGAAATCGTGAAAGATGGTGTGTGCCTGTAGTCAGTAGTCCTCTTGTGTGTTCACTTTTGAAAATGCTGGCTTTACTAGTTTTCAGAGTTTGAAAAATGAATCAAGAGAATATTTCTAGTGGTTATAGAAGAAACTAACTAGCAAATAAGAGGAGTCAGTCCTAGATTATTGGGAAAAAATAATTCAGCCACCATTTTCCTGAGCACCTTGTGTCAGGCAGCTTTTGGTGCTTGAACAAAACACTCCATGGAACTCTTCGTGGGGAAAGCAAACCAGAATTAGCCACCAGATGCATACAATTACAGAATTTTTTAAGTACCGTGAAGGAGTGGGAAAGTAGGGGTGCTTGTGTTTAAGGGGTCGCTGGGTAGGGGGACATGGAACGGATGGGCAAGGCCTTTCTGAGGAGGTGTCAGTAATGCTGAGACTTGAAGAGTGAGGGGAGCCGCCCACCTGAGGAACACCCCAAGGTGGTGTGAGGTTGTGTGCGAAGGAGAGAGCCGGGCTGCTGTGCAGGGCCAAGTGAAGGCTGTGTCTCTGCCGCGCAGCATGAGGGGCACGTGGAGCAAGATGGAGTCAGGGTGGGAGGTACGGTCTGGTGTGCGGGACCTGGGCATGGCGGTAGTTGAGACTTTATTTGAAATGCATTGGGAAGTCAGTGAAGTTGTTTAAACAAAGGAGGAATGTGATTAGGTTTTTCTTCCACTCTTGCAACTCTGTGGAGGCAGATGGGAATTGGGGGAAAGCTGGAGGCAGGAGAGGTCACCTGGGTCTGACACATTTATGGGCATTTCCTGCTGGGCTCCACAGTTGAGCGATTGGCAGGAGGGTGACTCTTGTAAGAGCAGCTGGGCGGATGGTGTACCCAGCGGAGAGGCAGGACTGGTTGGGGGGAAGCAGTGAAGAGTTCTATCTTATGTGTGCTTGGAAAGATCAAGTTGGCAGTGAATTGTCCCCATCTGGGGCTGGCAGGAGAGCTTGGATGTGTAATTTGGAAGCCTTTAGCACATCAGCAGTGACTCTAAGCTGTAGAAGTCATTGCGATCATTTAGGGAAAGAATATGGAGGGAGGGTCCGGATGGGGCTCAGGTGAGTTCCAACCGGAGGGCTAATGGAGGGATTTTTAAAATGCAAAATTATTACATGAGGAGGAGAGACTTTTAAAAGTCTGGTGGGTTAAGATCCGAATCCAGTCCTAGCACAAAAGCTGTACCTCGAAGAGCAAGTCCTGCGTCCCCCTTCCCCGGGAGTCCCTCTTGAAGGGTGTGGTCCAAAACAGCAGCGCCGGATGGCTTTGTGGGGCCGGGTGCCTTTGCTGTCCTGTGAGCGGCAAGGGTAGCTTCAGCCGAGCTGGTGTGCCACCTCGTTCGCTGTCACAGCATCTTTGGCTTAGTGTGCTTCTGCTTAGCCTCTTGTTGTCAAAGTAGTACAGCTTTTACTCTGCAAAACTCACATTGTCCAAAAAAGGAAATTCCTACTGTAAGCGTATGGTCGTGTTCCGTGCAGTTGGACAGTGCTAATGTCAGACACTGCGGGACATCCCCTCCAGTCTCAGGATGCTGTTTCTCAGACTCCTGTCCTCATGAAAACATCTCTTTTGTTCTTTGATGGATGCCTGTGCTGCTTCTAGCCATTTCCTGAGAGACACTAGGCCATCCGACAAAAGTAGTGATATTTTCAAAATGTGTCAGATCTGCCTCTGAGGAGCTAAAAACTTATTTCCAGGAAAGATGGAAGCACTCTGTATGTTGCGTGCAGTTGTCTGTCTTGGGGCCTACCGCGGCATCCCCACCTGTGCTCCCCCAGCTCCCCCCCTTGCTTATACCACTTTGGCCGCTTGTCTCGAACCCCCCCCCCCACGCCCCAGAGCTGACAGACAGCATGGATACTGGGCGCTCATGGGCGTATGGGCCCGACATCAAAAAGTAAAATCTCTCAACGGGGACTGTGTAGATGTTCTTTCTCTAGAATTACTCAAAGGTAACTTGAATTAGGAAGGGAAGCTGTAGCTCTCTGGGAGTTTTCAGTTTAATGGCCTTGATTTTCCAAAGCCTGCCTAAAAGAACTGTGTGTCACGTCTCTTTCCTTTTCCTGCAGCTGAGAACGGTGATGGTATCCACATAGTTTTGAAGTGATGTCATACTTAGTCTGAACTATATTCAGTACCAAATAAAGTCACGCTTAAAAGTGTGTGAAGACTGAATCCAAGAAGTCTTGGGATTGGATTTTACCGTATGAAATGTTTCATATTGAAAACACAAGATGACCTTTCTAATGAGCTGTATGAGAGGCGAATCTCCTCACGGTCACTGCCATAGCCAAGCATCCTCGTGAGAGTGAGCACGTCGGGACAGCACGCGTGCGGCTCTGGGGGCCACGTGCTGGCGGGGCTGCCTGCTTCTCTGGCAGAGGCCAGTAGATACAGTTCCTAGAAGCAGCCTTTGCTGTCTTTTTACACTGTATGCGGTTTGGAAATGAATGTAAAAAACGTACTGTGGGCATTTACCTTTCTGTGCCAGTTTGGCTTTTATGGCCTGAACCTTATGCTGACCCAGAGCGGGGGTGGGGGGGACAGTGCTGTCGTGGAGTCAGCACGGAATCTGTCTGCAGATGCGATGTGCCGAGACCGCGATCGGGGCTCAGGTAAGAGGCTTGGCACCTTCGCGGAAGAAATCATGTCTAAGGGTGTGTGTGACGGGCCCGTGCCAGACCGGGGAGGATCCAAGCCAGGAAGGCGGGCTTGAAGCCAACTGCACTATCAAGAGTACCTTGGTGAGAGGAGCAGTGTAAACCCTAATAGGTACTAAGACTTGTGTGTTTTTGCTTTGTCACAGATTTATTGAAAAACCTTTTGCTTCTGCTTCCATTTTTAGCATTTTGTTTCTGGTTTTCATTTTTGAAGCCCCATTGCCTTTTAAACTCATGTGGTGTTCCTCCCTTTCTGCCCCTCCCTGCCCCGCACCATCCTGTTCTTAAATGTTTTTAAAGCCCTGTCCCAGACAATGGAAACAGGTGCCCTAGGTAGGGGGAAACGTATGGTCGTTTCTGACTTGCTGTTAAGGGGTCTTTGTTATCAACAAGTTGAAATTATTCATGGCAAATGAGATGTCATAAATGAAACACTAAATTGTACCGTAAAAATCCCCCACACCTCTGAAATATGAGCTTTAGTACAATCATGGGTGAATATTTTGGTGATTATTTAAGAGGCTTTCTTATATATACCACATAATAGCTTCTCTTTCTATAAAAAGGGTGCCTCTTCCACAAAACCAAATGCTTGTCTGCCAGTACACTTCTCAAAGGGAGTCCACTGCTTTCGCAATTTTCCTGTCTTTCTCGCTTCCTTCTGCCCAAAGCCTTCCCCACGTGCACCAGCAAGCATCTGTGAGGCCTGTGGTGTCACAGACCAGTTCTTGAAACTTCAATTCCCCTTTAACTATAGCATCTCTGACCAGTTACCCAGCTGTCTTGGTTCTGAATGTGTTATTTGAATCTTATCTTTGTTCAAGTGGAAATAGGAATGAGTAATTTGGCCTTTGAAATCTCCCAGAAGACAAACTACTTCAGTGGGTAAAAGCTTTGATCTTTTGTTTTATTCTTAAAGGGTTATTGGATACAGAGAAGCCCAGTCTCTACTTTCATCTTCAGTTTGAAAATATCTGTAACTCCTATAGACCCTAAAAGCAGAGGAAGTTTCCTTTCTGTCATCTCCCTTTGCTTTTGTATGAACACGTTTTCTGTACCAATCGGGAAAGAAGTGAGCATATCTCTGGTTTTAGAGTGTTGCTTGTCCGTGTAGCATTCCTTTGTGAGTCTCAAGATATACGGAACAATAAATGTCATTTAATGCTGTGTGCTATTTTGAATTCCTCGTCAGGTTTTAGAAGTGGGGTTAAAAACACCTAAAAGCTCATTGAACTTGAAATTACACCAAGCAGCATTGAACATTAGTCTGTCCCAGTGAAGCAGGTTAAATTACAGCACCAGCAGATTTGCTACTTTGTTTTTTTTAATAGTAGGATGTATACATTTCAGTATAATAAATGTTTTCCGATTGTTTTGCAAATGTGTGTCTCATTTAAAATCCCAGTTCCTGATGGTGTCCCCTCAAGTCCTGGAACCGAGGGGGTTCTGTGCATGTGTTCTGAGCACCCCCAAGTCCACATGTTGTAAGAGGCGAGGCCTATGTGTTGTGTTCTTTTCAATCTGTTTTCTCAAAGCTGATGTAACTGAGGACAAATTATTCCATTCACTGTTCCACGCCTAGAGAGGAAGCAACCCTGATTTTCTCATCTGAGAAACCTCACCTGAGCTGCTCCTGTCTTCCAGTGAGGTCATAGGTCATTGAGGAATGAGTCCGGTAACACTGACAGGTTGTGTCCTGGCTCAAAAGAGACCTGATCATAGAAATTTTTAAAACAGAGACTATAATTTACTGAAGCAGGTCTGTGTTTTATGCTCTTTATTTAAATAGCCTCCTGCATCAGTCGTGCCCCCACACACAGTGGTGTAAATGTGTATTAAAAGAACCACTGTGGTGTATACACACACACACACACACACACACTACACCAGGGAGCACTGGAGGATCTCGTCAGGCAGTGAGGTCATCAGGGCTTGAAAGCTTATTCTGATAATTTTGTTAAATTTACTTAAGGGGTCATGTATGCACCTGTCTTCTCTTCCACTGTACCCTCAGTGCTCCTACACGGTCCGTCTGCTGGCAGCACTGCTGGTCATGGGGAAGTCCCACCTCGGTTTTGCTGTTCTACGCCAGCTTCCCGTGAGCTCTGTGCTCTTCGTGCTGGGGAACGGCTGCCAGGAAGGGTCAGCTGCCATGAACACTGAAGTTTACAATGTAAGAGTGGTGGTGGGTTCCTAAACTTCATAAATATCACACATGTGGACACCACAGAATGGAAACTAGAGCTTATCTGATTAATATTAGGAAGGTCTGAATTTGGAAAATGGTTTTGCTCAGATTTGTCTGCCATTAAGATTATAGCAATAAAACCCTCTGACTTAAGCCTTGCAATGGTTTATTCATTTTTATATTATGAGTCTAAAAGGTGCCAACACTTTACTGATCTAAGTGTGTATAATTTTTTGAATAGTTCTGGTGTAACTTGATTTCTAAGATTTTAAAATAAACTTGGAAAAAATCACACCCATTCTACATGCATCCATTCATTATTTTTAATTGATTATATATATTATAGATAACTTAAGCCTTAATTCTATTTCTTTAAGGTCCCCCAAGTTTTGTAAGAGATGACATGATTAGCTTTTCTCCTAGAACAAAAATGCACTCTGCCGTAGCACCTGCCACAGCTTATGTCCAGTCAGGCGACACAGACTGAGTTGTGTTTGTTTAGCTTTTGGTCCCCGAAAGTGTATATGACAAGTTGACAAACAGGTGAAGACCCTGCTCCACCCAGTTCAGAGTCGTCATTTCTTTGGTGTCTCATGAAAACCTAACTTGCCTCCCATCTAAGTCTACATATAAAACTCTCAGGCATCACAAATTTGCAGTACAGGTCACTTTGAGAAAGTTGCTATTTCATCTTCAAAGTGGAAAAGTCCTGCTGATCAAAATGAAATCCGTGTGAATTAAAGTAGCCCCCTCGCTTAAGTATCAGGTAGAAAGTCAACAGCTTGTTCTTCCTGCTCGACTTGTGCTAACACTGACGGTCTGTCTGAGGGATGCTGACAAAGCCAATGGCAGGACTTGCGTACCTAAGAAGGCACCCACCTCTTGTCCTGCATGGTCCAGGCTGCGCTGAGACCACTCTTGCCATGTGTTGGCAGACACAAAGCTTTGATTTGATTGCATCGTAGCAGAATGAAGGTGAAAACTCTCACCAGAGTTCCTGCAGTCCCTACCGAGGTCTTTTACCTGTAAATGTCTTTCCCGACGGAGAACCGAGAGATTTGGGTGAAGGTGGAGCAGGTTGGGAAGACTCGGGTCTTCTCTGGAGGAAGGACACCTCGTCGTGCCTTGGGCTCAGGCAGCTGCCCTCAGAGAATGACACAGCACCTGCACAGTCGTTGTCCACTTCCTCCCACTGCTGTCGGGGGCGTGACAGGAGCAAAATAGGCATGGACTTTGACATGAGGAAGTTGAGCCTGGAAGCAGAAAGACAGGGAGGAGTCGTTATGTGTGTATTTTGAGGATTATAGGCACAATCCTAGATAAGCCCACAGTTCTCCATGTAGAATGGATTCTACTTGATCCTCAGGCAAATATTTCAAATAGAATTTCTGATGTAGGCTAGAGCTCTTCTGGTTTCCATGTGTATCCCCTAAACCAGCACCTTCTGAATTGAGGAGACCCAAGTATCTGCCCAGGGGCGGTCACTGGCCCTGTATGTGCCCTGAGCGGAGTCCTCACAGCTGTAGCACATGGGGCAGCTCGGGAGGTAAATGCAAAGCTGCTCCAACTTAAAGCATATTCAAGAAAACTAGGTGAACTACATGGGGGGAGAAAAGCCACATTCCACTTAAGCCCTGTTCTCTGGAAGTTAACCAAGACCATGCATGGTCTCCTTCCCACTGGTAACGGGAAGTCTCTTTCCTTACAAGGGTCTGATCACCAGACTCTGAACCCACTGCCCCACACCCATTCTGGAAGCTGAATCTGCCAGGGTGAGCTCTAATAAGAAGACACTTGTAGACTACATCGGTTTGCATCACTGTAAGCTTAGGATTAAATGTGGAAGATGGGAGTCATGACATATTCATCGTTTGCTTGGAAAGTGTGCCACCCCCCCTTACCCGCATCCGCTTGATGCCCGCACGGGTAACCTGCTGGCAGTCATACAGCTCAAGCCGCTCCAGGCCGCGGCAGTTCTCCAGGTGCTCCAGGGCCACGTCGGTGATGAGGAGGCAGTTGTCCAACTCCAGTACCCGCAGCCTCTCGTGGCCGCAGGTGCTGTTGCTCAGGTGCAGGATCCCATCGTCGGTGATGAGCTCACAGTGGGACAGACTCTGGAACAGGGAAACATGCGCGGATGTTTGTAAAACCCACTCTTTCCGAGGCTGCAGGCCTGTGAGCAGCACAGAACTGGCCCAAGCAGGGTCCTACGGTAACCGCTCATCACAGGAGGATTAAACAAAACAAAACTTTGGGGTCCTTTGGCCATGGATTTGCTGCAGCTCTTGGTGGCTTCTCTTGTCTTTCCAATTATGTAAAGATGGAAATCAAATTGCAGGCGATGATACAGCTGAAGAGGACAATGTGAGAGGAGGATCCTGAACTCCCCTCCCATAAACTCCCTGATTCTGCAGCTGCATAAAGGACAGCCTACTCTGAAAAAAAAAAAAACCTAAAAACTGACTCCTACACATTGAGTGAATGAGAGAAGGCCCAGGTCACAGCAGGTAGGAGAAGCTGGGGCACAGTCTTGCCATAAGTCCCACTCCCAGTGCAGAGACACAGCTGGGAAGGAACCCAAAACCTGGAATTTGTCCCTAAGGAGCAAAGGGCTTGAACCCCACGTTGAGCATCCCAGCTGTTAAGATCTGTACCTGAGAGACAAGCCCCTAAAATACCTAGCTTTGAAAACCAACAGGCTTACATCCACAAGACCCATGAGACTAGTGATCCCAGCAACAGCTCTTAAAGGGCTCACACACTTGGACTTACCCTCCTCAGAGCCCAGCATAGACGCGGCCCATTGAGGGGTGCCCAGACTTTGTGTGGGAGAGCCTTGTTTCCTTGTCTTGGAACAATGGCCTGAGGGCCAGGCATCTGATTAGACACATTTGGGGGCATGCTGGGGTACTCTATGGGGATTGGTGGGTACCCCTCTTTGTGCACTCCCTCTATCTTGCTCCAACTGGGGTGCTTTAAAAAAACAAAACAGAAAAACCCTCTAGGCTTCCCCCCCCCCTTTTTTCTACTTTTCTTTCTTGGTAGGCACCATCTCTATGCTCTCCCTCTGTCACTCCCCAGCTAGTGGGCGCCAACTTCTCACTCGCCCTACGCTGTGCTTCAGAACACCATTCTCTCTCAGGAAGGAACTTTTTAAAGTGTCCAGTGCCCTGGTTTTACATCTGGCACCGTGGTTTTTGCAGCTGCTGCTAGAGGACACCTCTACATCTCCTGGCTCTGGGGGCCAGTGGGATTTACGCTGGTGGGCCTCACAGGACTGTAACCAACAGAGAAAGAGTTCTTAAATGGCCCATATCCCCAGGGCACAGGAGTTCAGTCTGTAAAAGAGGCCTAGTAGCTTATCGTCATAGCTGCAGCCTGAGGGGCAGGCTTCTAATTAAACACATCTAAAGGCTAACAATACTGACTGGAGACCTCTGGAGGGCACCAGGATCTCTTGGATGGGAGCTTTTCTATGCATTGGGTATCCCATTTTTACTTCTGGTGCCCCAGTCTTTAGGGCTTGCCATTCAGGGATGCTCCTTGATCACCTAGCTCTGAGAGGATCCTGAACTCACCTCTCATAAACACCCCAATTCTACAGCTATAATAGATGAAAAAAAGTGGAGATAGCAAAAGGGACTTATGGGACAACATCAAGTGGACTAACATTCATATCATAGGGCTCTCAGAAGGACAGAAAGAAAGGAGCAGAAAAATTATTTCAAGAAATAATGGCTGAAAAATAACCTAGGGGTAAAAACAGACATCCAGATCCAGGAAGTCTAGAGAGTTCTATAAATATGAACCCCAAGAGACGCACACCAAGACAGATTATAATTAAAATGTCAAAAGTTAAAGAGAATCTTGAAATCAGCAAAAGAAAAACAACTTGTTATGTACAAGGGAATCTCCCATAAGACTATAAGCAGATTTTTCCACAGAAACTGCAGGACAGAAGGAAGTGGCATGATACATTCAAAGTACTGAAAGAAAAAAAATACTTCCAACAAAAAATACTCTTAACTAGCAATGTTATCATTCAGAATTGGAAGTAAGAGTTTTCCAGACAAGTTAAAGCTAAAGGAGTTAATCACCTTACCAAACCAGCTTTACAAAAAATAGTAAAGGGGCTATGGCGAGATGAAAAGACAGGGCACTAATTAATAAAACATGTGAAAGTATAAATCTCACTGGTAAAGGTAAATACAGAGCAAAGGTGTAATGGATGAATCATTTATAGAGCTATTATGAAGGCTAAAAGAAAAAAGTAGTAAATAAAACCCCAAAAACATAAACAACAAAACCCAAACTACAAACAAGATACACAAGATAAAAGATGTAAAGTGTACCATCAAAAACAAAACGGAGGAGGGAGGGAGAGTAAGCATGTAGAACTTTAGAATGTATTCAAATTTAAGCTGTTATCATAAAATAGACTGTTACAAATATAAGTTGTTATATGTAAGCCTCATGGTAAACCACAAAGTAAAAATCTATGGTAGATACACAAAAGATAAAGGAATCTAAGCATACCACTAAAAGCCATTAAACTACAAAGGAAGAGAACAAAGGAACAGAGAGGAACTACAAAACAGCCAGAAAACAACATAATGGCAATAAGTACGTAACTATCAATAATTACTTTAAATGTAAATGGGCTAAATTCTCCAATCAAAAGACACAGAGTTGGGGGACCTGGGTGGCTCAGTCGGTTAAGTCTGCCTTTGGCTCAGGTCATGATCCCAGGGTCCTAGGATGGAGCTCCATGTTGAGCTCCCTGCTCAGTAGGGAGCCTGCTTCTCCCTCTCCTCTCCACTTGTGCACTTTTTCACTATCTCTGTTTCTCTCTCAAATAAAATCTTAAAAAAAAACAAAAAACAAAAAACAAAAGACATAGAGTGCCTGAATGAATTAAAAAAAAAAGATCCATTTATATGCTGCCTCTAAGAGACTCACTTTAGGTGCAATGACACACACAGACTGAAAGCGAAGGGATGGAAAAAGACCAGGCAAATAAAAACCAAAAGAAAGTTGGAGGTAGCCATACTTACATCAGACAAAATACACTTTAAACACTATAATAACAAAGGACATTATTATAATGATATAAGGGTCAATCCAACAAGAGCATAAACATTGGTAAATATTAATGTACCCAACACAGGAGCACCTAAATATATAAAGCATATATTAAGTAAGTAATAGCAATACAATAAGCACAGAGGGCTTTAATACCCACTTATATCAATAGGTAGGTCATCCAGATGAAATCAGTAAGGAAAGATCAGCTGTACACAACCTGTTGGAACAGACGGACTTAACAGATGTATACAGAACATTCTATTCAAAAGCAGAATACACATTCTTCTCAAGTGCACATGGAATGTTCTCCATAACAGATATGTTAGAACACATAAGAAATCTCAATAAGTTTAAGATTAACATCATTATCAAACATTTTTTCCAATCACAATACTATGAAAGTAGAAATAATTACAAGAAGAAACGTGGAAAATTCACAAATACGTGGATATTTAACATGTTACTGAACCACCAATGAATGGGTCAAAGAAGAAATCAAAAGAGAAATTTTAAAAATGTCTTGAGACAAATGAAAATGGAAATGGAAAAAACAAAATTTATGCAATGCAGCAAAAGCAGTTCTAAGGCAATAGTTCATAGCAATAAAGTCCTACCTCAAGGAATGAGAAAAGTCAACCTAACTTCACACCTTAAGGAACTATGGAAAAATGACAAAGCCCAAAATTAGTAGAAGGAAGGAAATAAAGATCAAAGAGGACGTGAATGAAAGAGACTAAAAAGACAATAGAAAAGATCAATGAAACTAAGAGCTGGTTCTATGAAAAGATAAGCAAAATGGACAAACCTTTAGTTAGACTCACCAAGAAAAAAGAGAGGGCTCAAATAAATAAAATCAGGAATGAAAGAAGAGATGATACAACTGATACCACAGAAATACAAGAGATCATAAGAGACTACTAAGAACAATTATATGCCAACAAATTGGAAAACCTAGAAGAAACAGGTAATTTCCTAAAAACAAAGACCAATGAAGAAATAGAAAATCTGAACATACTGATTACTAGTAAGGAGATTGACTCAGTAATCAAAACCCTCCCAACAAAGTGAAGTCCAGGACCAGATGGCTTCATTTGTAAATTCTACCAGATATTTAAAGAAGAATTTATATCAATCATTCTCACACTCTTCCAAAAAAGAGGAGGGAACATTTCCAAACTCATTTTGCAAGGGAAGCATTATCCTGATACTAAAACTAGACAAAAGAAACTACAAAAAATGAAAATTACACACCAACATCTCTGATAAACACAGATGCAATAACCCTCAACAAAATATTATGAAACCAAATTCAACAGTACATTAAAAGAATCCTACACCATAATCAAGTACAATTTTTATTTCAGGGATGTGAAGATGTTTCAACATTTTCAAATCAATCAGTATGATAGAGAATATAAGCAAAATGAAGGCTAGAGAGCAGATATCATCTAAATAGAGGCAGTAGAATCTGACACAATTCAACATCCGTTTATAATAATAATAAAAATCTCAACAGTGGGTAAAGAAGGGACATAACTCAAAATAATAAAGACTGAATATGACAAGCTCATAGCTAACATTATACTCAATGGGAAAAAGCTGAAAGATTCTCCTTTAAGGTGAGAAATGAGATAAGGATGCCCACTCTTGCCATGTTTATTCAACATGGTATTAGAAATCCTAGCCAGAGGAATTAGGCAGAAAAGGACAGAAAGACATCCAAATTAGAAAGAAATAAAACTGTCACTATTTGCAGATGACATGATATTATATATAGAAAACCCTAAAGACTCCACCAAAAAACCATTAGAACTAATAAACAAATTCTGTAAAGTCTCAGGATACAAAATTAACACATAGAAACTGGTTTCATTGCTATACACTAATAAGAGCTATCAGAAACACAAATTAAGGGGCACCTGAGTGACTCAGTCAATTAAGCATCCGACTCCTGATTTCAGCTCAGGTCATGGTCTCAAGGTCATTAGATCAAGCCCCATGTCTGCTTCAGATCCTCTCACTCCCTGTCCCCACCCACATTTGCTGGAAGGAAGGAAGGAAGGAAGGAAGGAAGGAAGGAAGGAAGGAAGGAAGGAAGGAAGGAAGGAAGGAAGGAAGGGAAATTAAGAAAACAATCTCTCTTACCATTGCATCAAAAAGAATAAAAAACCTAGAAATAACTTTAACCAAGGAGATGTAAAAGACCTGTACTCTGAAAACTGTAAGACATTGATGAAAGACATTTAAGATGACACAAAGAAATGGAAAGATACTTTGTGTTCATAGTTCAGAAAAATTCAAATTGTTAGAATGTCCATACTATTCAAAGCAATCTACAGATTCAAGCAATCTTCATCAAAATTCCAGCTGCATTTTTCACAGAAATATAGAACAATCCTGGGCAACCTTCTTGGGTCCCCTTCCTCTTGGGGAGCTTTGTACTATCACTCAATAACTATGGCTCAATAAACTGCTTTACTGCCTACCAAAAAAAAAAAAAAAAAAAAAGGACAATCCTAAAATGTGTATGGAAGGACCCTTATTAGCCAAAACAATTTGAGAAAGAAGAACAAAGCTGAAGGCCATCACACTACCTGGTTTCAAGTTATATTACAAATAATGCATAGTAATCAAAACAGTACAGTATTGGCATTAAAGACAGACATACAGATCCGTGGAACAGAATAAAGAGCCCAAAAATAAGCCCACGTATAATTAATCAATTAATTGACAAACAAAGGAGCCAAGAATATACAGTGGCAAAAGGACACTCCAATAAACTACTGGGAAAACTGAGCCACATGAAAAAGAATGAAAGTGGACTCCTATTTTAAAATATAGCATATACAAATATTAACTCAAATTAAAGACTTAATGTAAGACCTGAAACCATAAAACTCCTAGAAGAAAACAGGCAATAAGCTCCTTGACATTGGTCTTGGTAATGATTTTTTTGGAATAAATATCAGACAACAAAGGTAAACAAAACAAAACAAAACAAAACAAAAAAACAAGTGGGACTACCTCAACTAAAACCTACTGCACAGCAAAGGAAATCATTAACCAAATGAAAAGGCGAGAATGGGAGAAAATATCTGCAAAACATATATCTGATAAGGGGCTGATATCCAAAATATATAAATAACACATATAACTTAGTAGCCAAAAAAAAGTGGCCAAGGATCTGAAAAGACGTTTTTCCAAATAAGACATCCAGATGGCCAACAGACACATGGCAAGGTGCTCAACATCACTCATCATCAGCGAAATGCAAATCAAAACCACAATGAGCTAGTACATCACACCTGTCACAATGGCTAGTATCAAAAAGACAAGAAATGACAAACATTGTCAAAGACATGGAGAAAACGGAATCCCTGTGCACCGTTGATGGGAATGTGAATTGGTGCAGCCACTATAGAAAACAATATGGAGGTTCCTCAAAAAATTAAAAACAGAACTACCATATGATCCAGCACTTCCACTTCTGGGTATTTACCTGAAGAAAATGAAAACACTAATTTGAAAATCTATCTGCACTCCCAAGTTCATTGCTGCATTATTTACAATAGCCAAGACACGGAAAAAACCTGTGTCCACCAATGGATGAATGGGTAATGAAAATGTCACACACACACACCCCACACGGTGGAATATTACTCAGCCATAAAAAAGAATGAAACCTTGCCATTTCTGACAACATGGATGGACCCTGAGGGCATTATGCTAAATGAAATAAAGCAGGCAGAGAAAGACACCATATGACGTCACTTACATGTGGAATTTAAAAAACAAGCAAATAACCAAGCTCAT
This sequence comes from Ursus maritimus, assembly GCF_017311325.1. Lineage (NCBI taxonomy): Eukaryota > Metazoa > Chordata > Mammalia > Carnivora > Ursidae > Ursus > Ursus maritimus. The sequence goes on along the minus strand of NW_024424453.1, from coordinate 55,479,356 downwards.
AGATACAGAGAATACATCCTGAAACCAATATGCTAATTAACTGCAATATAAATAAAAACTTGAAACACACACAAAAAAAGAATACATTGATGGCTGTCAGAGGTGGGATGGGTGGGTGGGTGAAAAGGGTGAAAGGAATCAAAATGGACAAATTTCCAATCATGACATATGTTACAGGAATATAGTGAGAGAAAATCTGAAAAATTCTTATCCTAAGAAAAAAAAATTTATAAATAGGGTAAGACATGTTAACTAAACTCATTCATGTTGATCATTTTGCCATATATACAAATACCAAATTGTTGCACTCTACATCTGAAACTAATATATTTTATCAAGTATATCTCCACTGGAAAACAAAACAAAACAAAACAAAACAAAACCCAGAGCTGGTGGTACCCAGGACTCTCCCTGAGCACCAGTAATTCTGGAAAATTCAAACTTTAGTGTCCATGAGGCTTGGGAATGAAGGAGTAAATGCACGTAAGTGCCCATCAAGGCAGAGTTAATGGGTCTTAACAGAAACTGGGCATATCAACCACCTGCACTCAGACTGGCGACTTTTCTATGGAATCCTGCTGGTCTGCCTAAGCAGGGTTCCCCACGCTCCAGGGCAAGGGGGCTCTAAGAATCCAGTTCAATAATGAGCAGAAGAATAATAGATAGTGCTAATCAAAACCACACTGAGATACCACCTTGCACCAGCTAGAATGGCAAAAGTGGACAAGGCAAGAAACAGCAATTGTTGGAGAGGATGTGGAGAAAGGGGATCCCTCCTACATTGTTGGTGGGAATGCAAGTTGGTACGGCCACTCTGGAAAACAGTGTGGAGGTCCCTTAAAAAGTTAAAAATGGAGCTCCCCTATGACCCAGCCATTGCACTACTGGGTATTTACCCCAAAGATACAGACGTAGTGAAGAGAAGGGCCATATACACCCCAATGTTCATAGCAGCATTGTCCACAATAGCTAAATCGTGGAAGGAGCCAAGATGCCCTTCAACAGATGACTGGATTAAGAAGATGTGGTCCATCTATACAATGGAATATTACTCAGCCATCACAAAGAACAATTTCTTAACATTTGCTGCAACATGGACGGGACTGGAGGAGATAATGCTAAGTGAAATAAGTCAAGCAGAAAAAGACAATTATCATATGGTTTCACTCATTTATGGAACATAAGAAGTAGGAAGATCAGTAGGAGAAGAAAAGGAAGAAGAAAGGGGGGGTAAACAGAAAGGGGAATGAACCATGAGAGACTATGGACTCTGGGAAACAAACTGAGGGCTTCAGAGGGGAGGGGGTGGGGGACTGGGATAGGCTGGTGATGGGTAGTAAGGAGGGCACATATTGCATGGTGCACTGGGTGTTATACACAAGTAATGAATCATGGAACTTTACATCAAAAACTAGGGATGTGCTGTATGGTGACTAATATAAAAAATATTATATAAAAAAAAGAATAATAGATAGTGCTTACTGCCCTCAGTTAGAACCAGGTGGGCAGCAGGGTGCTGAAGAAAAGCAAACTGCTGGATATTAGATTACAGTGTGGACTGAAACCACTTACATTGTAGATTCGCTATTATTCTGGTGATTAAGGAATGGAATCAAAGCCCACTCTTACCCTGGCAACGAGTAAGCTGCTAGATCATTTTTATTAAATTGTTATTAATTTGTTCACTTATTATTAAAGATCGTTTTTAACATAAAAAAAAAGATTGCAGGGGAAATTTCAGTTTACTCCATTCAGTGCAGTTTCACAGCCCACTTCTCCACTTGAGGGGAGGTCAGTGCAACGAATCTGATGCCCATGTCGTTTAGAAAATTGTGCCAACAGCCATGACACAGAGATATACTGAGCACTATTGATGGTTAGAATTAAATAGACCTTGAACACTCTGATCTGACATTACTGGCTTCCCTTGGGTATTAACAGTCAAGGTTGCAGAACGTAACAAATTCAGATTAATATTATATAGCCAAATGACATTTCATTTTTTTAAAGATTTATTTATTTGAGAGAGAGAGCGCGACCAGGGGGAAGGGTACAGGGAGGAAAGACTGCCAAGCAGTCTCCATGCTGAGCACAGGGCCTGATGCCGGGCTCGATCCCAGGACCCTGAGATCATGACCCAACCCAAAAACTGAGAGTTGGACACCCAACTGACTAACCTACCCATGTGTCCCCCCGCAAATGGCATTTCTGTAATTTAAGTTCTCCATGTCAATAGTTTCAGACTTGACATTTCCTCAAATGCACATAAAAGGTAATATTCACCCCAACATAAAAGTTCAGAGGCTAAAAGTAGTACATCAAAGTCCAATTATTCGTTTGTTCCTTCAAATATATGAGTTCTAACCCCGTGCCAGGCCCTCTGTGCAATGGCGAGTAAAAACACACTTTCCCGCACTGGCGGAGCTGAGGGTCTAGAAATACAGAACTATCGAACCGAAGCTAAGGTAAGTGTCCTCAGAGCACAGGGCGGTGGGACGTGACCTGAGGAAGTGACTACTAAACTGGTATCTGAAGGATGAGGAGCCACGGAGGGAAAAGACTATGAAGAGTGTGTTGTGCGCAGCACCCCAGGCAGCAGGCGAAGAACAGCAAGTACCGCGCCTGGGAAGAAAGGCGGTATCGAGATGCAGATGGACTTGCAGAGGCAGAGGCCAGCTCACAGGTGTGCAGGCCACGTAAAGGACTTTTACTTTGATTCTAAGGTCATTGGGAAGAGTTTAAAGGAGAATGCGACATTTGTTTTTCAGAGAGACCTCATGTATTACTACATACTCACCAGAATAGCTGAAGTGAAAGAGATGTGATCGGCAAGGATGTGGAGCAACGGGAACTCTCCTACATTGCAGCGGGACTTGGATATTCCTGACTGGAATGCATACATGTGTTCACCGTAAGACAGAACAATGCTGCTTTTAATACCCTCAAACTGGAAACTACTCAAATAATCAATAGCAGAAAGGATAACTGAATCATAGTGCGCCCATTCTATACAGCAATGAGAATGCACAATGTTCATTTATATGCAAGAATATGGACAAATTTCCCAAATAGTGAAGAAAAATACATATGATAATTCCATTGTTTTTTTTTAAAGATTTTATTTATTTATTTGAGAGAAAGAGAGACTGAGTGAGAGAAGGAGCACAAGTGGTGGAGAGGCAGAGGAAGAAGCAGACTCCCCACTGAGGAGGGAGCCCAAGGAGGGGCTCAATCCCAGAACCCCAGGATCATGACCTGAGCCAAAGACAGACACTCAACCGACTGAGCCACCCAGGTGCTCCCCATTCATACAGTTTAGATAATAAAGTAAAAAACAAGGGCAAAACTAATCTAGGGTTAGGGTCAGAAGTCACCTCCCTCAGTGGTGGGGGGGTGTTAGTGACTGGAAGGGAGCAGCAGGAAAGAGCTGTCTGTGGAGTCTGCTAATGTTGATTCTTCATCATTCAGCTTATGCAAATGCACTGACATACACACCTATGTAAGTGCTCTTTCCTGCATGTATATTTTACCTCAATAAAAAATTAAAACTGAAAAGATAAACCACCCTGGAACGCCTGGCTGGCTCAGTCGGAAGAGCATGTGACTTGGGGTTGTGAATTTGAGCCCCACGTTAGGTGTACAGATTACTGAAAAATAAATCAATTAATTAATTTAAAAAAAAAGAGAAAAGAAAATATAAGCCACCCCGACTGTCAGATTATCCAGAATGTAAATGTGGATGCAGCTGAGCAAAGCAGAAGACTACCACAGCCTTTGAGGCGAGGAAATGCCTGCCAGGTTGGACCTGATGCGTTCTGGTGGAGGAGACAAATAAGTAGATGGGTGTGAGATATTTCTGCAAAGTGAAAAAAAAAATCAAGAAAGGCTGATAGTGGGTACAAGAAATAGGTAGCTGAGTACAAACCAGAGGGAAGGGAACCTAGAAGGAAAAAGAGAAATTCCGTCAGACCTTGATGCTTGAATGGTTTCTCTTCGAGCTCTCTTTGAGCAACACGGGAAATACTTCCTTTCTCATGAATCCAATCACACCATATGACTCCACATGAAATAGTATTCATGTAATCAATTACTGCTGTTCATTTGTCTTTAGCTTTGGAATTGATTTATGGATAAAGCCAGAAAGCTTTTCAGGAGGTTGTTTAAATAAAGAGACAGAATTTGAGGGGCGTCTGGGTGGTGCAGTCAGTTGGGCGTCCAACTGTTGGTTTCAGCTCAGGTCATGATCTCAGGGTTGTGAGATCCAGCCCATGTCGGGCTCCGTGCTGCGTGGAGTCTGCCTGGGACTCTCTCTCCCTCTCCCTCTGCCTCTGCCCCTCCCTCCCTCTCTCTAAAATAAATTAATCTCTTAAAAAATAGAATTTGAAAAAAAATTAAATTAAAAAAATTTTAAATGGGGCGCCTTGGTGACGCAGTCGTTAAGCGTCTGCCTTTGGCTCAGGGCGTGATCCTGGTGTTATGGAATCAAGCCCCACATCAGGCTCCTCCGCTGAGAGCCTGCTTCTTCCTCTCCCACTCCCCTGCTGTGTCCCTCTCTCGCTGGCTGTCTCTGTGTCAAATAAATAAAAAAATCTTAAAAAAAAAAAAGTTAAACATTTTTTTAAGAAATAGATTTACAATAAAGTACAACCAGAAACAAAGTGTGTATGTATATATATTACTACATACACACCACGCAGATTAGAGGAAGAAGGTGATGGGGTTGGTATAAGAGTACCAACTTCGTTGTTTTAAAACAGGGGAACTGAAGGATCAACAAGTTAACAGCTGCATCTGGGACCTAGGAGATAGATGCTCTCGTATTAATTAAAAAGCTTCTATACCGGCACAGGCAAGTATTTGTATAATTTAAGAACTCGTTTAATTTCAGGATAATCAGGAAAATCTGCCAGCATGGTTCACAGAGCAGAGGGGACTTTTAGTTTATGCTAATAAAGAGCCAACACTCAAAGGCAGCTGCTTCAGGCCACTCATTGTTTATACACTATCTCATCTATGCTTCAGAGCCTCCCTCGGGGCAGGTATTATGATCACCATTTTACAGACGAGGAAATTAAGGCTCAAAGAAGTTGAGACTTGCCCATTATAATAAATTCAGGCTAGCCTTAATAAACCTCTCTCCCTGCATTATCTCGCCCACCCTTGGTATCCTACAGATTTAAGACTGTTTTTATTGCCTCATCTGTTTATGGCAGGTGTGTAGGAGGAAGGGATATTCCAGAAAAACAAGTTTACCGCTGCTGAGCATTACCTACCCGCAGGCTAACTAGGAGTGCACGTTCGGGAAGTGAACAGCTTATACTAGCGTTCCTGAGAAGGCAGAAGTAGCCAGGGCTGGGAGAGGCAAAGATGCACAGCAGGGAGTACAACTGCTTTTAAATGCAAAACAGCAGGTGTCTTTTGCTGGGAGGAGGGAGAGTGGGGGGAGAAAATCTCTCAATCTCACAGAGAATTTCTCTAGAAGGAACAGACATTGGCCACAGAGATTATCCCTGAGGGGGCAGGTGGGGAAACAGGGTAACTGGGGGTTTTAAATGAGACTGGGATTTTTCTCTTGTATTCTTGGCACTTAAAAAAATTTTTTTTTCTTTTGAATTTTATCAAATGCTTTTTTTTTGCATTAATTGATATAATCATTAATTTTTCTTCTGTAGCCCGTTAACATGGTGGATTACACTGATCCATTTTCAACTATTAAACTAGACTTGTTTTCCTGGAATACACCCTGCTTGGTCACGGTGTATAATTATTTTTATATATTGCTGAATTCTATTTGCTAATATTTTAAGGGCATTTGCTTCTATATTTATGAGGGATACTAGTCTGTAGTTTTGTCTCTTGGTACTATTATTACCTGGTTTTTATATCAGGTATTACTGGCCTCAAAATGAGTTACGAAGTATTCTGTCAACTATTTTCTGGAATAAATTGTGTAGAACTGGCTTCAGTGTTTGGTAGATTCTTCAGTGAAACCATCTGGACCTGGAGATTTCTTTTTTGGCAGTTTAAAAATTATAAATTCAATTACTTTAGTACTAAAACAAGGCTATTCAAACGATGTTTTCTAATGAATATTATTGTTGGTTTGTGCTTTTAAACGTACTGGAGGTGCTCAAACAGATTTATACGGAGGTGTCCCTAGTAGTCCCTTATCAACCTTTAGTGTCTTCGGGATCTGTGGTGATGGTGCGGGTCTCAGTCTCTGTGCTGCTCTAACAAATCAATGCATACAGGCTGGCTTATAAACCACCGAAATTGCTCCCTCCCAGGTTGGAGGCTGGAAGCCCCAGATCATGGTGCAGGCAGATCTACGTGCTGGCTGGAGAAGGCCCCACAGCCGTCGCCTTCTCACTGTACACTCCTGGGGGGGGGGCGGAATGCAGGGAAGGATCCATCTGGAGCCTCTTTTATAAAGGCATTGAACCCATTCAGGAGGAAGTTCTGAAACCTGATCACCTCACCCATCCTAAGACCATCCCTGTTGGGGGGTAGGATACAACATTTGAATTTTGGGGGGACACATTCAGACCACAGCACCCCTGTTTCATTCTTATTACTGGTAATGTGTCATCTCTTCATCAGTCCTGCTAGAGGTCTGTTTCAAAGAACCAGCCTTTTGCTGTTTTTTTCTATCGTTTTTCACTTTTTACTTTCATTGATTTCTACTATTATTTTTAGCATATTCTTTCTTTTCCTTATTTTGGATTTCTTTTTTTTTTTTTTTTTTTTTTTTTGGTCTTCTTTTTCTGGTTTCATCTGGGTGGGAGTTTAAGATTATTGAGACTTTCCTTATTTGTTTAAAATTTTTTTTAAAGATTTTATTTATTTATTCGACAGAGATAGAGACAGCCAGCGAGAGAGGGAACACAAGCAGGGGGAGTGGGAGAGGAAGAAGCAGGCTCATAGCGGAGGAGCCTGATGCGGGGCTCGATCCCATAACGCCGGGATCACGCCCTGAGCCCAAGGCAGACGCTTAACCGCTGTGCCACCCAGGCGCCCCTCCTTATTTGAAGTTTATTTATTTAAGTAATCTTTACACCCAATGTGGGTGCTAGTATAGGCTTGAACTCCCAACCCTGAGATCAAGAGTCACCTGCTTTGCTGACTGAACCAAAAAGACACCCCAAGATTTTATTTTCAATGTAATCATTTAATGCCATAAATCTCCCTTTTAGCACTGCTTTACTGCATCCAACACATTTTGATATGTTCTATTTTAATGTTCATTTAGTTTAACATTTAAAAAATTTTCCCTGGGGTGCTGTTTTCCAGAGCGGCTGCAACAGTTTGCATTCCCATAGTGGTGTTAAGTTCTATATCTCTGCTGATTTTCTGTCTGGTTGTTCTATCAACTGTTGAGAGAAGAATACTGATGAGTCCAACTATAATTGTGGATCTTATGTTTCTATCAGTTTTTATTTCAAATAATTTGCAACTCTGTTGTTTGGTGTATATACATTAAAAATGGCATTATCATCTTTTTTTTTAAGATTTTATTTATTTGAGAGAGAGAGAGTGTGAGAGAACACAAGCGGGGGGAGGGGCAAAGGAAGAGGGAGATGCAGGCTCCCCGCTGAGCAGGGAGCCTGACTCAGGGCTTGATCTAGGACCCTGAGATCATGACCTGAGCCAAAGGAAGATGCTTAACCAACTGAGGCACCCAGGCATCCCATCATCTTAGTGGATTCACTCTTTCATCACTATGTCATGTCCTTCTCTCTCCCTGGTAATCTTCCTTGCTCTGAAGTTTCCTGTATCGAATAATAATATAACCATTCTTGCTTTCTTTTGTTTATAAAGTTTCTTTTGGGGGTGCCTGGGTGGCTCAGTTGGTTAAGCGTCTGCCTTTGGCTTGGGTCACGATCCTGGGGTCCTGGAATCAAGCCCCGAGTCAGGCTCCCTACTCAGTGGGGAGTCTGCCCCTCCCCCCTGCTTCTGCTCTCTTGCACACTCTCTCTCTCTCAAATAAATAAAATCTTAAAAAAAAAAGTTTCTTTTGTAAATCTTTCCTTTTCTTTTACTTTAGCCAACCTATACTGTGATATTCGAAGTGAGCTTCTTACAGCTTATACCTGGATCATGTTACTTTATCCATTCTGGCAATCTCTGCCTTTTAATTGGTATATTAACTAAAACCATTTATATTTAATGATATGCTTGGGCTTAAGTCTGAACCTTTTTCCCTATTCTTTCAGATTTTCATTTCTCTGCCTTCCCATGAGTCTCTGAAACATTTTGTATATTTCCATTCTGATTTATCTATTATTCCATTTTGATTTATCTATTGTGTTTGAGTGCTTCTCTTTTGTAGACTTCTTAGGCAGTTGCTCTAAGTATTATATTATGCAACCATAACTTATCACCTCCTACTGGCATCAATATTTTACCAGTTTGAGTTAAATACGAAAATTTAAGAAGTCCTTTCACCCTTCCTCATTTATAATATGTTGTCTTTAACCCTATGCCCAACGTGGGGCTTGAACTCACAACCCTGAGATCAAGAGTTGCATGCTCCACTGACTGAGGTAGCCAGATGCCCCTATAATATGCTGTCTTAATTACTTCCTCTACATACACTGAGAACCATATCAGTGTTATAATTTTTGCTTCATCAAATAAAATTTAGAAAACTCAGGGGAAGAATGTTTTATTTATACATTTTTCCTTGTTCTTTCCATTGTTCTTTCTTCCTAATGTCCTAAGATCCCTTTTTTCATTATTTCCATTCTTTTTTTCTTTAAAATTTCTAATTGTGATAAAAACCACATAACTTAAAATTTGGCATCTTTACCATTATAAAGTGTACAATTCAATAGTGTTATGTATCTTACATTATTGTGCAATGGATCTTCAGAACTTTTTCATTTTGCAAAACTGAAACTCTATACCCATTAAAAAACACTCCCCATCTCCCTGCCTCCAGCCCCTGGCAATCACCATTCTACTTTGTTTCTATGAATTTGACTACTGTAGATACCCTCATATAACTGTTACATAGTAATGTCTCTTTTTTTTTAGATTTTACTGTGCTAAAAGCACATAAGCTCTATCCTTCTAACACATTTTAAGTGTATATTATCGTTGACCATAGGTACAATGTTATACAGAAGATCTACAGACCTTATTCATCTTACTCAACTAAAACTTTATGCCTGTTGATAACTTCCCATTCTCCAACCCCCACATATCCTGGTAACCACCATTCCAGTCTTTGATTTGATAAATTTGACTATCTTAGTCATGCAGTACTTGTCTTTCTGTGTCTGGCTTATTTCACCTAGCACAATGTCCTAAAAGTCCATCCATGTTGTCATATACTGCAGAATTTCCTTCTTTTTTGAGGTTGAATGGTATTCCAGTCTATGTATATACCGCATTTTATGTATCCTTTCATCTGAGGATGGATGTTTAGGTTGTTTCCATATCTAAGCTGTTGTGAATAGTGCTACAATATGAAAATGAGAGTGCTAATCTCCCTTCAACGTACTGATTTAAATTCTTGAAAACCAGTTGAAATCCATATACACATGGATTCATTTCTGGGCTCTTCATTCTGTTCTGCATGTTGGTCTTTATACCAGTACCATACTGTTGTGATTACAACACCTTCAAAATAAAACCCGAAATTAGGAAGTGTGATGCCTCCAGCTTTGTTCCTTCTCAGGATTGTCTATTCAGGATCTTCTGTGGCTCCATACGAATTGTAGCATTACTCTATTTCTGTAAAAAATATTTTTGAGATTTTGATAGGCACTGCATTGAATCTGTAGATTGCTTTGGGGTAATATGGACATTTTAATAATAACTTCTCCAATCCAGGAACATGGGATGTCTTTCCATTTATTTCATTTCTTTCATCAATGTTTTGTAGTTTTTAGTATATAAGCCTTTCACCTCATTAGTTAAGTTTATTCTTAAGTATTTTCTTTTCTTTTTTTTTTTCTTTTAAGATTTTTTTACATATTTGACAGAGAGAGCACCCAAGCACAAGCAGGGGGAGTGACAGGCAGAGAAAGAGGTAGAAGCAGGCTTCCCGCTGAGCACAGAGCCTGATGTGGGGTTTGATCCCGGAACCCTGGGATCATGATCTGAGTGGAATGCAGACGCTTAACTGACTGAGCCACCCAGGTGCCCCTTATTCTATTCTTTTTGATGTTACTGTAAATTGAATTTTTCCTAATTCCCTTTTTGAATAGTCCATTGTTAATGTATAGAAATGCAACCAAATCTTCTATGTTGACTTTGTATCCGGCAACTTCACTGAATTTAATAGTTCTTTAAGTTTTTAAAATGGACTTTTGGGGGTTTTCTACACATAATAACCAAGTTGTTTGCAAAGAGGGATAATTTTATTTTTCCCTTTCCAATGTGGATGTCTTCTATCTCTTTTTCTTATCTAACCTCTCTGGCTAGGACTTCTAGTACTGTGTTAAATACAAATGGTGCAAGTGGGCACCCTTGCCTCATTCTGGATCTTCCTTCTTTTCCTAGTTTGTTGACAGTTTTTATAATGAAAAGGTGTAGAATTTCATCAAATGCCTTTTATACATCTACTGAGATGATCTTGTGATTTTACCTTTCATTCTACTGATGTGCTGTTGGATTCAGTTTGCTAGTATTTTATTGAGGGTGTACCCATCTATATTTATCAGGGATATTGGCCTGTCATTTTCTTTTCTAGTGGTGTCTTTGTCTGGTTTTGGTACCAAAGTAATGCTGGCCTATAAAATGAGTTTGGAAGTGTTCTTACCTCTTCAATTTTTTGGAAAAATTTGAGAAGGACTGGCATTAATTCCTCTTTAAATGTTTGGTAGAATTCACCAGTGAAGCTATCTGGTCCCAAGCTTTTCTTTGTTAGGGGGTTTTTGATGACTGTTTTAATCTCCATACTGGTTATGGGTCTGATTAGGATTCCTATATCCCCATGATTAAGTTTTAGTAGGTTATATGTTTCTAGGAATTCATTCATTTGTTCTAGGTTATTCAGTTTGTTGGCATATAACTGTTCATAGTTATCTCCTTTGATCCATTTTATTCATGTCATAAGTTGTAATGTCTCTTCTTTTGTTTCTGATTTTACTTGTCTTCTTTTTTCCATATTGATTCTAAGGGTTTGTCAATTTTATTTAAAAAAAAGTTTCATTTACTTTTTTCTATTTTTAAATTTATATCTGCTTTAATTTTTGTTATTTTCTTCTTTCTGCTAACTTTGGACTTGATTTGTTTCTTTCTAGCTCTAAAAGAGTAAAGTTAGATTGTTTTAGGTCTAGTCATGGCTTTTATCCATTTAGCCCTTCTATGTCTTTTGATTGGGGAATTTAATCCATTTACATTTAGAGTGATTATTGATAAGGAAAGATTTATTATTGCTATTTTTAAAGCTAAAGAAGTTCACTTACAGCAGAGATAGGAGGCTGACATGATAGTACTCACACTTGTTTTTTCTCACCTCCTTTCTTCCATTTCTACTAGGCTGCTAGGGGTCTCCTAGGATTCAGAAGTGTGTTTGTGTGAGTGTGTGTGTCCCACATCCTGGGCAGCGCTCCCCATCAAAAGCCAGGGACTTAATGGAATTCAAACTGAAATGTTAAAAAGAAAAAATTCAAGCCACTTATCTGTTAAAATTAGGGTAGGCCACAACCTGAGGAATCCAGACATTATCCTCTTCTTCCCCAGGGTCCAGAATCTTCCCCTGAGATCTGTTCCAACGTCAAGAACTTTTTCCCTCCTCCTTTCCTCTTTGAGTTTAGTGGTGTGAAACTGAAGACACTCGCCAGGCTGCCTTGGCAAGATTGCCTGATACTATGGGTAAGGAGAACTTGGGGGAGTTTAGGATTCCTGATTGCAGGACCCCTCACCTGCTCCTTCCTCCAAAAAAGCAGCTTCTCATGGTGAGGTTCTAGCATGGCCAGGGAGTTGCTGGGAGTCTCCTGAAAAGGGCTGCAATCCTTGGGACTTGAGCACCACAGCTGTAGAGATCACCCTCACTACTCACACAACAGTTTCTGTGTCCGACTCTCTCAGATTTGGGCTGGCTTGTTTACATTCCACTTTGCCCCCAAAGAGGACTGCAAGTAGCTTCTTCTGGCTAAGTCTTGTGCAAGGTGCTATTGGTAGAGGAAAGAAGGAAGATACTGTCTCTGTCTTCTGGGAACTGATAGTCTAAATCCCAATCCTAGACGACCCCTAAATTCCCATTGAGGAAAGCTTCCTTGGCTATTAGTTCAAGCACTAAAAAAATCAAGGCATAGAGATAGGGCTAAAAACACCAACAGACAAATTAAAATGCAGTTAAAACAAATATTTAGTTAACCCAAAAAGCAGGTGGGAAAGGAGGAGCAGAGAATAGAAAACAAAAGGGAGAAAACACCCAACTGTATCAATATTACATTAAATATAAATGACTAAACATTTTGATTAAAAGAGAGTTTATCAGACTGGATAAAAGCAAGACAGCCTTTATATATAAAAACATAGATAAGTTGAAAGAAAATGATAAGTCATACAAAAATAAGCATAAAAAGACTGATATTAATATCAGATAAAGTAGACTTCAAGACAAAGAGCTTTATCAGTGATAAAGAAGAACATTTAGTAATGATAAAAATGTCAATTCTTCAGGGGCGTCTGGGTGGCTTAGTCGTTAAGCATCTGCCTTTGGCTCAGGGCGTGATCCCAGGGTCCTGGGATCTAGTCCCGCATTGGGCTCCCTGCTCTGCTGGAGCCTGATTCTCCCTCTCCTACTCCCCCTGCTTGTGTTCCCTCTCTCGCTGGCTTGGTCTCTGTCAAATAAATAAATAAAATCTTTAAATAAAAAAAAAATGTCAATTCTTCAGGAAGATATAACAGTCATAAATTTGTATGCACCCAAATTGGAGGACAAGATGTCAGTGAGGATAAACTTAAAGTCTTAGCCATGGGAGGCTACTGTGAACTGGATATGGGGTTTAGTCCTAACAGCTGGTATAGGATTTGTGGGTCCCCATGTGTGCATGGAGTTTTTCTGCTTATAAAGTTTTAGGAGTGGTCTAATGAGTCTAGGGAATCTCAACATTCTAAGCCCAGATAATTAGAAGAAATGAATAAATCAGGGCTCCAATTTGGGACCAAAATATGAGCCAGGCTGCTCTTTCAGGTGTGCCACAGAACACTGGCCCTTCGGACTGGGAGCCCCCATCTCAGCTTCAGTCAGCCTGGTAAGACTCATAGAGACAGCTGAGAGGAATAGGTCTACCCTCCCTAGCAGGCATTATGAGGCTCTGGTCCTGCCCATTCAGCCTCATTTCCTCTCCTCCCTCACTCTGAAACCCAGCCATCACTTCTATCAATCTAAGAATATGTGCTGTTTCCTCCATACGAAATGCCAGTAAGCTCTTCTCTACTTTACTCTTGCTTGTGCTTCAAGACTGGCTCAGCAGATGAGAGTTAAACAGAATGACAGCTGAGCTAAGTGAAGGAGGAGGATCTTGAGGATCAAGGAAGTGAGCTGATAATTGACCAATTTAGGCTGAGTGGGGAGAGTGAAGGGACATCACATGGGGGCTGACAATGAAAAGATGATGGGTTCAAAGGGAACCATTTAGGTTCAATTTTGGTTGCAGTTCAGTGACAGAAGGAGTGACTGGGAAAGACAGGAGATGCTGGTCAGACTGTGGGGGTGTGACACTGAGACATGAACAACATACATTCTATTTCAGTGTTATTTTCCAAGGTGCTCAATGTTTCATTTTAAAATGGATGAAATATTCATCTAAATGTTATCAAGTCTTGGGTCCCTATTTTTCCTCTTGTGTCCCAGTTGAGTAGTGGTTTGATAACAAGATTGTCTCATATCATCAAGAGCAGCTTTCCACCAATTACGTAACTTGTATACTTGTCATTCTGAAAGGACGGTGACTGACTAGACACCTGATGGCCTGAGCTTCCTACACAACATCTCTGAGTTTTGATAAATCATGATGAAAGATAAAACTCTCTAGCAAGGAAGACGGTAATGGGGATGTCCTTTCTGGGCTATATTCCTTATTCTTCAATATAATAAACTGCTAAAATTCTGCTTGGATAGCTTCCAGGACAAATGAGTTACATAATGAGATTTTTAAAAGCCCCCCAAAACTGGCTCTGGTATTAAAAAGGAAACCAGGAAACAAAAGCAAGTTTCAAAATCAATAGAACCTAGTGAGGATATATCCTACAAGTTCAAAACTGGCATACCAAAGGATCCTTAACCTCCTCTGAACAACTTTCATGACTCTACAGATCCTTTCAGGTCCTACTCTGTGTTCTTTTGAATCTGGAATTCCCCTTGTATGCAAATATCTAACAACTTATTTTCAAATAAACACGATCAGTTTTCCTTTTCAAATAGACTTCTGCTTTTTGTTTGCCTGTATATACAAGGCCCCACCACCCCTGGGGGTCAGAGAGTGACTCCTGGAAAGGGTGGTGTGTGCGCACACTTGCCTCGTGTCTGAAGGACAACCTGGGACATTGAAGTGTTGGGAACTGAGATGCGATGGTCACCTGACTTTGGACTGGTGGTCACTTCCCTCATTTCTTTCTGCTTGCACATCCTTAGTAAGACATAAAAGCCATGCTTCGGAATTCTGAGTCTACAGAGTTTCTCCCCCAACAGTAATTGCTTCCTCTGATCTCTGCAGGCTGGGGTAGGAGTCCCTGCTGTGGACCCCGGAGCAGCCAGTTCCCAGCTCTGTCACAGACAGCATTGTCTCAGCCTCCATCAGTAAGGTGAGCTGCCTTATGGTGGGAACTGGGCTGCTCCTGGGCGGAGAAGAGAGGTACATGTGTCACCTGGCACTCGCGGCCTGCCATCACACATCCTCACAGAGCTGCCATTATGTCACGGTAACTGCAGGCCGCTGCACATCTGTGCTGTTCAACAAAACCTGCACTCTAACCAGCTAGACCTGAGTGTTGACAGAGGCACTGCTATTTACTGTCCATCATCAGAGTGGCTAGAGCTCCAGGAGTACAGTATCACTGAAACACGGATCCAGACCTTGGATCTGCAGAGTGAAGACAGAGTGAGGACAAAGTTGTCTCTCCTGATGGACTTTTTATTCCCCAGTGCCTAGAATAGTGCCTGGCATATGGTGGTCTGGAGGTGACAGCAGAGTGAATGAGATGAATGTGGAACAGATGTAAATCCAGCTCATTTCCTTTTTCTGTCTTGGCTATTGGACATCTTCAAAGCTAAGTTTATATTCTAACTGCCATTATTTCCCTGCTTTTCTGATAATAATCCTTTTTGGTTTTTCTTTTGGGCTCTTATCTTGGCATTTTGGCTTTATTATAGTTTATCTTTCATGCTAAGTCCTGTTTCTAGAAGTAGCTTGTATAAGTAAGTGCAGGGAACAAGATGGAGAAGATTTTCAGTCACCAGTATCCCTGCTGGGGAGAACACCCTATATTGTTAGACACTTCCTGACAAGTTGTCAGCAGACCCTGACTCCTGAGGAGGCAGCAGTGAGGGCAGGAGGTAGAGAGCTAGTGGGAGGCCTTGCTGGCTCAGTGCAGCCTCTCGCTGGGCCCCTCCATCCAGATCCAAGATTTCTTGTAGATGCTGATGAAGGGCTGGGAGTCTGAGTCTAGGCAGATAGAGCCCTTGAGCAGCAGAGAGAGGAGGGGTTAAATTGAAAAATAAAGCACAGGACTCCTGAATTTACCATCTCTGAGAGGATGGGGGTCAAGGGACAAAAGGGTGGAGAGGATAAAGGGAGAAAGTCCATCTGAGTAACGGGTTCTGTCAATTATAAAACTGGATCTGAACTAATTTGGGAGTAGGCAGCACTACAGAATTATCTGCTATATGTAGAGGGAAACAGTTTAGTCAGAGAGTTTGAAGAATTATTTTATTTTTTTTTAAAACAAGCTTTTTTTCTTCTTTTTTAAAGATTTTATTTATTTATTTATTTATTTATTTAGAGATCTGAGAGCACATGTGAGTGGGGGTGAGGGGCAGAGGGAGAGAATCTCAAGCAGACTCCCCTCTGAGTGCAGAGCCCACCTCGAGGCTCAATCCCATGACCCATGAGACCACGACCTGAGCCAAAACAAAGAGTCCAATACTCAACCAACTGAGCCAGCCAGGCACCCCTAGTCAGAGAGTTTGGATACAGGTTGGTTCCCAACTCTTCTCTGAAATCTGACTTCAAACTCTTAAAAAAAAAAAAGTCCCAGAGCTGTCTGAGGCCCAGCTATCCTCGTGCATGAGGTAGAAAATATCCAGAGAAAATGTGAAAATTAGGAAAACTGGTGGTGACAGTACCTCAAGCAGAAATGGAGTTTAAATGACGTTAGAAAATGCTGACCCCCAAAGAGAAAGCAAGTTTCAAAAACAACAGAAAAAGCTGGCTTAAGAAAAATCTGTTGTGTGTCTCAGGACAGTAGAAAGACCAGACCCCACAGAGGCCAAGAAATCTGGGGCCTCTGAACAGTTGTGTGACTTCGTGCAAGTTTCTTAACTGCTCTGAGCCTCAGTGTCTTTACTAATAAATGGGGATGTCCAGAGTGCCTCCATCACAGGGCTGTGGATGAGACAGAATGAGACAAGTACCTAGTTAGTGGGCATAGTAGCACAGTTTACATGGCCTTGCCCAGGGGATGGGGATTCCATCCTTGCTCCAGGCTTGCAGTCTAATAGCTACATGTGAAATGTGCGTGAGAGGTCTGCATGGCTAAGAGGGTCAGTGAGACTTCTCACTGCTCATTTAGGATCTTTCTATATATATATATATATATATATTTTTAAAGATTTTATTATTTATTAGAGAGAGAGAAAGCGAGCGCACACATGAAAGGGAGAAGGAGAGAGAGGGTGTGCACGCATGAGCAGGGGGAGGGGCAGAGGGAAAAGCAGACTCCCCACTGAGCAAGGAGCCCAATTCAGGGCTCGATCCCAGGACCCTGGGATTATGACCTGAGCTGAAGGCAGATGCTTAACCGACTGAGCCACCCAGGCGCCTCAGGATCTTTCAATATATTTTAATTTCTCTCCCCCCATAGATATATATAAGCAGGTATGGAATGAAATATGACACATGATGGCCTCAATCTTTTGTCTAGACTTTATCATTGAAACGTGCTAAGTTTCACTCTCCTGACACGGTGAACATGAACGGAGTGGTAAGGACATGGGTCTCTATTATAGGTGCACATCCCAAAATGAAAGCAGTAACATTGAGATAACCTGCCTCCCAAGTTAGCCCAACTAATAGATCTTTGAAATCAAGAATATGATACCTTTACAGAAAGGAAAATAAACTGATTCTTGCTGTGGTGGGAGAGTTCTTTCATCCCTAAGAGGTGAAGAATGTCACAAAAACCTCAGACTCACCAGGGCTTGCAGTTTAGGACAGTGGACGGAGAGCTGGACGAGTGTGCTGTCGGTGATCTGGAGAGAAACACGCTATGTCAATGTGGCTTCCACACCAGAACTTAATACCTAATTTTGGTTTCTCCTGAACATGAGAATCAAAAGGTGTAAAACAGAATTAAAAACTCATCTCAAGCACACTCAGGCTGGGAGCCCCTCTCTTCACCAACAACCTCAAATCCTGTAGACACAAAGCTGTTCTGTGGTCTCTCCTCTGGTGCCCCAAAGGGGACCAGGGACAGGGACAAAGAAGGAGTAGGTAAGGAAGGTCCCCCAGGATTCTCCTCCGTAGTCACCCCATCACTGGACAGGCAAACTTATTTCTCCCTTCAGTTCTGTGAAATATATATATTTTTTTAATGTTTGGCAAAAAAATGGAGCTACCCTGAACTTCTCAGCTGTAGCTCTGATGGCTGAGAAGAGCCCAAAGTTCACACATCCACTGCCATGGTCCTTACGGGTTCCCAATTCCTGACACACTGGGGTGAGGAGGGTCCAGACAACAGCCCACTGGGGTCTCTGGCTACGCCTGGTTGTTTCTCAGGACTGAGGGGCAGCCCTGAGGGGCAGCCCTGCAGGGCTTGTCAAGAGTCTACTTACCAGGATGCATTCTTCAAGATCCATCTTCTCCAGGTCATGGCAATTCTGGAAAAGTCCATAAGACCCCCACCCCCACCATGTGTTCAGTGGTCAGGGCAACACTGGTGGCTTGCCCTAATCCCTCTGAGTACTGGCCCGGTATCCTTGTTCTCTTCCATTAAGGAGTGTGTCCTGTCCCTAAAGTAACCCAGTGAGCCAGCACTTCTGAGCAGGTGCTTTTTGAATCACATTCCCTTGAGAAATGGGAACAGAGCCGCCCTGGGCTACGTTTCCTTCTCTCACCTGGAAAGGTAGTGGCCTCCACCTTCCCAGTGGCTATAGATATCACCTGGCAAATTTTAGCCATAGAATAGGCTCAGGAAGGCATGGGGGAGGGGTGCTCAGGCACAGTTTGGACAGGTGAGGGTTAGGGAGGAAGAAGTGTATCCCATCCCCAGAAGGTCATGGGTTCCCAGCAGCAGGCCAGAGGGAACCCTATGACGGTCAGCGTCTGCAGGGTGATGTGGAAGAAGGAGCAGAGGCAGAACACAGCTCAGTTAGGGGAAGCTACTGGAAGACTGAGTTGGGGTTTGTATGAGGAAGAGCATGTCCTGACAGGCAGGAAATTCCTCTTGTTATGGTCCCACCTGACCAAATGAGAGTGAGGTCTAGACCTGCTCCAGAACCCCCTACAGGACCACCTTAGCTTTCTGGGGAAAATGGGAAAATACACCCTGAGGGCTCTATTCTACTTGGTACCTGTCCTTTCTGAAGGTACACACATTTTTGCACACTCCAAAACCACAGCAAGTTATTTTTAAATGAGGGAGCTGAATTATAGTTTGGTTTTGTGTTTTGAAACCTCTGGCTTACCCGAGCTAAAAGTGTAAAGCCTGCATCAGTCAAATGGGAACATCGGGCAGCCTCCAAAATCCTGGGATACAGAGTGCGTGGGAGGAAAAGGTAGTGACTGGTTAAGAACAGAAACACACACTTTATGATACACACTCTTGAGTTTATTCTGCCCTCTAACACACCTCTGCTTCTGGAACAGTCCTGAGGACTGTAAATGCAAATGTTATCCCACCAGATAGATGAGGGGAAGGAGGCTTAGGGAGAAGTGTGGCCTGCCCTAAGTCCCACAGTTCCAGCCCCAATTCAGGAAGCAAACCCAGGAATCTTCCCACAATTCCAGGACACTGTTGCTGCTGTTGTTTTTAAATATTATTCCAATATTTGTTGACTTTTAAACATAATTAAAATGAACTTTTACTCAACAAAATTATCTTGATACATATTGCATTTAATGAAATTCCCAGTTACCCCAAAAAGAATTTTAAAAATTTGCAGTCAATGAAAAACGTCAGTTAATTCTCAATGCCCATGCTTGATAGGGATGGAGGAATAAATAACATTTTAAAGTTAAATACTCCCTTGTAGCCGTAATTTTGACTAAGTTTCTGACCAGTTTTGATCACCCATGTTCCTTCTACTATTCAGAAATATCAAAATTATCTAGAATCATCCCTAATGCAACAATAAGAAAAATGGGCAAAGGACAGCAACAGACAATCCTTAAGAGATGTGAAACTGGTGTAAGCATGAGAAATGGATCAGATTCACTGAGAAGTAAACAACAAAATAATTATCTTCTTTCTGCCTTTTGTACAGGGGCTAAGATTGCTGGTTCTGAATAAAGTCTCCAGTTCAAACTCTAGTTTTCATTCCTACTCATCATATGACCCAAGATAGATTATGTGATATTCTTTGACTCCCAAAACAAGTGAGAATGATAATACATATCTCCTAGAGATGTGGTGAGGGTTAAATGAGATAATGCTTATAAAATTGCCCAACACAGAGTCTGGAACATAAATGAGTTCAACTGATGTTAACTATGATTAGTATTTGTTACCATAATTAAAGTTTTAATATTCAGAGTATTATTGGAGAAAATCAATCTTTACTTGTTAAAACAAAATTTCCTTCCCCTAGGGAAGGTGATAAATAAGGTGACTGTGATTCCCTCCCCACCTTCTGTTCATGTAGCAACTGGTTTAGGGGAGAATCTGGTGACATGTGGATGTGAAGCTGTCATTCTGGACCCTATCAAATCACTCTGATCTCAAAGCTACAACAGGATGAGGCAAATCAGGTGGGTACACATGTCAAGTCCACCAATAAATTATAGTTCAGCTTCCCTGATGTTGGACATTTCAGTCCCCCCCCTCCCCCGTACATCCCTAAATAAACCAGATTACGTAGTGTTCCGCCCCAATCCATCAGACAAAAGCCAACAATGACACCACCACCACCACCTCCACCGCCATCTATCCACCTGCAGGAAGCCCTCCTGGTCAGTCCAGCCAAGCTCTGAGCTACAAAGCAAAAGCGTGGTGCACTCACTGAAGTCTCGGGCAGTTCAAAGCCAGGGCTGTGAGAGAGGCGTCTGTGAGGTTGCTGCAGCCCGAGAGGCACAGGGCCTGCAGCCGATGGCAGCCCCTGCATATCTGCACCACGCCTTCATCTGTAATGCGCTGGGGAAAGCCAAAACGGGAAGGAACGTCAGAAGGCACCAACAATACTGAAATGAGAGCAGCAGAAAAATGGGATCTACTGCTGGTCAGTTAGTTGTGCTGCCAAATACTAGCATTTATCCTAAAAATTTAAGTAAAACAAGATGAAGTACAGGGTTGACATGTATTTGTTCTCTCTGCGCAGCTTTAAAATATTCTAGCATTACTAACAGAATGAAATTTTTTTTTAAGATTTATTTAGAAAGAGAGAGTGTGTGGGCAAGCAGGGGGAGGTGCAAAGAATAGAGATAGGGAAAGAATCCTCAAGCAGACTCCCTGCTGAGTGCAGAGCCCCCAGGGCTCAATCCCAGGACCCAGAGATCGTGACCTGAGCCGAAATCAAGAGTCAGATGCTCAACTGACTGAGCCACCCAGGTGCCCCCCCAAGAGTAAAATTTAAAAATTTCATCCCCCTCCCCAGAGTTCATTTGATTTTTTTTTCAGGAAAAATTCATAAACTTGTGTTAAAAATCAGATTAAATAAAAAGCTCAGAAGACTTGCCTGGTTAAGTGACATAATAATTTTTGGTTGAATTTCTACAGATTAATGCTTTAAATATCTACCATATAAATCACATATGTGTATATATATATTTTTAAAGACTTTATTCATTTATTTGACAGAGAGAGCATGCACAAGTAGGCAGAGGGAGAGGGAGAAGGAGACTCCCTGCTTAGCAGGGAGCCCGATGCGGGACTCAATCCCTTGACCCTGGGATCATGACCAGAGCCAAAGGCAGATGCTTAACTGACTGAGCCACACAGGCGCCCCACATATGTCTATTATTTATAATATTTCCTCAAATGTGTTAGAAAATAGCAAATGAAATAGATCGCTAAATTATTGATAAATGACTTGCATATTTTTTTTTTTTTTAAAGATTTACTTATCCATTTTAAAGATGGACAGAGAGAGAGAATGCCGGGAGGGAAGGAGAGGGAGAGAAGCCTCCAGCAGACCTGCAGGGGGCCCAATCCTACAACCCATGAGATCACGACCCAGGACATCATGACCTGAGCCGAAACCAAGGGTCGGACGCTCAACCGACTGCGCCACCCAGGCGCCCCGGCTTGCACATTTATAGTTTACTCTAAGTCACCTGCCAGTGCTCTCCTACACACACAAGATCCTGACATTGAGCAGTGTCCATAAGTCATTTGTCCAGAAGACAGTGCTCTCTCCCACCATCAAGGATTCTAAAGACATGACACCAAATACCAACTGCAAGGATTTCTCTTATATTTCTTAAAATTTATGTTCCCCTTGAGAAACCCAGGAGGATGTAGCAAGCATTCTCTTCAAGGATCAATACTGACAATGGCAGTGAGGACAGAATAATAGTTTTTCACATGCTAATGCCATGATGAAAATTATACCTTGCTCTTGCAAACATCCTTTATTTTTCAAAGCATTTTCACGTCTATCATTTCATCCACTGAGACGTGAGAGGCGTCATTATACCCAGTAATTTATAAGACACTGAGACCTTACATGAATTTCTTCAGGTTAGTGACTAGTTCACAGCATTCCTGATATCTTAAAATAAACCAAGATGTCAATCTATATTATTTTTAGTGGGAAATGTGAATGGCTTTGTATCGGCCACTCTGTTTAGACTGTTATTCTTTCATCTTGTGGCCAACCGACAGATCGTATGAGGACACAAAATACGGGATGGTGCGGCCACCATCCCTCCTGCCTGGGGGCTTCAAAGTGGGGCCACAGGAGACTCAAGAAATGTGGGACAGGAGGGTGGTCGCAGGAAAAGCACGCTACTTACTGAGCAGGACTGGAAGTTGAGGCTCACAAGCTCATGGCAGTAATTCTGAATGTGTTTCAGAGCTTCATCTTCCAACTGAGTGGACAGAGAAAACAAAGGAGGGATGGAACCAGGTGAAGGAATAGTGGAGCACCAAGAAAAATGCAAGAGCAGTTCTCTACTGAAGTGTCCACACTTCATGTTAGAGAAACACACCTCAACTAACCCCTCGGTACCTGTGTGCAGCCCCTCAGGAGCAGGGCTTTCAGGCCTCGACAACCTCGCACCAGGGCCTCAATGCCATCCTTTGTGATCTGGTCACACCAAGAGAGGTTCAGGTACTCCAGGTTTCGGCAGCCCTCACTGACGGAACAAGAAACAGGACCACATATGTGCAATCTATCTTATAGATAGTTCATTACCAAGCCTGAGTTCAGTAAATCACAAACAATTCAGGGGAGAGAAAACCTCTGTGACCCGAGTCACCTATTTCTTGTTCCAATGGGCTCATTAGAAAGGTTTTAGACACACCAGGATGCTCACAGGTTTAGGTGTTTCTTCTGACAACAGGTACTCCTACCTGATCCCCTTTAAGGAGCTGTTTGTAATGGACACACAGGAGGTCAGATCCAGATGTTTCAGCTTGGAACAGAATCTGCTAAGGCTATAACACGTGCTGGAAAAGAGCAGACACACTAAAGATATTTTCAACCATGTTTCTCTCCCCTCACATTCCCCATGGTCAATGTTACCAAACTCATTCTCATTCCTTACCTGTCAGTGATTTTGGTGCACCCGTTGAGGTTTAAATGTTCAATGTTTCGGCAGTTCTGGGCAAAGGTCCTATGAAGAGAAAACATTTAAAAACTCCCTGGTCAGCCACTAGAGGGCATGTGTCACCGTTCACATTTAAAACACTGCTCCTCAAACTTTTACATTTTATTTTACTGTGGAAAGAACACTTAACATGAGATTGACTCTCACCAGATTTCAAGTGTACAACATATTCTTGTTGACTATAGGTACTGGTGCTCCTCAAACTTTAATATGCACATGAAACAGCTGGGGTTCTTGTCACAGTGCAGATTCTAATGGCATAGCTTGACAAACTGCTTGATGCTCTGCATTTCTAAGAAATTCCCAAGTGATGCCGCCGCTGCTACTCTGGGAACTACACTTTGAGAAGCAAAGCCTAAGACTGACTATGTATCAGTCATAATTCTTCAACACACACCTTGGTGAACATCAGAGAATGGAGGCCTGGCTCCTTGTTCCTTCCTCTCTCTAGAAAAATCAGCTGGAAGCACGAGGACTCAATCTTTCTTGTATTGTGCCATGCTGTCACTTGGTTATTCAAGAGCCTTTCTAAAGAAACTGTCTTTGGCCACTGATAGGGTCAGTAGTTCATCAGTATGAAGGACCATCCACTTACTGCTAAGGATACTGAGTCATGAAGGGCAACTTCCTCAATGATTTGTATGTTGGCAGAAAGGCCAAAAGTGGAAAATTAAACATCCCTTACTCACCACTTATTCCTTAACATATTCAGCAAGGACTGGCTTGGGTCACCTGCATTTTCCTGAAATACAGCTTCAATGTATTTATAGTGTTGAGTCCTGATTCTTCCATGCAGTACCCAAATGGTTCCAAAGCCTGGCCTCAAACCATGTCACTCTTATCTGCTCCTTCTGCCCTGGTATGGTGCTATGGAACTGACCTGGAGGCTGGTGGAATCCCTGAGTTGAAGATGTGGAGCCAAAATCTGACCAAGGTCATTAGATTTATCAGAGAAGAGTATTAGAGCACTGAGAACTTCAGAGGGTTTCCCTCAAGAATTCAATAGAGTACTAATCAGAGCATGCATACAGGGAAACCACCCAAAGCCGGAGAAAGAATCATCAAAAAGCATTAGAAGGAGCAACAGCCAGAGCTCACCCAGAACCAGGAAAATGCCCATTCCCACAAGCCAACAGTGAAAAACATCTTAATTTGTGGGACACAGGGTAGAGCACTGGGAAGTACATTGCTTCAGGTATACAATTAGTACTCAACTAAAAATGGCTTTGGTCCAGCTTAACAAATTTAAAAAAAGAAAAAGATTTGAAAGGAACTATGTCCAAATAACTCAACTGTGTCCAGAATAAAACTCAATAATATTTATAGGAATACAAAAATATTCTGCACCCAAAATAAAATTCACAATGCCTGGCATTGAGCAAAAAATTGGCATGCATTCAAAGAAGGAAAATATACCTATAATGAGGAGAAAAATCAATCAAATCTGACCCAAAACTGACAGAAATATTAGAAATAGTAGACAAAGACATTCAAAGTTATTATGATCATGTTCTGTAGAATATAGTTCTACGGAGCTATATAAAGATTAAACATGTTATGTTTATTAAGTGTGTTATGTAGACACATTAAGAGTTATTTTTAAAGACCCAAATTAAACTTTTGGAAAATGGCTAAGATAAAAATTTCCTAGGTGAGACTAACAGCAGATTAGACATTTTCAAAGAAAAGACTGGTGAACTTGAAGACATAGCAATAGAAACTATCCAAAATGAAACATGTTAAGAAAATAAAGAAGGAAAAAAAAAAAAAAAAGAGCAGAGCATAAATGAGTTGTGGGACAGCCTCAACCAATCTAATATACATGTGACTGGGAGTCCCCAAGGAACAGGAGATTGGGCAGGGGTAGGGGTGGGGTAGACTATCTGAAGAAGTAATGGCCAAAATTTTTCCAAAGTTTATGAAAATTATAAACCTACAAATCCAAGAAACTCAAAGAATTCTAAGCAAAGAAATATGAAGAAAAAATACATCAAGGCATATCATAACCGAATCGGTCAAAACCAGTGATAGAAAAATCTTAAAAGCAGCCAGAGAAAAAGACACATCATGTACAGAGAAAGAAAAATAAGGGTGACAGATTTCTCACTGGTAACAAAAAAAAAAGGCAAGAAAACAGAGGAGAAGCATCTTTAAAATACTGAAAAAAACTGTCAACAGAATTCTATACTGAGCAAAAATATTTTTAAAAAATGAAGGAAAAAATAATTTTTTTTCCAGACACAGAAGAGCTAAAAGAATTAATCAGATTGGCAGTACAAGTAATATTAAGGAACATTCTATAGGTAGAAAAAAGAGTGACATTACACAAAGAAATGAAGAACATGGAAATAGTAACCACTTAGGTATAGAAATTCACTTTTTAAAATTATTTAAATCTCTTAAAAAATAAGTGACTATTAAAAAATACAACAATCTAGTGTGAAGTAGTTTGTATTATATGTAGCATTAAAATGTATAACAGTAATAGCATAAAGGCTGAGCAAGGAAAAATGGAAGTGATCTGTAATACAATTTGAAGGTAAATTATAACAAGTTAAAGATGTACATTACAAAAACTGTAAAGCAACCATTAAAATTACAAAATAACTTAAAGCTCTAATCCAAAAAAGGATGTAAAGTGGGATCATAAAAAATTCTTAATCCAAAAGAAGGCATAAAAAGAGGAAAGGGAAAGAAAATATGTATGGGACAAATAGAAAACAGTAAGAGAGTAAATTTAAAAATAACCATAACAGATCAATTATCACATTAAATGTAAATGATCTACATACAAAAATTAAAAAGCAGAAATTGTAATAATGGATCAAAAAAGCAACATCCAACCACATATTGCCTACAAGAAAACAACTTTTCTTTTTTTTTTAAAGATTTTATTTATTTATTTGACAAAGAGAGAAACAGCCAGCGAGAGAGGGAACACAGGCAGGGGGAGTGGGAGAGGAAGAAGCAGGCTCCCAGCAGAGGAGCCTGATGTGGGGCTGGATCCCAGGACCCTGGGATCACGCCCTGAGCCGAAGGCAGATGCTTAACGACTGAGCCACCCAGGCGCCCCTACAAGAAAACAATTTTAAATATAAAGACACAAATCAGTGAAAAGGAAAAAAATGGAAAATCATATGCCAAAAAAAGAAAGCTGGAGTGTCTATATAATATCAGACAAAGTAGACCTCACAGCAAAGAATATTACTAGAGATAAAAGAAGGCCATGTGATAATGAAAAACTGGTCAATTCATCATAAAGGTGCAGCAACCCTAAAAGTTTATATACCTAATAACAGAGCTTCAAAATACATGAAGAAATAACCTGAGGAGAAACAAATCTGAAATTACAGGCAGAGATTTCAATATAACTCTGTCAATATTTGATCAAACAAGAAGTCAGAAAATCAGTAAAGATATTAAAAGACTTGATCAACACTCTTATTCAACTTGATCTAATTGATATTTATAGAATACTCCAGCCAACAACAGTAGGGAACATGTTCTTTTCAAGTGTATATGAACATTTACCATGACAGACCATATTCTTGGCTACAAAACAAGTCTCAATAAAATTAAAAGAATTCAAGTCATATAAAGTATATTCACTGATCACAACGGAATTAAATTAGTAATCAATAACAAAAAAATCTGGAAAATGCCCAAATATTTAGAAACTAACTAACATGCTTCTAAATAACCCATCATCAAGGTAGAGATCAAAAGGGAAATAGAATACATTTTTAATGGAATGAAAATGTAAACACAGCATTAGAATTTGTGAAATGCTACTAAATCAGTACTTCAGGAGAAAATCTTTATGACCTTGGGTAGGCAATGATCTCATATATCACCAAAAGTATGATTCACCAAAAGCATGATTCTTTCAAAAAAAACTGGTAAGTTGAACTTCATTAAAGTGAAAAACTCCCACAGACTGGGAGAAAACATTTACAAAATACAAATCTGACCAAGGACTTGTATGCAGAATATAACTCTCAAAATTCAATGGTAAGACCAAAAAAAAAAAAAAAAAAAAAAGTAATCTTTTTAAAAGGGCAAAACCAGGGCACCTGGGTGGCACAGCGGTTAAGCATCTGCCTTCGGCTCAGGGCGTGATCCCGGCGTTCTGGGATCGAGCCCCACATCAGGCTCCTCTGCTAGGAGCCTGCTTCTTCCTCTCCCACTCCCCCTGCTTGTGTTCCCTCTCTCGCTGGCTGTCTCTATCCTGTCGAATAAATAAATAAAATCTTTAAAAAAATAATAATAAAAATAAAAGGGCAAAACCCCCACATTTGAACAGATAGCAAAGAAAATATGTGGCTAGCATAGTACATATAAAGATTGCTCAACATAATTAATCACGAGAAATACAAATTAAAATCACAATAAGATGCTACGACACATATCTATTAGAAAAGCTAAAATTAAAAAGACTGACCTATCAAGTGCTGACAAAGGTGTGGAGGAGCTGGAAGTACCATACACTTCTAGTAGGAATATAAAATGGCATAAGCCTTTTGGGAAACAGTTTGAAAGTTTTAAAAAGTTAAACATGTACCTACCAAATGATCTAGCCATTCCACACCTAGGTATTTACTCAAGAGAAACAAAAAAATATGACACACAAAATCTTGTACACAAATGTTCATAGCAGCTTTATATGTAATGGCTGCAAACTGGAAAGAATCCAAACGAGAAATAACTCAGTTGTAGTATATCTGTACAATGGACGACTCTTCAGCAATAAAAAAGAATGAACTATTGATACAATGACATGGATGGATCTCAAAACAATTATGTTGAGTGAAAGAGGTCAGGAAAAACTGAATACATACTATAGAAGTACATAAAAATTGTTAAAAATTTAAACTAACCTATAGTGACAGAAAGCAGATCAATGGTTGCCTAGCAATGGGGCAGAGACAGGGAAGGAGGAAGGGAGGTATCATAAAGGCACATGAGGAAAATTTACTTGTGTATGTTCATTATCTTGATTATAGTGTTGGTTTTACGGGTATATAACATATACCAAAAATTATCAAATTGTACAATTTAAATACAGTTTATTGTATCTCAATTATATCTCAATAAAACTGTCAAAAATCCATAGGACTTCATATATAATGATGCAGCAAGAGTTACAGCAAACATACATGTAAGATCCATTAGTACTGGGATTTTAATCTATTTTGATTACTGCTGTATTTCCATTCTCTAGATCAGTGCCTGGTGGAGTAGGGCTCAATAAACATTTGCAAATGAATAGCCTGCCTCCATCCAAAACAACAATGCACATGTGGGGCAGAGTAGAGGCCAAGGCTGGCTTTAGGTAATTATAATAAAAAACCCGAGGCATAACAAAATTCCTTCTGAGTCATGTTCTGGAATTATGCTTATCATTATTTCTCATAGTAATCTGGTCTCACATATTAAAAATGTATAAGATAATGGGGCGCCTGGGTGGCTCAGTCGGTTAAGTGTCTGACTCTTGATTTTGGTTCAGGTCATGATCTCAGCGTTGTGAGACTGAGCCCCTCATTGGGCTCTGCACTGCTGAGGGTGGAGCCTGCTTAAGATTCTCTCTCCCTCTGCCACTCCCCTGCTCTCTTGCATGCGTGTGTTCTCTCTCTAAAAATGTACAAGATATTAATATAGATTTCTACTATAAAAATTATGGTAAACCACTAACATTCTTAGCCCCTCAGGGTAGTTTTGCTAGTACATGTAGCTTTATTCCAACCGCCAAGATAAGAATATTTTTTTTTTTGGGGGGCGCCTGGATGGCGCAGCGGTTAAGCATCTGCCTTCGGCTCAGGGCGTGATCCCGGCGTTCTGGGATCGAGCCCCACATCAGGCTCCTCCGCTATGAGCCTGCTTCTTCCTCTCTCACTTCCCCTGCTTGTGTTCCCTCTCTCGCTGGCTGTCTCTATCTCTGTCGAATAAATAAATAAAAAAATCTTTAAAAAAAAAAAAAGAATATTTTTTTTTAAATTCAATTAGCCATCATAAAGAAGATGTGGTTTATATATACAATGGAATATTACTCAGCCATTAGAAAGGATGAATACCTACCATTTACATCGACATGAATGGAACCGGAGGTTTTATGCTAAGTGAAATGAGAATATATTTCTTTGATATTCCTCATTGTGAGGAAATCCACATCATGTGAAAATCCACATCTTCACATTTATTTTAGTTTAATAAAACCACTATTAAACTTATGTTCTCTTTTATAAATTATCTTAGGACCTATTTGATACATTTAAACTTTGTATTAAAATAGAATCAATCTATTTCATCAGTCTACAAAGCTTTTGAAGTACCAGAAAATTTGGTTTGATGATCTGAATTTCTTGATTAAAAAAAATACTGTGTTCCATTACATTTATAGGGAGTGTTCTGATCCTTAAAATATGTTATGAATCAATTTTCTTAGCAATGGTATAGCAGATGTTTCAATTACAAATTCCACTATCTACAATCACTATGTACTGCACATTCTTACTGGCAGTTGCGATTGATATACATGGTGGTGATGCTTAGGTCAGCAAGAGACAAAGACTATCCCAAGGTTCTAGGGGCAGTGTGTGTTCTAATTTAGCCAACCTCAAACGATAGTAGAGGCCACAAGGATAAGAACATAAAGGTTTTGATTAGGTCTTGTCTCCAGAAAAGCACACGTCCTTAACAGTGGATTGATAACATTTCCAATAAATAATGGCTATCTAGTAAGACGTGGGCAAGCATTTGTTCGGATAGGATACAACTGGATAATTACATCCCATCATGAGTAAGCAAAATTCCAGGTGTGCTAAGGAAGTTTTTGGAAGAATTATTTTGTTGAGTAGTATAATATATAAAAAGGTAGTCACTCTTATGAGAATGAAACTAAGAAGATCAGCAAATGAAGAAGGGACCAGTGGAGTCAACTATTATGTGGCTTCATGTGATACCCATGACACTCTCATGCAGCAGCCACAGCTGCCTTCACTTTGTAGAAGAGAGACCGAACACTTGGAGAGGTGAAATCCTTTGTCCTAAAGTCACATCCCTGACCCGGGCCTGCTGACTCTCAAGTCACAGTTCTTTTAGATCTCTTTGCAAATTACCACAGAAAGTATTTAACAGAAGAAAAGCACATAATATGCTTGGTTTATTTCTGCTGATGACAAGTCAGCTACAAGCTGCCATGACAGAGTGAGTCACTGTGGATTCAACTTACTTCAAGGAGGAATCCCCAACACCAATGCAGCCTCGCAAGCTGAGCTTTCTCAGGAATCCACCACATCGCTTTGAGATATTTTCCACCACTCGACCCTTGAGTCAAAAAAGTCAGAAAAAAATCTCATTTTTCATGCTGCTTATCTAACAGCATAATAACCTGAAATTTAGAAACTGAATATATATTTTCCAGGTATAAAAGAAATTATTTTGGAGCATTCCTCCAACACCCCACTCTGTTCTAAAGGAGCTGCAAGCATTGAGAAATGTTTTCAATTAAAGCATTAAGTATTCAAAAAAAATTAGTGCACTATATTTTGGAAGTTTTAGCCCTGAACCAGGCCTCCCCTACCCAGGGCTCAGAACTACTTCACCAATTACAAGGCTTTTTGAGGTCAGTGGTGGGAACACTGGCTGCTGACCAGCAATCTAAAAGGCATTGCTAAAAAAAATAAATAAATAAAATAAAATAAAATAAATAAAAAAAATTCTATTTTAGCTAAACATTATGACTCTAAAAAGTTCGAAAACGTAGCCTAATAGCTCCCCCTCATCCTCCTTAGCAATCCCCTATTTAAACACATTTGCTTTGAAATAGAAACTTGGGGTAGATACTGGCAGATACATTAAAGGAAAAAAATGAACACTGATTAAGCACTTTCACTTTTTCAGGCACGATTTTAACACTTTCTTGTACTTATTATGTCTCATTTACTATTCACAACAACCTTATGGTCTACTACTCCACAATGGAGACAATGAAGAGTACGTCTGGAATACAAATCTCTCAGGTCCTCTCTCTTAACGTTATCATGCCCTGTCATTCAAGTCGGTGGAAAACTCCAAGTCAATCCAGGCAGGACTACCATGGCCCATACACTTCAGGAATGACAGTTTGGGTTACTCTACCAGGTAAAGAACCATGACCAGCTGAGGTGCTTGCTGAAGATAAAGAGAACACAGAATGGGTAGTAGAAGAAGGGAGTTAAAAATACCAACTACCACCATGCAACCAATTACAGAAATGAAAACTGTAATTGTCATGAGTGTCTCTCCTCATTTGGTTGAGTATGCGTGTGTGTAAAGCCAATACATTTGTTTTCTTTCCTCTTCTGTTCCCTTATGTAAAATAAGATGTACTGACACCATATCATGGTATTTAAGTTTTGTCAATTCTGTATCATAGTATTTAAGACACAGGATATCAAGAAGAGTGAACATCATTCAAGGACTTTATTTCTTCTTTTGAGGAAGGAGTTAGTGTGGTTTTGGTTGTACATTGGATACTTGTATCACAGTCGGTTGAATTATGACCTTATCATTGTCTTTATTTGGAGATTAAGTATGGCTTACGGTGATGCATATGCGTGCCAAGTTGACAAGGGGTGAACTTTTGATTATTAATCTTATGTGTCAACTTCACTGGGCCACTGGGTGTGCAAACATTTGGCCAACAGTATTCTGTATGAGTCTGTGAGGTTATTTCTTGATGAGATGAACATTTGAATCAGTAGAGAGAGTAAAGTAGCAGTGGGTGGGCCTCATCCAATCAACTGAAGACCTGAATAGAATGAAAAAGGGTAAGAGGGAACTTCCCCTGCCTGACTGCTTGAGCTGAGACTCCGGTCCTTTCTGGCCTTTGGACTGAGACTGAAAAACATCAGCTCTTCTTAGGTCCCGAACCTGTCAGCTTTCAGATTGGAATTTACCCTATTGGCTCTGCTGGCTCACAGGTCAGACTGGAGCTACATATCGGCTCTCCCGGGTCTCCAGCTTCCTGACTACAGATCTTGGGACTTCACAGCCTCCATAATCACATGACCCAATTCCTTATAATAAATCCGTGTAATTGTATATATACATACCCCATTAATTGTTTCTCTGGAGAATCCTGACTATTAAGAGACTGGATTCATACCTTCATTTTGCAAATAAAGAAATTAAATAGTTAAATTGCCAAGGTTACACCTTAGTGAGTAGCAGAGTTAGGGTTCTAACAGACTTATTTGATTCTAAAGGCTGCACAACTACTGCCTCCACAAGGGAGGAAATACTGAAAGAGGGCCATTTGGGTCTTTAAAAAAATGCTATTATCCTCACTTTATAAAATAGCAATCTTGACACTGAACTGTGAGCACTAAGAACTCACTAGGACACATCAAACCACAGGGTCACAGGAGCACGGCTCACACGTATTGTAACCTGGTTAACATCTTAAGATGAAAATCTATACTCTGATATTGCTAGGGGCTCTATTTATGCTTTCTTGAGTATTCCCTAAGTTAATAAATCTCTGTCACTAGGGGGAAAAAAAAGGTTATGACTTGGAAGTCCAAGATTCAAGTACAGAATAAAACAGCGAAAACCCCTCCATACCAATGGCTACAAATGGAGTATGCAACATATTTTTCTCCATTTCAAGTTAGTCACATTTATATAAGCTTCCTAGTCTTCCTTTCTTTGGAGTAAAAATTTTTGTACTCAGATATTTTAAAAATTACATTCAGAATTTTCTGTTCCACTGTTTCCAACTAAGAGAAAAAATGAGCAAATTGTTTCCAAATGTAAAATTCAGGTCAATGACTGTGTATTATCCATTTAGATAGTATGTTGTAGGTGTGGATTTTGTAATGAAGGGCTTTAGAGAAAAATAAGGCCTAAGTGGAGGGACCTTTGGAGTTATAACTTTTAGATTAACATGCTGCTTGGTTATTTCTTATTTTTGGCCTGGTGGAATCTTTATTAACTATGAAGACACTGACAAAAAATGTCCAACTTTTAAAGGCATGGAAATGTCTAAACATCAGGGTAACAACATTTATTCAGGAAGGAGTGGTGCTCAAGAAAAGGGACAACGTACACTGTCATCTGGATGCTTTATTCTACCTTTTCTCTGAAACACAGTCACGTAACCCACTGTGCTTAGGGTGCCTACTATCTCCTCTAACTAGATGAATGACCTTGGGTAAGTTACTCAAACTTTTTGTGCCTCAGCTTCTTCAATATGGTGTTTTTGAGAAGATTAAATGAATATATGTGAGTTACTTAAATAGTGCCAGGCACATAGTAAATACTGTTAGTACATTAATCCTGAACCTTGGTACATTCTCCCTTCTCTCAACATATCCATAAATCATCATTTTCATCCCAAAGAAATAATTTGAAACGATCAGTTTATCCATGGAATGCTTCCCGGGGTGAGTATCCAATGGGTCTTATCTACAGAACATAGGGGGCTCTAACACTTGGTTCATAATCCAATCTGGATTCAAGTTGTCAGCCTCAACAGGGCAACTAAATAGTATTAGATGAGAGTAATACTAATATGGTGCCAGTTATTTAAAGTTTTCACATGAGGGGTACCTGGGTGGCTCAGTAGGTTAAGCGTCTGTCTTTGGCTCAGGTCATGATCCTGGGGTCCTAGGATCGAGTCCTGAATCAGGCTCCCTGCTCTGCAGGGAGTCTGCATTTCCCTCTGCCCTTCACCCCATTCATGCTCTCTCTCTCTCTCTCTCTCGGTCTCACTCTCTCTCTCAAATAAATAAATAAAATCTTTTAAAAAAAGTTTTCACGTGTAATTCTAACTGGGGACCTATAAACTAGTCTCTCCCTTAGTGGAAATACTCTTTAAGTATATTTACAATGTGTTTATACAGCTGTGGTCGGCCATCAGCTAAAATTCTGAAATCAAATCATGCACAAGATAGTGCTATTTACTTGAAACAGTATTTTTTAAAATCTGAATTTAAAAGTTGTAAATAGGGCTTTCAAAAAGTTGTATAGTTTGGAAAAATCATCAAAGAAAACTGAGGGGACAATAAGAACCACAAAAAAAGAAAAAATAAGTTGCAAACATTTTAAAAAACAATGACTCTCCTTTGGTGAGCAGAAATGACTACAATTTTTGGAATTTAATGTGCTTCTCAACATCACTAAGTAAATACAATGAACAAAGATCTAGAGATTATCAGTTTGAAGAGAAATCACAGGTCAGCATGTTTAGGTGGGGCACTGTTGCAATCACTGCTATCAAGCCTGGAAAGAGCATTAAAGAACTCCTAATCCAGGGACCACAGTCCAAAACAGCAACTGAGAGTTTATCTTTCCGGGCTGGGCGTGAAGCCCTGAGGTCCCTGACCCTTCCAAACTCAGAATACCTGAGAGGAAACCCTCAGGGGGAAACCCTGCTTGCTGCAGGTGCTCTGCTCCACTGGTCTGAGATGGGATCAGAGACTCTCCAGCTAGTGACCTAAAGAAGGAGGGGAAGGGCCTCCACAACTGATCGTTAGCTCTTTGAGGTAACACCAGCTTAAGTAACTTGCAGGAAATTGTTTGGGCTCATCTCACTGTTAAGCATGATTATTTCCTTAGCTATTAAAAAAGACACAAAACATACACTTTGACAAAAATACTTGATGAAAATGCTATATGAGGAACTGAATTAAAATACAACTTCATGATTACAACTGAATTGGCTAAACCAGAAATGAATAAGTTTTTCCCAACATTGGGTAGATAAACTTCAGAATCTCTACACCCTTAAAATAGTAGTCTAGATAATTGTTATGTGCAGTGAAGATTACTTCCCTCTTTCTTTTTGGGTATAAATTGATATTTAATCTAAAAGTTGTCTTTATATAAACTTTTCTCATTTGGTCAGGCTTACCACTCTTACATGGGGATTTTCACATATTTCCAGATAAATACATGAGAATCGTAGAATTATAAAAGGCTTTAAGGATTATTTTGCTCCTTTATTTTATAGATAAGAAAACTGAAGCACTGAGAGATTATATATGGCTTAAGTGGCTGAGCCAAAGTGATATCTCAGGTCTCCAGCTTCACTCCTGGACCCACGCTTCTGCCATTTCTCCATTCTTGATGCTGAATTAGAGTTCTGAGTGGATCTTTCAGATCAATAAATATTTGTCAGGCATCTCCTAAGATTAAAGCACTGAACTGGGTGTTAATGATGCAGGTATAGGGCTTTAAAAAGCTGAGTGGTAATACCAAGGTTATAGACATGAAAAAGGAGGAAAGTAGTTTGTTACTGATACAGAGCCAAAACAAAATACAAGCAGAATTTTAGTCTTGAAGTACATAGATACCTTCCAGGTTTTTTTTCTTCTCTATTACACCTTGACATCTTAATATTAAATCTAAATGCAGCAAAAGAAAAAGGCAGGAAAGACTGACGAGTTTAACTTTTTAAAAAGTCTTTTATCTAAAATAAAGCTAACTTACCTCTACATCTGTTTGAAAGTTAAAAAGGTCTATTCTTTGCCAGTTGCTTCCATCCAGGGCTAGGATGTTCCAGGCCTAGGGGGTGGGAGGTAGAGGAGGAGAGATGGGGGTGAAAGAGATACACTAAGTGAGACTGTTAATGGAAGTCCTGATGATTGAACCTTTGTATTTCTAAACTTTAATTCTTCATATACATTAAATAGACAATCAAATATGGAATTATGATAGCACCATGTTACATTAAATATAAAAGATGACATTTAAAGTTAACTGCTTGGGACGCTTGGGTGGCTCAGTTGGTTAAGCATCCAACTCTTGACTTTGGCTCAGGTCATGATCTTGGGGTCCTGGGACTGAGCCCCTGCATTGGCTCTGTGCTAGGTGTGGAGCCTGCTTAAGAGTCTCACTCTCTCTCTCTCTCCCACATCCCCTCCCCTCGCTTGTGCACTCATGCACATGCGCACATTCTTAAAACTAAAAAAAAAAAGTTAACCGCTTGCTTGAACTAAAACTAAAACTCTTTCTCATTCTAATAAAACTCAATATTTGTTGATTGATAAAAATCTGGTTAATACTCTACCTTGGAAATCTGTGCACATCGGCACAAAGTTACTATATCCAAGAAGGAAAATATTCTAGGAAAAAAGGGGAAAAACAAAAAAATAAGATGGTATTAACATTTTAGGATATTTACAACCTGAAAGATAAAATCTAATGTGCCATCTGGATATAGCATAAGTTTTTTCAAGATTCCTCAATTTGCAATACACAAGCTCACTATAATTCTTCATCACTACTGTGAAATATCAAATGTTCCAAAGCTGTTTTAGACTCACTACACAAATCCCCTTAAAACAGAACCCATTAAACTTTTATGTCCCTTGTTCTATGACATGGACATGGGACAGTAGATAACTTGTCCTATTCAAAAACCAACTCTTTAATCTAGACACTAAGCCCACTGGGGAGAGCTAAATCCTTCTAATTCTCATGTCCCTAACATACAGTACAAACTCCTCTTCTGTTATTAGATGTACCAAACAGGCTCAGGTGCCTGAGCCTCAAATAACACAGCCAAGAAAGACTCAGTGATAAAACCCATTTGGCTTTGATGTATTTGTTCACAGGGCAGAAAGATGGAGCCCATTCACTGGCAAGTTCTACAGTGACCAGTTTTTCCTGAGCAAAAGCCAAGAACCAGAGAAGATGGGAAAGATGGGGAAGAAGAAAAGCAGAGAAGTGAACAAAAACCTAGTTGACATCAGTAGTGCCCCCAGAGGAAGCAGTAGCTGTCAGCACAGCAGGGGTCTGAGCGAGGTCCCAACACTGGCAGTAGAGGTGAGTTGCTGATGACAGCACAGTGGCAAATAGTTGCGTGTGTCTCAGGGCTGTGCAGTAACAGCTGCAAACAAACAGCAGCTTTTTTGTGAGAAGAAAGGTGAATGAGGATGAGGCCAGGGACAATAATAGTATCCCAATTCTCATAGTCCTGGGAGATAAATATGAGAGTTTGTGTCTCTGTGTAGAAGGGGGAGAAGGTAAGATGGCAAACAGCCACCTATAAAGTTCTTCAAAATTCTCCAAAGATAACCATCAGTGGTCAGTTGAAAATCCATGGGCTCAGGGACGGATAGTAGATCCATAAAACACCAGTGAACTGTACCCTACGATAATGCATACACAAGCAGCTCCACAGGGCTAGTGATGCTATAGGTACCATTCTACAATATAGGCTCCAATCACTTTCTAGTAAAAAGCAAAGGATAGAAGCATAGGGGCTACATTGACCTTAAAAGACTCAATGGAACTTTGTATATAGGAAAATGCCGGTGGCTCAAAATATGCACTAAAGTATACGTTAAACGTATTTCAGGGTGTCCGCAAATACCTACATTGCCTCTATGGAAATACATCTTGCCCCACCCACAGGCCTTTATGCCTCAAACATCCATCTTCTGTGCCATTCCACCATTCCGAATGAGCCACAACTCATCATTAGCTCCCTGAAAGACCAAGGACCAGATAGAGAAATGCATATGGTAGAATATTTCATGCTGGGGTTGGGTTCTAAAGTACAAGCCTAGGTGAAAAAGGAGTTAGCTAAGTTTCCCTTGAGAATCCCTTAAGACCCTACCATCTTGGAGATGACATTCTATCAACTCTTGGAAAGAACAATTGCACTGATATTAGTAAAAATAGCTAACTTTGATTATGTATTTACTATGTGCTAGCCACAGTTTATATTAGTCAGTTAACTGTCTCAACACTGTTATGAGATACAATTATCTCTGTTTTTTGGAGAATGACGTGGAGCACAGAAAGATTAAGTAACCTGCCCAGGCCAAACAGACAGTAAGAGCAGAGCCAGGATTTGAACCCAGGTAGTCTGGCTTGAGAGCCCAAGTCTATGACTACTACACATACAGCCTTAGAAAGTTTAACACAGCTGTTTTTCCCACAGGACTTGACTAGATGCTATTTTTCCAGGTGAACAGCAGATGAAGTAACTGTGCTTAGTGAGCATGCTGTACGGAAAACACCTATCTTTGAATGCTAGGATCACACTAAGTGAAGCAAAATGCTCACACACCCAGACACACATGAGAACCAATAGCTGGAACAAAAGTTCACATTACTCATCTCATGCTTACTACCAAATTTTATGGTTACTGAATGAAAAAGTAGATTGCCTTTAGTGTTTATTTTCCCTCTTCCCATCACCCCATGAATATATGTAGTTGAATCTGCACAAGTTAAATAGGCATGATAGGACTCCAAACTGCAGCCTAAGCCAAATTCCTGAATCATGTTTCAGTGAATAAAATAAATGCCTTGAATGAGACAGTGTGCCACACTGGCAATAGAAACAGAGATAGCTAGAGGAGTTAGAGTCATTGTAAATTAAGACTGGGCTTTCCAAACCATTTTTCCTGGAAATTGCTTCATACCTCAAATGTGATAACTTCACCCTTCATTAAGGAAGCACTGCAATGGCAACTTGGTTATCAACAAATATATATAGGGGTATATAGGAGTGGTTGTACTTGGACTTTGTATTCTATTCCAATGGTCTGTTTGTCTACCCTTGTGCTAATAAGACTGTTTTAATTATGAAACTTTCTAAGTCTTGAGGTCTGGTAATGTTAAGTCCTTCAACTTTGTTCTTCAAGATACCTTGGCTATTCTTGGTTCTTAGAATTTCCACTTACATTTTAGAATCAGCATGTCAATTTTCACAAGAAAACTTTACGAAATTTTTACTGAGGTTACATTGCATTTATAGAAACTTTGGGGAGAACTGAAATCTTTACAATATTAAGTCTTCCAATGCAGAAACACAATATATTCCATTATTTATTTAGGATGTATTGAATTTCTCATAGTAATTTTTATAGTTTTCCATGTAGATACTCTGTTCATCTTTAGATTCCCCCCCCCACACTGGTCATCTGATGTGTTACTATTAAAATGGAATTTTTAAATGTCCGTTTAAAAAAATTTTTTTAAGTAAGCTCCACACCCAAAGTGTGGTTTGAACTCAACGACCCCAAGGTCAAGAGTCACATGCTTTACCAACTGAACCAGTCAGGTACCCCTTCAATGTCATTTTCTAATTGTTAATATATATATAAATTTCCATATTTAGCTTGTATCCAGCAACACTTACAAATTCATTAATAAATTCTAATAATTTTCTTTTTTGAAAGATTTCATTTATTTGAGATAGAGAGCAAGAGAGAGAGAGAGAGAGCACAAGCATGAGTTGGGAGGAGGAGGGGCAGAGGGTGAGTAAGAAGCAGGCTCTCTGCTGAGCAGGGAGCCTGACACAGGGCTCAATCCCAAGACCCTGGAATCATGACCTGAGCCTAAGGCAGAGGCTTAACCTACTGAGCCACCTAGATGCCCCAATGCTAATGATTTTCAACATACAGAATAAATTCATTTGATTTTCTTCCTTTCCAATAATTTTCTTTTTCTTGCCTTATTGAAGTGGCTATGATCTCCTCTAATGCCAATAATGGTAATGAAAGACAGCTTCTTCTCATCAACATTTCAGAGTAAAAGCCATCACTTTTTAATCATTGATTATGATATTTATTATAGCCTAGGTTTTTCTCCTACCTTTTTGACTTTTAAAAATTCTGTTATACCCTGTAAAAGGTCTGTTTTGTCCATACATGATTTAAACATCTCTTTACCATTCATTTATCTCTTTTAAGAATTTATTAAGGAGGAGATAATACACAGAATTCCCATTTATTACCTCTGATCTTGACACACAGTTTCCCCTATTATTAACATTTTACATTAGTGTGGCACATTTGTTAAAATTGATAAATACTGATACATTATTAGCTGAAGTCCACACTTTAGGTTAAGGTTCACTCTCTGTACTGTACAATTAGTTCTGTGGGTTTGACAGATGGATGATGACATGTATCCACCATTACAGTATTATATAGTTTACCAGCCTAAAAATCACCTGACTTACCTGTTCATCCCTTCCCTCCTTCAGATGAAGCCCTGTTAACCACTGATCTTTTTAATGTTTCCACAGTTTTGCCTTTTTCAGAATGTCAAACTGGAATCATATAGTGTGTGCTTGTTCAGATTAGCATCCTTCACTTAGCAATATGCATTTAAGGTTTGTCTTTTAGGGGCGCCTGGGTGGCACAGCGGTTAAGCATCTGCCTTCGGCTCAGGGCATGATCCAGCGTTATGGGATCAAGCCCCACATCAGGCTCCTCCGCTATGAGCCTGCTTCCTCCTCTCCCACTCCCCCTGCTTGTGTTCCCTCTCTCACTGGCTGTCTCTATCTCTGTCAAATAAATAAATAAAATCTTCAAAAAAAAAAAAAGGTTTGTCTTTTAGTGGTAAGATAGCTATTTTTTATTGCTGTATAATATTGAAACTGATGTACCAGTTTATCCATTCATCTATTCAAGGCCATCTTACTTGCTTTCAGTTTTGGGTGATTATGAATAATTCTGCTATAAACATTTGTAAGCAGATTTTTATGTGGATATGTTTTCTACTCAGTTGGATAAATACCTAGGAGTAGAATTGCCAGATCATGTAACCTTATGTTTAGCTTTGTAAGAAACTGCCAAATCATCTTCCAAAGTGCCTGTACCATTTTGAATCTCCATCAGCAATGAATGAGTTCCTGTTGTTCTGAATCTTGTCAACATTTCTTATTGTTAGATTTTTAAATTTAAGCCATTCTAAATAGGTGTACAGTGAGATCTCATTGTTTAGATTTTAATTCCTTAAAGACATATGATACTAAGCATCTTTTCATATGCTCATTGTCATGTGTATGTCTTCTTTGGTGAGGTATCTAAATATTTTGCCCATTTTTTTAAAAAAGATTTTATTTATTTGACAGAGAGAGAGTACAAGCACAGGGAGTAGGAGGGAGAGGGAGAAGCAGGCTCCTGCTGAGCAGAGAGCCTGCCTTGGGACTTGATCACAGGACCCTGGGATCATGACCTGAGCGAAGGCAGACACTTAACCAACTGAGCTACCTAGGCGCCCCTAGTTTGCCCATTTTTAATTAGTTTGTTTTCTTGTCAGATTTTAAGAGTTCTTTGTGTATTTTGGACATCAGTCCTTTATCATATATGACTTTGGCAAGTATTTCTCCAAGTCTGTGGTTTGTCTCTTCGTTCTTTTAACATTGTTTTTCTCAGAGGAGAAGTTTAATTTTAATAAGATCCAACTTACCAATTTTCTCTTTGATGGATCATGCTTTTGGTACTGTATTTAAAAATTCGTTGCCAAACCAAAGGTCATCTACATTTTCTCCTATGCTTCTTCCAGAAGTTTGATGGTTTTGTATTTGCCATACAGGTCTATGATCCATTTTGAGTTGATTTTTGTGAAAGGTGTAAGGTCTGTGTTTACATTCTGCCTCTGCATATAGATGTCCAATTGTTCCAACACCATTTGTTGAAAAAGACAGTTTCTCCATTAAATTGCTTTTTCTCCTGGGGTGCCTGGGTGCCTCAGTGAAGCATCCAATTCTTGATTTCAGCTCAGGTCATAATCTCAGTGTCGTGGGTTTGAGCCCCATGTCAGGCTCTGCACTTAGGGGGAGATCTGCTTGAGATTTTCTCTCCCTCTCCCTCTCCCCCTGCTCATGCATGCTTTTGCTCGCTCTCTCAAATAAATAAATAAATAAACAAACAAATGATTTTTAAAATTGTTTTTGCTCCTTTGTCAAAGATCAGTTGACTTTGTGTGGCTCTATTTCTGGGGTCTTTATTGTGTTCCCCTGATCTATTTGTTTATTCTTTCATCAACAACATATTGTCTTGATTACTGTAGCATTATGGTAAGTCTTTAAGTCAAGTAGTGTCAGTCCTCCAGTTTTGATCTTCTTTAGTATTGTACTGGCTTTCTGAGTCTTCTGACTTTCCATATAAACTTTATTTTTTTTTAAAGATTTTATTTATTTATTTGACAGAGAGAGAGACAGCCAGCAAGAGAGGGAACACAAGCAGGGGGAGTGGGAGAGGAAGAAGCAGGCTCCCAGTGGAGGAGCCTGATGCGGGGCTCGACCCCATAACGCCAGGATCACGCCCTGAGCCGAAGGCAGATGCCTAACGACTGAGCCACCCAGGCGCCCCCATATAAACTTTAGAATGAGTTTGCTGATAATCCACAAAATAATTTGGTGTTATTTTGATTGGGATTGTGTTTGATTCTACAGATCAACTTGGGAAGAATGAACCTTTTAACAACACTGGGTCTGCTTATCCAGGAATATATATCATCTCTCCATTTATTTAGATTTTGATTTTTTTCATTGGAGTTTTGGAGTTTTCATCATAGAGATCCCATATAAATTATGCTAGATTTATATCTAAGTATTTCATTTTTATGCTCATGTAAATGCTATTGCTTTTCACTTCAGTTTCTAGTTGTTCACTGATGGCATATAGGAAAGCAATGACCCTTTACATAGTAACCTTGTATCCTAAAAACTTATTAGTTACAGAAATGTTTTGTCACTTCTTTAGGATTTTCTCCATACACAATCATTTCACCTACAAACAAGACCAATTTTATTTCTTCCTTCCCAATGTATAGCTTTTCTTTCCTTTTCTTATTTAATTGCATTAGCTAGGACTTTCAGTACTATGATAAATATGAGTGGTAAGAGTGGCCATCCTTTTCTTATTTCTGATCTTGGGAAAAAAGAATTGAGTTTCTCACCTATAAGCATAGTGTTAGCTGA
Organism: Ursus maritimus; assembly: GCF_017311325.1. Classification (NCBI taxonomy): domain Eukaryota; kingdom Metazoa; phylum Chordata; class Mammalia; order Carnivora; family Ursidae; genus Ursus; species Ursus maritimus. The sequence goes on along the minus strand of NW_024424453.1, from coordinate 55,436,477 downwards.
AGGGTTTTTGTACATACTTTCCTTTCTTTCTTCCTTTCTTTCTTTCTTTCTTTCTTTTTCTTTCTTCCTTCCTTCCTTCCTTCCTTCTTTCTCTTTTTCTCTCTCTCCCTTTCTTTCTTTCCTTCCTTCCTTCTTTTTTAAGTAAGCTCTATGCCCAACATAGGGCTTAAACTCATGAACTCAAGATCAAGAGTCACATGCTCTACTGACTGAGCCAGCCAGGCGACCTCTTTTTTTGTAGATATTCTTGATCAAGTTGAGGAAGTTCCCCTCTATTCTTGGTTTGATGAGAGTTTCTGTAATGATGGACATTAGTATTTGTCAAATGCTTTTTGCATCTACCAATGACCATATAAATTTTTTCTTCTTTAAACAACTGATGTGATGGATTACCTCAATTTGGAATGAAGCATCCTTGTATACCTGAAATGAATCCCACTTGGTTGTGGTGTATAATTCTTTTTAAGCATTGTTCAATTTGGTTTGCTAATATTTTGTTGAAGACTTTGCATCTATGTTCACAAGATATATTATTCTGTAGTTTTGCTATAATGTCTTTATCTGGTTTTGGTATGAGGGTAATGCTATCTGCACAGAATGAGTTAGGAAGTCTTCTGCTTCTATTTTCTGGATGACATAAAGAATTGTTATCATTTCAGGGTACCTAGGTGGCGCAGTTGGTTAAGTGTCTGACTTCAGCTCAGGTCATGATCTCAGGGTCCTGAGATCGAGTCCTGCATCAGGCTCCCCAATCAGCAGGGAGTCTGCTTGTCCCTCTCCCTCTGCTCCTCCACCTACTAGTGCTCTTTATCTCTCAAATAAATAAATATTTTTTTAAATGGTATCATTTCTTTCTTAAATGTTTTCAGAATTCACCAATGTAACCATCTGGGACTGAGGCTTTCTGTTTGGGAAGTTATTAATAATTGATTCAATGTATTTAATAGATATATGTCCATTAAGTTTATCTATTTCTCCTTGTGTAAGAGTTAGTAGTTTTTGTCTTTTGAAGAACTGGTCCATTTCATCTAAGTGATCAAATTTGTGGACATAGAGGAGCTCATATATTCCTTTATTATCCTTTTTTTTCTTTTTTCTTTTTTTTTTATTTATTATATGTTAGTGACCATACAGTACATCATTAGTTTTTGATGTAGTGTTTCATGATTCATTGTTTGCATATAACACTCAGTGCTCCATGCAATACATGCCCTCCTAAATACCCATCACCAGGCTAGCCCATCCCCCTACCCTCCTCCCCTCTAAAACCCTCAGATTATTTCCCAGAGTCTATAGTCTCTCATGGTTCATTTCCCCTCTGTTTACCCCCCCTTTATTATTCCCTTTCTTCTCCTATCAATCTCCTTGTTATTCCTTATGTTCCACAAATGAGTGAAACCATATAATTATCTTTCTCTGCTTGACTTATTTCACTTAGTATAATCTCCTTTTAATGTTCATGAGATCAGTAGTGATGATCCCTCTTCCATTTCTGATATTAGTAATTTGTGTCTTCTCTCTTTCATTCTTGGTTAATCTGGCCAGAAGTTTGTCAATTTTACTGATCTTTTCAAAGAACAAATTTTGGTTTCATTGATTTTCTCTATTGTTTCAATTTCATTGATTTCTGCTCCATTTTTTATTAGGTCCTTTCTTTTTTTTCTTTATACTAATATTTTTTTATTATGTTAGTCTCCATACAGTACATCCCTGGTTTTTTATGTAAAGTTCCATGATTCATTAGTTGCATATAACACCCAGTGCACCATGCAATCGTGCCCTCCTTACTACCCATCACCTGCCTATCCCATTCCCCCACCCCCTCCCCTCTGAAGTCCTGAGTTTGTTTCTGAGAGTCCATAGGCTCTCATGCTTCATTCCCCCTTCTGATTACCCCCCCTTTCTTTATCCCTTTCTTCTCCTACCGATCTTCCTACTTCTTATGTTCCATAGATGAGAGAAACCATATGATAATTGTCTTTCTCTGCTTGACTTATTTCACTTAGCATTATCTCCTCCAGTGCCGTCCATGTTGCAGCAAATGTTAAGAAATTGTTCTTTTTGATAGCTGAGTAATATTCCATTGTATATATGGACCGCATCTTCTTAATCCAGTCATCTGTTGAAGGGCATCTCGGCTGCTTCCACAATTTAGCTATTGTGGACAATGCTGCTATGAACTTTGGGGTGTATATGGCCCTTCTCTTCACTACGTCTGTATCTTTGGGGTAAATACTCAGTAGTGCAATTGCTGGATCACAGGGGAGCTCAATTTTTAACTTTTTAGGGGACTTCCACACTATTTTCCAAAGTGGCTATACAAACTTGCATTCCCACCAACAATGCAGGAGGGATCCTCTTTCTCCACATCCTCTCCAACAATTGTTGTTTCTTGCCTTGTCAATTTTTGCCATTCTAACTGGTGGAAGGTGGTATCTCAGTGTGGTTTTGATTTGAATTTCCCTGATGGCTAATGATTTTGAACATTTTTTCATGTGTCTGTTAGCCATTTGTATGTCTTCATTGGAAAAGTGTCTGTTCATATCTTCTGCCCATTTTATGATTTGATTATTTGTTTCTTGTGTATTGAGTTTGAGAAGTTCTTTGTAGATCTTGAATACCAGTCTTTTATCTGTAGTGTCATTTGCAAATATATTCTCCCATTCCGTGGGCTGCCTCTTAGGTTTTTTGACTGTTTCCTTGGCTGTGCAGAAACTTTTTATCTTGATGAAGTTCCACAAGTTCAATTTTCTTTTGTTTCTCTTGCCTTTGGAGATGTGTCATGAAAAAGGTTGCTGTGGTCGATGTCGTAGAGGTTGCTGCCTATGTTCTCCTCTGGGATTTTGATGGATTCCTGTCTCACATTGAGGTCTTTCATCCATTTGGAGTTTATCTTTGTGTATGGTGTGAGAGAGTGGTCAAGTTTCATTCTTTTGCATGTAGCTGTCCAATTTTCCCAGCAGCATTTATTGAAGAGACTTTTTTCCACTGGATGTTTTTTCCTGCTTTATCAAAGATTAGTTGCTCAAAGAGCCGAGGGTCCATTTCTGGGTTCTCTATTCTGTTCCATTGGTCTATGTGTCTGTTTTTGTGCCAGTGCCATCCTGTCTTTGCGATCACAGCTTTGTAGTACAATTTGAAATCCGGCATTGTGATGCCCCCAGCTTTGTTTTTCCTTTTCAACAATTCCTTGGCAATTTGTGGCCTTTTCTGGTTCCACACATATTTAAGGGCTGTTTGTTCCAGTTCTTTGAAAAATGTCATTGGTATTTTGATCGGGATGGCACTGAAAGTGTAGATTGCTCTGGGTAGCATGGACATTTTAACTATGTTAATTCTTCTGATCCATGAGCATGGAATATTTTTCCATCTTTTTGTGTCTTTCTTCAATGTCTTTCAAGAGTGATTTGTAGTTTCTAGAATATAGATCCTTTATATCTCCGGTTAATTCCAAGGTAACATATGATTTTTGGTGCTATTGTAAATGGAATGGATTCCCTAATTTCTCTTTCTTCAGTCTCATTATTTGTGTATAGAAATGCAACTGATTTCTGAGCACTGATTTTGTATCCTGCCACATTACTGAATTGCTCTATAACTTCTAGTAGTTTGGGGGTGGATTCTTTTGGGTTTTCCATATAGAGTATCATGTCATCTGCGAAGAGAGACAGTTTGACTTCTTCTTTGCTGATTTGGATACCTTTTATCCCTTTTTGTTGTCTGATTGCTGTTGCAAGGACTTCTAGTACTATGTTAAATAATAATGGCAAGAGTGGGCATCCTTGTCGTGTTCCTGATCTTAAGGGGAAGAGATGGAGGCCTTCCTGGAAACCTATAAACTACCAAGACTGAAACAGGAAGAAACTGATTTTTAAAACAGACCAATTAATTATGAAGAGATTGAAGCAGTGATTAAAAGCCTTCCAAAAAACAAAACTCCAGGGCCTGATGGATTCCCTGGGGAATGCTACCAATCATTCAAAGAAGAAATAATACCTATTCTCCTAAAGCTGTTTCAAAAAATAGAAACAGAAGGAAAACTACCAAACTCATTCTATGAGGCCAATATTACCTTGATCCCCAAACCAGGCAAAGACCCCATCAAAAAGGATAATTACAGACCGATATCCCTGATGAATATGGACTCCAAAATTCTCAACAAGATCCTAGCTAATAGGATCCAACAGTACATTAAAAGGATTATCCATCCTGACCAAGTGGGATTCATCCCTGGGATGCAAGGGTGGTTCAACATTCGCAAATCTATCACTGTGATAGATTATATCAACAAGAAAAAAGCCAAGAATCATATGATCCTCTCAATAGATGCAGAAAAAGCATTTGACAAAATACAGCATCCTTTCCTGATTAAAACCCTTCAGAGTGTAGGGATAGAGGGTACATTCCTCAATCTCATAAAAACCATCTATGAAGAGCCTACAGCAAATATCATCTCAATGGGGAAAAGCTGGAAGCCTTTCCCTTAGGTCCTTTCTTTTGCTTGCTTTAGACTTCTACTGATCCTCCTCTCCAGTTTCCAAATATGGAAAATCAGATTATTGTGCTTAATTACAACAACTGATTTTCAAATACATAAACAAATTCTGTATTCCTAAAGTAAACCCACTGGTTATAATTATAAGGCTTTTTATATATTGCTGGATTTGACTTGCTAGTTTTATTCAGGATTTTTACATCTATGCTCATGACAAATATGGGCCTGTAATTCTTTCTTATAACATCCTCATTCAGTTTGGTATCAGGGTTATGTTGGCCTCATAAAACTGCTCCTATACTTTGAAAGAGTCTGTGTAAGATTGGTATCATTTCTTCCTTAAATATTTGGAAAAATTCAAAGAAAAGCTTTCTGGGCTTGTTCTCTGCAGGAAAATTTTATTAATAAATTCTATTTAACAAATAACTTCCCATTGCTTCTTGGCCTTTTGGCTAACGTCAAGTGTACTAACAGATAACTCCAGATTTTTAATTTCTTCTGGTTTTTAAAAGCTGCGTTTTTCAAGGAATTTTCCCATTTAATCTGATTTCATACAGTTGTCAAATGCATTCTATAATTATGTCCATACTACTTTTAAAAATTGATAATGTCCCTTTCTGAGGATCATGTCTTTTTCTGTTTTTTTTTTCCTTGATCAGCCAAGCTAGTGAGTTATCAATTTTAGTAATAAAAATTATCTTTGTGGATTTCTCTATTTCACTAATCTATGCTCTTGTCTTCATCAATTCCTTCATTATAGTTTCTTTGAATTTGCTGTGTTTTTCCAGTTACTTGACATGGAACTTTTTTTTTTTTAAAAGATTTTATTTATTTATTCGACAGAGATAGAGACAGCCAGCGAGAGAGGGAACACAAGCAGGGGGAGTGGGAGAGGAAGAAGCAGGCTCATAGCGGAGGAGCCTGATGTGGGGCTCGATCCCATAACGCTGGGATCACGCCCTGAGCCGAAGGCAGACGCTTAACCGCTGTGCCACCCAGGCGCCCCTTGACATGGAACTTTTGATCATGAACTTTCATCCTCTTTTCTAATGCATGCATTTAAAGCATTTCCCTCTAAGCACCATCCCACAAATTTTGATATGTCATACTTTCATTATTATTTACTTTGAAATACTTTCAGCTACCACTGTGATAACTTCTTTGATCCACGGATTTAGAAATATGTAGCTTAATATTTTGTTGTTCTTGATTCTAGTTTAGTTCCACTGTGGTCAGAGAGCATACTCTAGATAATTTCAATTTTTTGAAATTTGTTGTATTTACATTATGGCTCAAAATATAATCTATTTTGATAAGTGTTTCATGTACATTTTAGAAGAATGTGTGTTCTAAAGTTACTGGATGTAGTGTCCTATTATATACTACAGTTAAGTATGGTTAAATATGGTTCAAATCTCCTACATCCTTTCTAATTTTTTTGTCTGATTATTCTGTTACTATAAGTCTATCAGGGGTATGTTAAAGCTCTACATATAATTATGGATTTGTCTATTTTTCCCTTTAGTTTTTCTTTATATATTATCAACTTATTAGGCTCATCAGAACTTAAGATTCCTATTGTCCAATTGACCTTTTATTGTCAAGAAATGTCTCTTGTGTCTAGTATACACCCTGCCTTAAGGTCTACATGGTCAATGCTAACATAGCCACAAAAGCTTTTAATGTTTCCATCTTTTACTTTTGATCAAACTGTGTTTGTTATTTTTAAAACTCCAGTTTAACACAGTTTGTCTTTTAATAGGAATGTTAAGCTCACCTACACTTAATCATGGATATAGCTTAAATCTACCATCTTGCCATTTGTTTTCCATTTTCCCCAACTGCCCTTTACTCCTTTACTCTCCTTTTAAGAATTCTTTATCCAAATAAATGATATTTATGTCTTTGGTGGTTGCTCTGAATACAATACAGCCCCATTTCAGTCTAGCTTGAATTAATATTATTCCTCCATAGCCACAATCATAATGTATTCTCATTTCATCTTTTATCTTTTGTGTTGTCATATATTTTACTTGACATATATTATAAAACAAACAATATAGTGTTATGATTTTTGCTTAAAACAATTATCTTTTAAATAATTTTTAAGAGGTAAAAGGTATTTTATATACCCACATACTTACCATTTATGGTGTTCTTTATTCTTTCCTGTATATGATTTTTACCTCCCTTCAGCCTTAAGAACTTCCTTTAGCATTTCTTCCAATATGGGAATGTCAGTGATGATTTCTGACAGTTTTTGTTTACCAGAAAATGCTTTTATTTTTAAAAGATAATTTTGTGGGGTGGCCTGGGCGATTAAGCATCTGACTCTTGATTTCAGCTCAGGTCAAGCCCCAAGTCAGGCTCCATGGTCAGCGTAGAGTCTGCTTAAGACTCTCTGCCTCTCCCTCTGCCCCTGCCCCCCGCCCTTTCTCTCTAAATAAAATCTTTTTTAAAAAAGATAATTTTGCTGGATATATAATTCTTAGAGCTTTTTTTCTTTCTGCACTTTAAAGATGCCATTCCATTGTCTTTTGTTTTGAATTATTTCTTATAAGAAGTCAATGAAAATTCATACTATCATTCCATATATCTTAAGATTTCTCTTTATCTTTGGTTTTCATTAATTTAACCATAGTGTACTTAGGTGCTATTTTTCATTGTATTTATTCATTTGGCATTTGCTAAACTTCCTGAATCTGCAGACTCATCAGATTTAGAAAATGTGGGGCTGTTTCTTCAAGCTTTTTAATGCCCCATTCTTTCTCTGGACCTCCAATTACACATGTGTTAGACCATTTGATATTACAAGGTGCTAATGATGTGTTAACTTGTTGCTATCTCTTTTCTCTCTGTATGTCACTTTAGACAACTTCTATTAACTATCTTGAAGTTCATCAATCTTATCTTTTGCAGTGTCTAATCTGATGAAAAGCCTAACCAATTAAAAATTTTTTTTAGTATTGCATTTTTCAGTTCTAGAAATCCCACTGGATTCTTTTTAGAATCACCACATCTCCTGAAATATCCCACCTCTTCACTCATTATAGCCACCTTTTTCTATAAATTAACATATTTTTCATGATCAAAAGAATTATTAATGTATGGTTGACATACAATATATAAGCTAGTATTCAGGTGTACAGAATAGTGATTCAACAATTCTATACACAAAGCTATCCTCACTGCAATAAGTCTAGTTATCATTTGTCACCAAACATTACAGTATTATTGACTATATTCCTTATGCTGTATTTTTCATCCCCATGACTTATAACTGAGAGTTTGTACCTTTTAATTCCCTTCATCTCTTTCACCCACCCCTCCAACTCCCTTCCCTCTGGCAACTACCAGTTTGTTCTCTGTACTTATGAGTCTTTTTTTTTTTTAAGATTTATTTATTTGAGAGAGATGGGGGGAGTATGGAGGGGGGAGAGGCAGAGGAAGAAGGTGCGAGAATCCCAAGCAGACTCTGTGGAGAGTGCGGAACCAACACAGGGCTTGATCTCAGGACCCTGACATCACAACCTGAGCCAAAACCAAGAGCCAGACACTTAACCGACTGTGCCACCCGGGTGCCCCTCTGTACTTATGCTTCTGTTTCTATTTTTTGTTTGCTCATTTGTTTTATAGATTTCACATATAAGTGAAATTACATGGTATTTGTCTTTGACTTATTTCACTTAGCATAATACCCTCTACATCCATCCATGTTGTCATAAATGTCTAGATCTCATTGTTTTTTATGGCTTAGTAACTTTCCAGTGTGTGTGTATGTGTGTATACAACTACACACATCTTTATCCATTCATTTGTCAATGGGCACTTAGGTTGTTTCCATAACCTGCCTACCGTAAATAACGATGCAATAAACACAGAGATACATATAACTTTTCAAATTAGTGTTTTCATTTTCTTTAGGTAAATACTCATTAATGGAATTACTAGATTGTATGATTTTTTTTGATTGTATGATATTTCTAGAAATTTTTAATATTTTGAGGAAACTCCATAATGTTTTCCAAAGTGGTTGTACTAATTTATATTCAGAGCAACAGTATATGAGGGTTCTCTTTTCTCCACATCTTTGCCAACACTTGTTATTTCTTGTCTTTTTGATAATAGCCATTCTAACAAGGGTAAGGTGGTATCTCATTGTGGTTTTGATTTGCATTTCCCTGATCACTAAAGATGTTGGGCATTTTTTCATGTACCTGTTGACCATCTGTATATCTTCTTTGGAGAAATATCTATTCAGGTCCACTGCCCATTTTTAAATCAGATCATTTCGGTTCTGAGTATTGAGTTACAGGAGTTCTTTATATGTTTTGAATATTAGCCCCTTATCAGATACATCATTTCCATAGGTATTCTCCCATTCAGTAGGTTGTCTTTTTGTTTTGTTGGTGGTTTCCTTTGCTGTGCAAAAGCTTTTTATTTTGGTATAGTCCCAATAGTTTATTTTTGCTTTTGTTTCCTTTTCCAGAGAAGACACATCAATAATCCTTAATATTTTGAACAATTGTTTAAAGTCCTAATATACTAATTCCAATAACTGGGTCATCTAAAAGTCTGCTTACATTGACTGTTTTCTTTTGTTCATGGGTCACATTTTTCTGCTCACTTGTATGTCTCATAATTTTAGGCTGTATTCCAGACATTGTGACTGAAATAGTAAAGAATGTCATCTCATTTGGCTTATTTCCCATAGTGCAAGCTCCTTCCTCTATCTGCTCATTCAGAATCTTGAGTTGAGCTGGAGCTGGGTCACAGCTAAAATTAAATTTCACTTGTGTTTGGCTCATCTCCAACTTCCTGAGCCATATATAACATTAAAAATATCTTGTCAGTGTATGATCTAGAAGTGTATGATCTAGAAGCAGTTTCAGATAGCTCTTGTTTGCCTTTGAATTTAAGTCTAGCAAGTATTCTGAATCCCTTCATTACAAGAATGATGGCCTAGACAATTTCTCCCTGCCTACAAGCCTTTCCTCCATTCCTGTCTTCTTGGCAAAACTTGGTGGGGCCAGGGAGGAGTGGAGAGGAACTAACAGGGAAGAACTGCTAGACCGAATTATTTGTCCTTGCATTTGAGTCTCCAAAGCACGGCTGATTTAGCCTCTGTGTCTAAAGCAGGCCCATCTGTACCATGACCAGGCATCCACCACCAGGTATAGAAGCTGCTGTGGTTCTGCTCACTACAAAGGGCTTGTCTCTTTGAGAAATTCAGTTCATTCAGACCTCCTCTTATCCACTGTTCTTTGCTTGCCTTATAGAAAGTATGACTTTAAAATTGTGTCTGTAATTTTTCTTATGATTGCCATAAAAGTCTTTCATGTCCTTCCTAAACAAAAGCTGAAGTCTCTATAATAATGTTTTTAAAATCTTAAGGCCTATCTTACATTAATATTTCTAAAGTTAACATATCTCCCCCCAAAACTTAAATCACTCTAATTCTGATCACCATCTTCCCATCATCCAACTGAAACCATCAACAATTATTCTTGCTGTCATGAAATCTTCCATGTTAGTTATTATAAATATTTTCTTCTAAAGTCAATACTAAATAATATTTACCCATATGGCTACATTTGGTTTACCAGTTGTTTCTCACACATTCTTTCTGAGATCAAACTTAACTAGATTTTATCCTTTAACAGTTCATTCAGACAGGTGAGTTTTAAAGGTTGGAACATTTTAACTGTGATTTTAAAAACTGAGGTAAAGTTCACATAACAAAACCATTTTAAAGTATACAATTCAGTGACATTTAGGTCATGCACAATGTTGTACAACCACCACCTCCATCTAGTTTCAAAATTTTTCATTACCCCAGAAGAAAACACGATGCCATTAAGCAGCCATTCTCTATTCCCCACTTCCTCTTAGCCCTTGGCAACCACTGACCCACTTTCTGTCTCTGTGGATTTATCTATTCTGAATACTTCATATAAATGGAATCATACAATATGTGGCGTTTGGGTATGGCTTCATTTCTTAGCAAAATGTTTTTGAAGCTTATCCAAGTTGTAGCATGTATTAGTACTTCTTTCCTTTTTATGGCTAAATAATACCCTACTGTATGTGTATACCACAATTTGTTTATTCATTCATTATTGATGGACATTTGGGTTGTTTCCACATTTTGACTACTGTAAATAATGACACTATATTTGTGTACAAGTATTTGAGTTTTCAATTCTTTTGGGTATATATCTAGGAGTAGAATTTCTGGATCATGTGGTAATTCTAACTTTTTAAAGAACTGCTAAAAACTGTTTTCCACAGTGGCTATTTTATGAAAAAGATTTTTCATTTTAGAATTATTATTTAGGCAGGTAAAGAATTCTAGGTTTACGTTTCCATTGGCACATGGAAAAAATTCTACTCTTTGCTTCTGTTGTTGCTGATGAGAGATCTATTGTCAATGTAATTGTCAATCCTTTTAGGTAATTTTATTCTCTGAAGTTCTGCTGTTTCATTGTGCCTAGGTACAAATTTATCTTTATTGATCCTGGTCAGGACCCACTGTGCTACTTCAATTTGAGGATTTATATCTTTATTCCATTCTGAAACATTTTCAGTACTATTGCTTCAATATTACCTCTTCTACATCTTCTCTATATTCTTTGTCTATAATTTCCTCTACACAGATTAGATGTAATCTAATCATCTAATCCCACCTTTTGGGTCTCTTAGCCTTTTCAATATTTTTCTTTCTTTGCTTAACTATGTTAAACTTCCCATCTCTATTTTCCAGTTTCCTAATTCCATTTTTAGCTTGATCTAATAACTGTTTAATCCATTTACTCTACCTTATAGTGGATCATTTCCTTAGGTAACTTGTAATATTTTATCATGACCTCATTTTCATCTGATTATTGATGTATGGAAAGCTCATGCACCTTGGTTTGTGAAATATCCCTATGAAATTGTTTAAAATTTGATTCTGCCAAGTTCTCCAAAGGTTTCTTTCACCTTTCCAACATCAATTTTTTGGAATTTGAATCATCCACACAGGAAATTAGATTTCCTAAGAAAGACCTTTTCCCCCAGAGCCCTAAGCAGAACCAAGGTCTTTTGTTTCTTTGTTCTAAGTCCCATCTTACATGGTGGAGGGAACCTTTCCAGAGTCTCTGCATTATGTAGTGGTCACGTATTCAATTCCTCTCCATGTACATGTGAGGCCTCATCTCCTTTCCCTGGTGGCATTAAAATCCCATCCACTAGTTATTATAGATAGCCTGGTAGCTGATTTGCTAACCACTGCCAGTTATCAGTACACTAAGATTATTTCTTTCTTGAACTATGTATTTGCTTTTTTGTTCTATTATAATCACTGTTTCTCCTTGTGTTTTCATTCTAGCTCAATTATAGGGTTACAGGATGTTCCTTTGCTTTGATAACAATTAATAGCATGGTATACAGAATGCTCTAGGAGTAGAATGTCAGCTACCCTTCACTTCCATTACCACAGCAAAGAAAACCAAGTACATGAGGTAGTAGATTTTTGGTTAGACACATGACCTATAGTGTTGAATAGTCAATTAAACTGGAAGTTTGTGCTCTGCCAAAAAGAATAAAAATTACATGCCTTATCTTTTATAGTTAGATATATGGAGATTTGTGAGGATTTTTTGGTCTGTTTTATAGATTATAAGACTAACACATCCTGAAAACAATTTTTGTTGACTGAAGGACAACAAGGTAAAAAGGAAGCACATGAAATTTGAAGTTAGAAGCCTTGAAATCTCAGATCCACACAGACCCTTTAAATTCCAAATCTCATGTTTTTAAACAACTGTGGAATCTTAAGTCACTCACCTTTGAGTCTAAGATTTTTGATTAAAATTGTTCCTTCTACTTGAAAAGCTTGAGTGTTAAGTGATGATTATGAAATTGCTACAATGTACTCAGAAAACATTCCTTTTTCCCCCAAAATGATAACCATTAGTAAACAGACTGAATCAACAGAGGCAGATCCTTAACGGACTTTAGAAAAGTGTGGGGAACTTTAAATTATCACATGAATGTCAGTTGTTCTGCTAAGAATTGCTGTGGGTTAAGAGTAAGACCCAGAATATGACTTTTGGCATTTCTATATTTATATACTTCCTTCATATCCTTAGAACAGCTAGGACAACATATAACAAAAAGTGATGCCAGGCCCTCCCCACATTCTTCACAGAAATACCTACTTAGAATAATGCCTCCAAACCATGAGAGACTGTGGACTCTGGGAAACAAACTGAGGGCTTCAGAGGGGAGGGGGGTGGGGGATTGGGATAGGCTGGTGATGGGTATTAAGGAGGGCACATATTGCATGGTGCACTGGGTGTTATATGCAAATAATGAATCATGGAACATTGCATCAAAAACTGGGGATGTACTGTATGGTGACTAATATAACAAAATAAAAATTATTTAAAAAAAAAGAATAATGCTTCCAAAGATGAAAATATGGGCTTCGTTTTTTTAATGCAAATGAATAGTCTTTGAAATGTGGATACAAAGGACAAAATTTTTTCTAAAGACCACTAAGCCTGTTCTCATATACTAAGGTAGATGAGTGAACAGAAAGCAATTATGTTTGTTTAGTAAATATTAAATTTGAGGTTTCAGAGCATTGGTTTAGTAATATTATCTAAAAGAGAAAAAAAAACCCCACAAAAACCCTAAGAGTTAACCAGTTCAGGAATATTTCCAAAAGTATAGACACTATTTATACTTTTTATCTTAGAGTGTGAGAGCTGAGGAAGGTTAACAGGAGATTTATCTTTTTCTTTATTCATCTTTTTTATTCTCTCATTTGCTAAAGCTATTAAGCTTTTTAATTTAAAATATAAAAAAGAAAAGACTACAGAAAGAAAAGAACTCCACAATAGCAAAACTAGCTTCACATGAATGTAGTCTCATTTAGTCTCATTTGGGTTTCGACCCTCCATATTTTCAAGCAAAGTTAAAACTAAGTTACTAAAATTTGCAATCATCACATTTTCTAATAAAGAACAGATACTTTTATGGTTCATTTCCAATTATTCAATTACTATCTTACGAATAAAGATTTCATAAATACTGAGCACTAAATAGTAACTAAAACACACCACAAAAAAAGAAGTCAGCTTCTGACTAAAGTTATTTAAAAGACATTTTTTAAATTTCAATTTTAAAAATTTTATTAAGTTCTTAATTTTGATTCTAGTACAGTTAAGTGTTATATTAGTTTCAGATGTACCATATAGTGACTCAACAATGCTATACATTACTCAGTGTTCACCATGGTAAGTGTACTATTTAATCCCCTCACCTATCTCACCGATTCCCCTACCCTAAAAGACATTTTAACAAGAAGAGTGTAATCAAAGATCAGTGACTTCGGGGCGCCTGGGTGGCACAGCAGTTAAGCGTCTGCCTTCGGCTCAGGGCGTGATCCCAGCGTTCTGGGATCGAGCCCCACATCAGGCTCCTCCGCTATGAGCCCGCTTCTTCCTCTCCCACTCCCCCTGCTTGTGTTCCCTCTCTCGCTGGCTCTCTCTATCTCTGTCAAATAAATAAATAAAATCTTTAAAAAAAAAAAAAGATCAGTGACTTCATGCAAATGCAAGAGGCTTAAACAATGATGAATCTACTTCTGCCATAATGCTAGTGAACTTAAAGAATCCATAACTGAGTTTTTTAAAATATAAGTCAACTGAATGATGGAAAAGGCAAAATTTTCCAAGGTTAGATCATTGCACCATGGAGCTGGAGAAGGGAGATTTGCAAAGTCAACACTGGAAAGGAAATCCAGGTAGAATATATTATTAACATTGAATCAAATTACAATAAAGGATGAAAAACCTAACTCTGAATTTTGATAAAAGTAGTTTGAGAAATTAACAGTGAACTTAGCAAAGTGGTGATTCAAAAGGTTAGAATACAACAAATGAGAACAGTTCTGAATGAGAAGTGGGAAACAAAATATTTATAAAGATTAGAGATAGCTAACCCTAAAAGACAGCCAAGGGGAGAGGCAGTAACAAAGTGGTTAGGCACATGAATAAAAAAAACTAATCATGGGGCGCCTGGGTGGCGCAGTCGTTAAGTGTTTGCCTTCAGCTCAGGGCATTATCCCAGCGTTCTGGGATGGAGCCCCACGTCAGGCTCCTCCGCTGGGAGCCTGCTTCTTCCTCTCCCACTGCCCCTGCTTGTGTTCCCTCTCTCGCTGACTGTCTCTGTCAAATAAATAAATAAAATCTTAAAATAAAAAAAAAAAACTAATCAGGAGACAAATCAAGGAAAGAATAAAATACAGCATACCTTCATATCTTTCAAACTTATCACAAATCTTTTTATTAGGACTATTTTGATACATACAAAAGAATATATGATACTTTGTAGTCCCTAATAATGAGTGTATGAATCACTACTGAAACTTGAAAACTAGATCATTACCAGTATCATGGCATCTACTTTGTGTTCCTCCCTTATTTCCTTTCTCTACCTCTCAACCAATGAGTATGTTCATGATTTCTGCTTTTTGTTCCCTTCAGGGTTTTACTACAATGTATACATTCCTAAAATGTGGCTTTTCTTGATTTTGAATCTTAAAAAAATAGTACATGCTGTACAGTCTCTTGAAATTAGCTTTTTTCTCACTAGCATTATAATACTAAGACTTATCCGTGCCATTTTGTGAGGTTTTAGTACATTTCACTATATGTTTATACTTCACATTATACATTGTATCACATTATATTTATCATCTACATTAGTATTTCATATTCCAGTGAATATCTGATAATTTCCCATATTTTTGCATTATGAATAGTGCTGCTATGAACATTTTTTTAAAGATTTTTATTTATTTATTTGAGAGAGAGAGAGAGAGAGGGAGAGAGCACGAGTGGGGGGGGAGACGCAAAAGGGGGAAGGAGATGGACAAACAGACTCCACGCTGAGCATGGAGCCTGATGTGAGGCTCGATCTCACGACCCTGAGATCACGGCCTGAGCCAAAATCAAGAGTTGGATGCTCAACCTGAGCCACCCAGGGTTCCTGAACATTGTATACATGTCACCTCTTTTACATTTGCAAGAGCTTCCTTAGGGTATACTCAGAAGTTGCAATGCTCGGTCCATGCCTATGTTCAATTTTATAGGATAGTGACTACTGTTTCCCAGGTACACACCTATACTTCATTTCCTAGCTTCCCTTGCAGGTACAAGTAGCCACATAACTAAGGGCTAGTCACGGGAAGGGGGCTAGCTGGAGGGAAGCCATGGTTGAAAACAGTAGAGCTTCCTTCAAACAGGTCCTTAATAACTGCAGAGAGCAGGGCTTCCTTGATGACTCCAAACACCATTCCCAATTTTATTAGATGAACATTAAGTAAACTTCTGTTGTGTTTTAGACGTTGATGATTATTAAATACATATGCCACATTAGCCTACTTCTACACTAGCGAAGAAAGAGACCTTGAAGTGGGGTGCTTCTAGAACAAAAATCTAAAATATGTGACATCTGCCTAGTGGCTGACAGCACAGGAAACAGAGCTGGTAACTATGTGATATTATTGCCTGTGATAATGTGGAGGGCAGACACAGTGTGCAGATTTAATCTAGAGAAGAGGTTAGAAAGTGCCAAAAGGTTAGTGACTAATGGCTCATCATTGCTGCATTTAGCAAGGCATCACAAGAAAGTACTCAGGAATAAACTAGTTGGCTTGCAAGCAGAAATAAAAGGGAGAAACTGAAGGCCTTAGACTGTTGAAAAAGCCAATTATGTCTAAATACTACTTTCCAAAACTTAAAAGTATCTTGAGCTACAGGAGATTGCTTGAAATTCTGTTAAATAGATTAACTAAGCCCTGTAGCAAAGACTAGACTAAAGTTGCTCCCTTTCTTTCCAAGCCTATTATTGTTGCAGATATCTCTGGAGAGATACCACTGAGAGAGGCATAGACACAAAAAGTAAAATACAGGAGTCCTGAGGCTGCAGTCTAAGAGATAACTGTGGGTGCGGTTACAGGCACACTGAACCAACTAGAACCAGACAAATCAGAAGACTAGTGAGTTATTAAATTCTGTCAAAGAATTCATCCAAAATCTTGGCCTAAAATATACCACTTATAAACTAATCATCAGGCCTCCAAAACTGCACAATTAAGAAATGACTATGAAATAGGAAGAAACCCCAAGACAGGAATATTCCCTAACATCCAATTCAGGTTAGTTAATGTAAGATAATGGGAAAGGAAGAACCTTCCAGAGGTTGGAGTTGAGGGTCACCAAAAAACCAGTGGGAAGAGTTCTTCACGGAAAACAGAGTAGGAACTTCCCCTACTGCCGGCACAAGGGGGACTTCTTAAAGCTGGCCTGTCAGAATCTCATCATTGCTAGAGAACGGTAACTACTGTGAGTCTTACAATCTTCCCCTTCCCAAACTTTGTTTATTGCAGTCACCCTGTCCCTGATCCTGAATAAGGAGAGGGGAAGTAGTTGGGCAAAGGTAACAAAATCATGAAGCACCATATGGAGATACAATGGAGAGGACTGCGTATCAGCCAGAGATCCTAGACTTGGAGCTGGATGCAGTGAAAGGATGGGATTTGGTTTATTTCTTGGGGATGAGGTGTGTTCTGTGTGGAAATAAGAGTCACCAACATGGTAATCTGATTACCAGAAAGGCAGACTATGGCATAAGTGGCGAGGTGCTCACTAAATTTCATGTTTTTCTCTTTTCCTGGGCATACATGCCTAACTGTGTGCCCAGGAAGAATAGGGCTATATGGATTTCAGAGAGCAGCTAGCTGCCTCTGCTTCTTTTGCAGCAGTCAGGTGGGGCTGTGTTGTTGGATTATTATTGAGTAAATATGAGAACATGATACGTGCCACTTGCACAAAGGAAACTCCCAGCAGTCCTCAAAGTATGTTCCAGAGACCCATGACAATCACCTGAGACTCCTTTAGGAATTCCAGGGGTCAAAACTATTCTCAATACAAAGATGTCATTTATCTTTTCTGTATTAACACTTCCACTGATGGTGGAAAAGAAATGGTGGGTAAAATTGCTGGTTCCTTAGCATAAATAAAGGCAGTGGGATAAAACTGTACTTACAGCCATTTTAGCCTTCAATGTCAGGCCCTCAGTGTTTAAAACCAAAAATAATAATAAAAAAAACCCAAAAGTTTCACTTAAGAATGTCCTGGATAAAGCGGAAACAAATGATTGATTTTATTGAATCTTGACTTTTGAGCACACATCTTTTTAATTTCTGTGTGACAAAATGGTAAGTACACAAAAAAGGTTTCAAATGGTTTTTGGTCCTAATTGTTGAGCCCCCTCATTGCACGATGCTCCATCCCACCACCACCCTGCCTCCTCCTTCTCCCACAGAGGAAAAGAATCACATTGTATGTCTGCTATCAAAAACCTCCACTCTTCCCACTCCTTTGCTGATGCAAGTAAGGGTAATAATCTGCTTCCTGCTGGCACAAGGATATATTCACTTAAGAATTCAACAGAGAAATGGGAGGAAGACCCTCACTACTGTCCAGGGGATCAAGGATGATTACAGTAAAAAGAAGCTAGACAAGGTGTTTAAGCAGAAATTTGCCTGCAATGGTACTGTAACTGAGCATTCAGAATATGGAGAAATAATTCAGCTAAAGGGTCATCAGCACAAAAAAATATGCCAGTTCCTCACAGAGACTGGACTGGCTAAGGACGACAAGCTGAAGGTTCATGGGTTTTAAGTGCTTTGGGCTCACTGAAGCTTAAGTGAGGATTTCCTTGCAATGAGTAGAATTTCCCTTCTGTCCCTTGTCACAAGTTCAAAAACCTCACAGCTTATATAATGAAACCATTTGGGGTCTACTTTTAACTTGGACTAGTGTAACTCATGCATGCAATAAACTGAAAAGAGCCAAAAGAAAGTTTCAAATGGTTGTCTTAGGGGAAAATCAATTGTTTGAGCTATGAGCTAAACTAGCCACTTTTTAACTAGTCACTTTTTTTAATGAAACATTTTAACATGAAAGAACAACTGACATAAATCATGGTGATTTAGACTAAAGTACATAATAGACATTTTCTAAAAAATGAAGTGAGCCTGCCACTTCAAGGAAAATTGTGCCAATGATAAAATTCAAGCTTTTGAGTAAAAATTAGAATTTTGGAAAATTTGTACTGGCTACCATGAATTGTCAATGTCCCAATTTTTTTTAATAAAGACTGTATTTACTTATTTATTTACTGAGAGGGAGAGAGAGCACATGTGAGCGAGAGGGGAGTGGGGCAGGCAGAGGGTGAGGGAGCCAGAGAATCTCAAGCAGACTCCACACTGAGTGCGGAACGGATGCAGGGCTCAATCTCACAACCCTGAGAACAGGACCTGAGCCAAAATCAAGACTGCAATGCCCAACCGATTAAGCCATGAAGGCGTCCCGTCAGTGTCCCAAATCTTGATATTTTCCAAATGATAAATTCATGATATTTCAAAATCCACTTTGAATAAGGGAAAGATCTATTCAAAGTACAAAGACAAATGGAATTTAACTAGTAAAGTACAAAGGGTTGATTGCTATGGTTTTAAAATTTCAACTTGCAACTAATCTTTAAGAAACTGCCACCTGTCAAGCTTAGATGACATATCAAAATATCCATAATTAGATGATTCGACTATTATTCTTCCCTTTTCCAACTACATATACAAAGCTTTATGACAGAAGCAAATGAAATAACAGATTTAAGATAATCGGGAAAAGAAAATGTAAACACAGAGGTTTATATCCAGCAAAACTGGTTTTCAAGTATAAAGGGCACGGACTGGTATTAACGTACAAGGCTTTAGAGAATACCGTTCCCATGAACCCTTCTTGAAGAATGAATCTTCTGGAGAACAAGCATCAGACAACAAAATGACTACACAGACATTACATAGAGACTGGTGGTGAGCATTAAACAAGCTCAGTGAGAGTTAAAAGAGAGAGGGTGTCATATATGACGGCTATACGCTTGATAGTGTAGATTTAGTACAACCATTTAAAAGCAGGGGTGAGGAGAAAGGGAGAACATATACAAAAAAATGTCATGGTTTTCAGTAATTATACTGGTAAAAACTATATTGGTGTTGGTATTCTGAGGCTATGTTGTCTGTGATGTGGATAAAGCAAATGAGCAAATACAGGATATTCTAATTCTATAATCCTCTGTGTCAGAACCAGGACTATCAGTGTGGAAGAAAGGAGATGGAGACGTTCAGACTGATGAGGTAATAAGAGAGTCCTGAATTTGCAGCAGATACATCAGTATGAAATCGTGAGTTTCTCATCTCTATATATATGTTCACTATACTGAAAAGGCCTAGAAATACCCCTAGCAACCAGACTGTAGTCCTGAAATACCCTTTCCCACAAAAAGAAACCAACACTTCTTGAAAAAATGGCTGATTCGAGGTCTGGGGCAGGGTATATATGAGATGAGCCTCATACATCTGTATATTTGTCAGGAAGGAAACTATCAAAACTACAAGGGTCTTGTAAAAGACTCAGGATTCAATAAAAGTAAAAGCAATGAATTGAAAATAATAGGTTTAAATTCATAAATTTATAATACTTGTAAAAATATTAAGTTCCCTTCAGAAGATGATAAGAAACCAACTAATTTTTATTTTTAAGTAGTTTCAGACATACAGAAAAGTTGCAAAAATAGGACAAGGAATTCCTGTGCACTTTTCACCCGGATTTCCCAAGTGCTAGCAATATACTGTATTTTCATTATCATTCTTTTTCTTTATATACACACATACACATATAAACACGTATATATGCATATACATGTGTATATAAAATAATATATGTCATATTAATTAAACAGGGAGGCTATTAGACTGAGGTGGCTCTAATGCTGTGGCAGCCTACCTAAGCACCCAAAAATCTAAGCCTTTAAATGCCCCAAAATTACAAATCAGAACATTAAGGACAAACAATCATAAAGAGCAAATGAGGCTTTAAGATATAGCCAATCAGATAACTTCCTTTCTTTGCTTTCCCACCCTCTCTATAGAAGCCTTTCCCCTAGGTCGGACTGGTAGAGCACTCCCAACCACTCCCACTTTGGCACTGCCCCATTCAAACTGATTCTTGCTCAAATAAACTCTTATAATTTTTAATATACCTCAGCCTATCTTTCAATAAATATCATATACACAAATATATGTCATTGTCTCTGAAATATTTGAGAGCAAGCTACAGACATGATGTTCATTTACCTCTAAATACTCAAGTATCTCCTAAAAACAAGGACATTCTTTTTCAAAGACACAGTACAATTATCCAAAAGAGGACAGTAATACAGTACTATTATTTAATCTACAGATCTTATTAAAAATGTCCCAATTGTGCCATTAACGGCCCTTAAAACAAAAGAAAAACGTTTTTTTCTGGCCCATGACCACATACTGCAGTTAGTTGTCTCTTTGGTCTCTTTGATTCTGGAACACTCAGCCTTTCTTTATCTTTCTTGACTTTAATATTTTTGAAGCATACAGGCCAGTTATTTTGTCGGATCTCCCTCTGTGTGTATCCACTGTTTCCTCATGATTAGATTCCAGTTATTAATTTCTGTCAGGAATGCCACAGAAGTAATATTGTGGTCTTCTTGTTCAACACATCAGGAGGCACAAGGTGTCCATTTGTCCTGTTACTGGTGATGTTAACTGTGATCATTTAAGATGATATCTGCCAGACTGCCTCATTATAAAGTTACTATTTTTCCCTTTGTAATTAATATAGATTGCTGTGGAAGATTACTTGAAACTATGCAAATGTTTTTGCCCCTAAATGTCATACCTTCATATACCCCACTTTCAAAAACTGGCAAATAAACAGAAAGAATCAGGCATTTATCCTGACTTTTTTATGTAAACTGTAACATTTTATAATCAGATAGAAATGAAGAGAAATAGCTCTTTAAGTATTCTAACTAATAAATGAAAAAAGAATCAGAATATCAATTTGCAGCCCCAATAAGTTAATAACCTAAACAATAAGCATCAGTAGATGCTAGCATTGCCCACACAAAAAAAGAAAACCAGACATTTTGTTACTCCTGGTGAAAGAACATCACATAAGATCTTACCAAAGGGACAGAACCTGAGTCTGATCAAGCTTCTGGATCCAGCTATCAATTTCCAAGAAATATAGCTGATAAAGGAAACATGCTGAAATTGTACCATGAAGATGCAATTAGCAAAACCCAGACTGTGGGAACGTCTGCAAGTCAAATAACCCAAGTTCTTTAACGGCATATGTAAGGAAGAGAAAGAGATGAACAGGGGCCCTGCTGATTATCAGAGATTTAAAAGATTTGTAAATTTTCAGTGGGCAAGACAAAACTGTAATGTCTAGGGATGCACATTTGGGTGATAAATCTAAAACATGAAATACAGTGATAACTATAAAAGTCAAGATAGTGGTTACTTCTGGAAAAGGGAGAAACAGTTGTGATTTGGATGGGGTAGGATATGGAGGTTCCTGAGAAGATTAAAATTATTACTACCATATGATCCAGCAATTCCAATTCTGGGCATATAACCAAAGAAAATGAAAACAGGATACTAGGAGATATATGCACTCCCATGTTTATTGCAGCATTATTCACAACAGCCAAGATTTGGAAACAACCTGAATAAAGAAGATGTAGTGTGTGTGTGTCTGTATCTGTGTCTCTGTGTGTGTGTGTGTGTATTAGTCACACATGAGAAAGAAGGAAATCCTGCGATTTGCAACAACTTGGATGGACCCTGAAGGCATTATGCTAAGATAAGTCAGACACAGAAAGACAAATATCATATGACATCACTTACCAAACTCATAAAGAGTAAAATAATGACCAGGGGCTAAGAGGTGGGGGAATGGAAGAGATGTTGTTTAAGAGTACAAATCTGTAACTAGTAGATAAACAAGTCCTGGAGATCTATTGTAATTATAGACAACAATACTGTAGTATAAAACCAAACCTGCTAAGAGACCAGATCTTAATTATTCCCACGACAAGAAAGAACTGATAACCACATGATGTGGCAGAAGTGCTAGCTAAAGGTTTAAGGACAATCATACTGCAATATATAAACTACAACATCAAACATGCTGTACATCTTAAGTGTACACAGTGTTATATGTCACATATATTTCAATAAGAAAATTTTTTACAACCTTTGGAAAGCAATGGTTTTGTCAAGAGCTGTAAAATGTTCTCTTCCTTCGATCAGTAATTCCACTTTAGGAAGTTGTCATAAAATAATTCAACAAAAGAAGAAAAAATTTAAAGTCATTATTTGAGCCTTATCTACAATTATAAAAAGCAAAAAAAAGTTATGTAAATCATTCCTTGTGCACTCTATGGAATATTAAGCAGACACTGAAGTGGTAATTATGAAGATTATGTGCCAATAAAGGAGGGTAATCATAAAATGTTAGGTAAGGGAAAGCGCAGAGGAAAATGATTATGTTCCATGTACTTCCAACTAAGTGCAAATAAATACATACATGGGCCGAGAGTAGAAGGAAACTAAACTGTGCAAGGTTCCCCAAATACAGTATAATTTTTTCAAGTGCTGTTTTACCTCTGCTTGGAATGTTCTCTTACACACATATCTACTCATATGCCCACACAATACACATATACACACAGGTACATGTTCACATATACATTCTTATACACACACAAACATGCCCACCCAGCACATATATACATACACATAAGTACACATTTACACACACACATATGCTAATGTGCACAACTTGTGGGCTGAATTGGGTACTCCCAAAATTCAAATATTACGGTCTTAAACCCAAGTACCTCAGAATGTGACTGCATATGGAGACAAGATATTTAAAGACATAAAGTAAAACGAAGTCATTAGAGTGGGCTCTAATCCAACATGTCTTATCTCCTCATAATAAGAGATTAAAACACAGACAGCTGCAGAGGGAAGACCAGGTGAGGACATAGGGAAAAGATGGCCATCTACCAAGCCGAAGAGAGAGGTCTTTGAAGAAACCAACCATGCTGACACCCTGGTCTTGCACTTCTAGCCTCCAGAACTGTGAGAAAATAAATTTCTCTTTTTAAGCCAAAATAATAACAAGAACAACTATAATAATAAAGCCAAAATAATAAAGCCAAAAGCTGGTTCTTTAAAAGCACTAACAGGGGCGCCTGGGTGGCACAGCGGTTAAGTGTCTGCCTTCGGCTCAGGGCGTGATCCCGGCGTTATGGGATCGAGCCCCACATCAGGCTCCTCCGCTATGAGCCTGCTTCTTCCTCTCCCACTCCCCCTGCTTGTGTTCCCTCTCTCGCTGGCTGTCTCTATCTCTGTCAAATAAATAAAATCTTTAAATAAATAAATAAATAAAAGCACTAACAAAATAGGTAAACTTTTAGTAAAATTGATCAAAAATGGGGTGAGCACTTAAACATAAATTAATGATAGTTCAAATGAAAATAAATACATGACAGCAGATACTGTCGAGTTAAAAAAAATAGAACAAAACTGGCTAAAATAAAAAATACAAGAAACAACAAGTGTTGGCGAGGATGTGGAGAAAAACGAACCCTTATGCACTGTTGCTGGGAATGCAAACTGGTGCAGCCGCTGTGGAAAACAGGATGGCGGTTCCTCAAAAAGTTAAAAATAGAATTGCCATATGATCCAGTAATTCCACTACTGGGTATTTACCGAAAGAAAACAAAGACACTAACTTGAAAAGGTATATGCTCTCCTATGTTTACTGCAGCATTGTTTACAATAGCCAAGATATGTAAGCAACCTAAGTGTCCACTGATAGATGAATGGCTAAAGAAGGTTGCTGGGAATGCAAACTGGTGCAGCCGCTGTGGAAAACAGGATGGCGGTTCCTCAAAAAGTTAAAAATAGAATTGCCATATGATCCAGTAATTCCACTACTGGGTATTTACCGAAAGAAAACAAAGACACTAACTTGAAAAGGTATATGCTCTCCTATGTTTACTGCAGCATTGTTTACAATAGCCAAGATATGTAAGCAACCTAAGTGTCCACTGATAGATGAATGGCTAAAGAAGACACGATACACACACACACACACACACAGAGGAATATTATTCAGCCATAAAAAAGAATGAAATCTTGCCATTTATAACAACATGGATAGACTGAGGTGGTATAATACCAAGTGAAATAAATTAGAGAAAGACAAATACTACATGATTTCATTCATATGTGGAATTTAAGAAACAAAAGGACAAACAAAGAAAACAAGAGACAAACAAAAAACCAGACTCTTACATACAGAGAATAAATTGGTGGTTGCCAGGGGAGGTGGGTGATGGGTAAAATAAATGGAATGAAGAGTACACTTATCTTGATGAACACTGAGAAATATATAGAATTGTTGAATTATACTGTACACCTGAAACTAATATACACTGTATGTTAGCATTTGAATGAATGAATGAATGAATGAATAAATAAATAAATAAGACACAGTGGGACAGAATATCCTTTCAAAAAAAAATCTGTCAAGAAAACAAATTTTTAAACTCAGACAAAATGGACAAATTCCTAGAAAAATGAAACTACCAAAGTGACTCATGAAAAAAAAGAAAGCTTAAAAAATCCTACTCATATCAAATTAGTTAAAAATTTTCCCACAGAGGGCGCCTGGGTGGCGCAGTCGTTAAGCGTCTGCCTTCGGCTCAGGGCGTGATCCCGGGCGTTCTGGGACCGAGCCCCACATCAGGCTCTTCCACTAGGAGCCTGCTTCTTCCTCTCCCACTCCCCCTCCTTGTGTTCCCTCTCTCGCTGCCTGTCTCTCTCTGTCAAATAAGTAAATAAAATCTTTAAAAAAAAAAAATTCCCACAGAAAATTCTAGGCTCAGGCAATTTTAGAATTTTAGATCTATCAGACTTTCAAAGAACAGTTAAGCCAAAACACACGGACTATTTCAGAGAGCAGGAAAACACTGAATACTCCATAACTCAATTCTATAGGCTTGTATTAATTCCAAAACCAGATAAAAATAATGAGAAATGAATTTAAAGGCCCTAGTCACCCAAAAATACAGTTGTCTTTTGTGTGTACTGGCACATAGACAATTAACTAACGGAACAGAATAACAACTGACTAACTACTAGAGAACAGAATATATGATAGAGGTAATAATGGCATTCTTTTGAGGAAATGAAGGACCATTTAACAAATGAACCTGAAAAAACTGATAATCCACATGGAAAAGAAAATAAAAATGGATTCTATCTTGTAAATAAAGACCAATACCAGAGTGATTAGAAACTGAAGTACCAAAAACAAAAGTTTTAAACTTTCAGAAGAAAGTATATGTGACTATATCTGTCCCCAAGGTAGGAAGATGTCCCTCGACAAAACACACAGACACACTAACCATAAAAGACCAATATATTGGACTTTATAAAAGATGCTTGATTCATCAAAATATGCCTTAAAGAATGAGGAAAAAGTTACAAGCTGGGAGAAAGAACCTGTCAGAAAATATTAATCTCAGTACAAAGATTGTACTGAGAATTTAAGGAACTCAACAGAATTCAAATTATATTACAAGGCTATAGTAATCAGAACAGTACAGAATCAGCATAAAAACAGAGACATGATCAATGGAACAGACTATATAGCTCAGATATAAACCCATGAATATATGGTCAACTAATTTACAACAAAGGAGCCAAGAATATATAATCGAGAAAGAATACTCTTCAGTAATTAGTGCTGGGAAAACTGAACAGCCACATTCAAATAATGAAACTGGACCACTATCTTACACCATAAACAAAAACTAACTGAAAATGGATTAAAAACTTGAATGTAAGACTTGAAACCATACAACTCCTAGAAGAAAACATAGGCAGGAAGCTTCCTAGCTTCCTGGCATTGGTCATGGTGATGATTTTTTGGATTTGACACCAACAGCAAAAATAAGCAAAAAAGGCAATAAAAGCAAAAATAAACTAGTAGGTTACATCAAACTAAAAAGCTTCTGCATAGCAAAAGAAACCATTAACACAATGAAAAGGCAACCTACCGAATGGTAGAAGATACTGCAAATTATGTATCTGAAAAAAGTTAATATCCAAAATATATAAAGAACTTATGCAACTTAACAGCAAAAAATCCCAATCCAATAAAAAAATGGGCAGAGGATCTAAATAGACATTTTTCCCAAGAAGACATATAGATGGCCAACATGTACAGGAGAAGGTGCTCACATCACTAATCATCACAGAAATGCAAATAAAAAGCACAATGAAATATCACCTCACATCTGTCAGAATGATTAGTATCAAAAAGATAAGAAATGGTAAGTGTTGGTGAGGATATGGAGAAAAGGGAAGCCTTATACATTGTTGGTGGGAATGTAAATTGGTGCAGCCACTGTACAAAACAGTATGGAGGTTCCTCAAAAAATTAAAAATAGAGCTACAGATGATCCAGCAATTCCACTTCTGGGTATTTATCTGAAGAAAACGAAAATGACTTGAAAAGATATATGCACTCCCATGTTTCCTGCAGCGTTACTTACAATAGCCAAGATATGGAGGCAAACCTAAGTTGCTTATAAATGAATGGATAAAGAAAATGTGGTGTATATATATATAACGTAGTATTATTCAACCATAAAAAAAGGGAAATCTTGCCATTTGCAGCAACACGTATGGACTTGGCATTATGGTAAATGAAGTAAGTCACACAGAGCAAGATGAATACTGAATGATCTCAGGTATATGTGAAATCCAAAACAAAAACTGACCTCATAGATAGAAGAGATTTGTGGTTGCCAGAGGTGGGGGGCAAAGGGGTGGGCCAAATGAGTGAGTGGGGTCAAAAGGTACAAGCTCCAATTATAACATAAATAAGTCAGGGGATGTAACGTACAGCATGGTGACTATAGTTAATAATACTGCACTGCATATTTGAAAATTGCTAAGCAAGTAGCTCTTAAAAGTTCTCATCACAGGAAAAAAATTTTCGTAACTATATATGGTGATGGATGTTAACTAGACCTCTTGTGATGTTCATTTCACAATATACATAAATATTGAATCATTATACTGTACACCTGAAACTAATGTAATGTTATGTATCAAATGCATATATAAATTATTTTAAAAGCTAGATTTACTGTATTATGGTACATAAAATCTAGGTCAAACACCAGAAGTTACAAAATGCTTAAGCGATCTATAAGCATACGCACGAGGGAGAGAACATAGCCTCGAACTTGGGGAAAGCCTTAGGGTGAACTAAGTGAAAGAGGGGTAAAGCCAAAGACAGACATTTTCAAGAAGTATAAAGAGCCCAGGAGAGAGCAAATTAGAGAATGACATTTTCAGGGACTGGAGCTAATTCAGAACTGCCAGAATTTACAAGGAGTTGGAAAAGAAGGAGAGATGGGACAGAATTGGAGTTAATAAGTATACATTTCTGGGAGAGTAATTTAGGTCATAACAATTTAAATGGTCTTTACACTAAAGGTAATAGGAAAGGTCTGAGGCAGGAGAGAGGCAGAATTAGTAAGATAAAGATAAGATAAAGAAATAACAAAATAGAAAATCGTAATAATCACAGTGAATAAAATGAGTTTTAATCATTAAAACCCCAAATTACCCTCTGTAAAGACTATTAAACTGGGACACTATTTGGCAAATCGGATGGAGGAAAAAATACGGAAGATACAGTATTAAGAATGGCGGCGGCGGGGGGGGACCCAATGGCAAACCAATAAGAAACAACCTAATAGGCAAAACATATATTTCACAGAAAAGGAAATACATGCAATGATAAATAGATGCTCAACACTACTAGAATTCAGGGAAATTCAAATAAAGAATACAATGAAATGCTATTCTACTCTTAAGACATGTAGCAACACTAAATGTCAGAGTGACTTAACAGAGGCTCTTATTCACTGTATGAAGGTAAATTGATAAGACCACTTTGGAAAAACAATATTACTAAAATAAAGTTGATCATTTGTATAGCCTATGACCCCTAGCAATTTCTTTCCTAGAGAAATTTCTGTACATTTGTACCAAGAGACATCTATGAGGATATTCACAGAGCACTACTTTTATTAACAAAACACTGGAAACCCAAGTATTTATCAAAGAACAATCAACAAGGGGCACCTGGGTGGCTCAGTTGGTTAAGCATCTGCGTTTGGCTCACGTCATGATCTCAGGGTCTTGGGATTGACCCCATCAGGCTCCCCACTCAACCGGGAGCCTGCTTCTCCCTCTCTCCCTGTCCTTCCCCTCAACTTGTGCTCTGTCGCGCGTGCTCTCTCTCTCTCTCAAATAAATAGATAAAAATCTTAAAAAAAAAAAAAAAGACCAATAAGTGATTCTTGGCACATTCACACAATAGAATATTATACAGCAGTAAAATGAGTAATAGCCAAGCCAAGCAAAGTGACCCATGTCACTCTTAGTACCATAATTTTGAGTGAAAACCATATCTCAGAAGATATACTTTTTTAAATAAAGTTGATAAACAAGCAAAAGTAAACAATGTAATCATTTAGTCAAATATACTTAAGATAAATAATTTTTGAAGAAAGGAATCATAAATAGAAATAGACATAGAAAGTTATTGAAAATATTAACTTGATGATGGGAAGGGGGAAAAGGCAATGCACGGATCAGTGATGAAATGTATAATTAACAAAGAATTATGAGTAATCCAATTCCGTAATTCAATTTAACTAAAGTAAACAAAAAACAAAAAAAAAGCTGCAGTAATCATCCCCTATATGCATACCTTGGTATATACATCCCTGTGTATGTGTCTTTGCAAATAAATCTATTAGCAAATTTCAAGAAATGGAATTTGTGAATATGTACACTTAGCATTTTGAAGATTTTTCCCCTCTAAAGTATCTTAGAGTGTCTGTCTTCTATCTCCTTACCAAAACCTCGTATTATCAACCTTTAGCGTTTTGCCAGTCAGCTAAGCAATATCTCACTATTTTGATTTCTATTTAAATATGGGCCTGATTGAGTACCATAAAATTGGCCATTTGTATTTCTTCCTTTGTTCATACTTTCTTCAAGCTCTTCTAAGAATAATCCACCTTATTACCTAATAATTTTTAACAGGTTTTTATTCGTGCATTGAAGAATGTAGCCCCTGCTTGTAATGTGCATTCTAATTGGTGAAATACCCACCATTGTGCTACCACTGTGCTCTATGTATCTGTGGTATGGTATATATATCTGGATGTATTTTACTATTCATAGGGTCAAACTTACCAATCTTTTTCTGCTGTAACTTCTGAATTCACAGTTTTTAAATTAACAGGTCTCTAACAAAACTTTCCAGGGATGAAACTCTGGAGAAGAATGTACTTGCTCCTTCATTCCTATCTGTGGAGCTTTACTGGTGTCTGATGCCACCTCAATGTAGGTTAAAATAAACAAAAAACAAAGGCATCAACAGACTTTTAATGTATAATTATAACCCCAACCTAGACAGAAGAAAATTTGCTTCTGCCAGGATTTGGACTTAGATGCCAACCCTAAAAGAGTACAAAATAGTATACAGAGGTAATGAAAAAAGCTCTTGAAGCTTCTGCATCTGATTTCAACACACATTAATTCAATAGCGTATTGCCTCATGCAAAGTAAAAAGCAGTAAAAACGAACAAATGAAAAAATTCTTTAATGAGAAAGAAAAACCTCCTTAGTTGCTTAAAGTTGAATTTGCAGTATGTACCCCAAAAGAGGATCTTACCTGTTAGGCTGCCTTGGAAATATACATAAGGCATCACAGACAGCAGGAGGCGGATGCACCAGTCCTTGAAAACAACCCATGGAATGCTGAAACCTACCAGCAGGCAAGAACACCCACTCAATGCTGCCCCAAACAGGAACGAGCCCATCACTGCACTGCTCCCCCAGGTCCCACAATTACACAGAAGCACTGGGCTGTAACTTAATGATTGCAATTCTTTTTGCTCATGAAATTGGTTTATGATTTTAAGGAAAATTTTGAAAATTTTTGCACTAGTCATTTTACAGTTTTCCCTAGCAAACTAGTAAAACTGCCAAATATATGTAATTGTGTAGTTGATTTCATTTGCCCAGAAGTATTAGGCTCTGCTCTCCTGTTGAGGGTAATCAAACCTTCCCTTCATCAAGCCAACAAACACTATTAATACTTAATTCTGTCATGTGTCCACATAAATTTTACAAGGAGAGAAAATGAAATAATAATTTCAGGTTTCAAAAATGTGTCTAATAAGAGGTTTCTTTCATTATTATTTATTACTAACAAGAGCTTTATCTTCTCTGAATATTTTAAACATATTTACTGCATGTAGCACCCCCTATTTCGTGTGAGGTAGTTTACATGTGTTTTCATTATTTCATCATTAACATCTGAAAGCAACCATACTAAGAAATAATAACTTAAGTTCAAAAAGTTAATATTAAATTTTACAGTCTGAACTTTAGGCCAATACTCAATTCACATAAGATTTCTTTTCTTAAAAGAGGAATGGTTCCTTGCCAGAAACTATGGTTTTTATAATGCAAACTAATCACCAGTTGTCATACCACTACCACTAACCTAAGCCCTAGTAGTTGTCAGTTTAATGTCATCTGGTAGTGTGCAATTGGCAAAAGCCTTAAAAATATTTATACTGACTTCAAATATATTTCCCTGGTCCTCCATGCTCATGGTACAATTTGGGAAAAAAAGGGGGATTATTATCAAGCCATAACTCCCTAATCAAATACGGGCCTGAAATCATTGTATGTATGGCCCTCCAAAACCAAGTGGCCCTTGAAATCCTGATTGCAGTTCCAGGGAGGCCCAGTATTATATGACTGGCTCCTGCTTGGGACCCAATGGCTCCGCAATTTAACCTGTGTCCATAGCTTCCTCCTTGCTGGATAAGCCACTGTACTCTGGGTTTTGCCTGGATGCATGGATGCATTATTAAAACCATTACCAACCCAGCCAAACTTCCAAATTTGAAACCATTGTGGACATGTTTTGTGTTATATTGGTATGACCACCTAGCATCTATCTTTGCTACCTCCTTGAGACTGGAGAATGTTGTTTGGCACATGGAAGTTCTCAATAAATTCATGGTCAAAGCCCTAAGTGATACTCTACAGAATAGAGTGATGTTAGATGTTTTTAACTGCTATACAAGATGAAATATGTGGTAGCATAAAGACAATGCTGTGTATACAGTCCAGATTACCACAAAATACTTCTGGGTTTCTACCTGACATGAATGCTCAAACTGGTGCTTTAAATGATCTCTTTCCTTTAGTGATTGTTTTAAACTCCTGGACTGGAGGAAAATTATCAAAGGTCAACTATCAAAGATCTTTTATTCAGATCTCTCCTTATAATATTAACCTTGTTTTGTCATATCTGATGTCTCCCCGCCTAGTGCAAGATCCCTTCACCGTGAATCTTCCGGCTAACAGATAATGGCCTTCTACTAAGGAGGCTCATCCATGTTGTCTCACGTGGATTCAGCTGCCTCCCCTTTCATAACTCCCCTGTATGTTCCCCAACTGACCAATGTTGACCCAGGTAGGACATCTCTACGCCCTATTCAGCAGGAAGAAGTTAAGAAGATGAGACCTTCCACCTTCAACAACCTTAAAGATTTAAGGGTCAAAATTGTTCAGGGAAAATGATGAGGAACAGAAGGCAGCTGAGGACAAAGCAGAAGCTGACACCCTGCAACCCCCCATGGGGACATGACATTCCTCAGGCACTCCTGGCTGCCCTAAAAGACAAAGAAACAGTCCTTACTACCTACAGCCCATTGACAAGTCCTTGAAACAGGCATGGTGACATTCCTCTAGGAACTCAGCTGCCTCGATGTTAATACTTTGTTAAGGGCAAAAGGCAGTCCTAGCCTGACCCCCTCCCCTCCACCAAGATCCTGTAAGTCTACTTTAACGTATAAAAATTCCTTTGGAAACTTCCTTTCTCTCTAACCCCCCCCTCCCAAGATACGTATTGGCAATCATCCCCCAAGCATATGGCCCACTGATATATATCTGAAGGGTCTCATGACTCAGGTTTTATTAGACAGTAATAAATGACCTTTTCCCAACAACAGCTAGCCCCCTCAAGGTCATGGAAACCTTGCTTCCAAAATTCCTTAGAGACTTACGCTATCGCTAACCCCCTCCCACCTTGAGGGTATACAATGGGCCATTCCTCACAACCCTGGTGCAGCAGCTCTTTCTGCCCACAGGTCCTGTCCCCGTGCTTTAATAAACCACCATTTTGCACCAAAGACGCCTCAAGAATTCTTGGTCGTCGGCTCCGGACTCAACCCAACTGAACCTCATGTATATTCCCCAACCTCATCAGTTTACATGTGTTTTCATTTCATCATCAACATCTGAAAGCAACCATAGTAAGAAATAATAACTTAAGTTCAAAAAGTTAATATTAAATTTTACAGTCTGAACTTTAGGCCAATACTCAATTCACATAAGATTTCTTTTCTTAAAAGAGGAATGGTTCCTTGCCAGAAACTACAGTTTTTATAATGCAAACTAATCACCAGTTGTCATACCACTACCACTAACCTAAGCCCTAGTAGTTGTCAGTTTAATGTCATCTGGTAGTGTGCATTTCCATTGAGACTGAATTAGTCCAGAGTGATGAAATGAAGCACTGGGTTACATTAACTTATTAACCACGTTCTTTACGGAGGTTGTTAGCAGTAGCATATGCTGAGATCCATATCAGGACAGCTTGCTTGTATCAGTTGTCTACATTAAAACTGACTACATTGTCACATAGCATTTAATAAATAATTTAGACATCCAAAATTGGTATTATTTAACATTAAAAACTTACAGGCCCTATAAGAGCTAGCAACACCCCATTCAGTAAGAACTATTACTATCTCCATTTTATAGATATAGGAAATTATGGCCCAGAGAGTTAAGTCACTTTAAGGTCACACAAGTAGTAAACGGGGAGAGCTGAAATCTCAACCAACTCTGGCTCCAAAAGTAATACAGACAATAACAATGAGGACAAAATATAAGGACAACCCAACTCACAAATAGACATATAGATTTCAACAAATTAAAGATTCTCATTGTTATAATGTTACACGCATTACATAGCTGACTCCCCAGGAAGAGTAAAATTACAAGCTGTTGAATTGTGTGAGCATAAAGGGTAGAGAGGGAGAACTGGAGTACCCTTAATTTATGAATGAAAGCTGGGTAGAAAAAGCAAAATTGTAAGAACTTGTTAAATAACAAACTAAAGATGGGGTGGTAGAAGGAATCTGCGAATATTATTGGGTAGTCTTAAAACTAGCAATAAGATGATCAGATGAAAAAACACCTCACAGATTTTTCTGAATGGATTCAAAGTGATATAAAGAGATGAAAACAAACACAGAATTCTAGGTTGTGCTTGTTAATGGTTCCAAAGGAGAAGGTGAGACTTTGCCCGATGTGATCAGTAACAGAAGCTAGTAGAGAACTCAAGAGGGAGGTAAAAGATGCAGTAAAAATGGCAGACATGGGATGCCTGGGTGGCTCAGTAGGTTAAGCGTCTGCCTTCAGCTCAGGTCACGATCCCAAGGTCCTGGGATAGAGCCCCATATCGGCTCCTTGCTCAGCAGGGAGTCTGCTTCTCCCTCTGCCTGCTGCTCCCCTGCTTGTGCTCTCTCTCTCTCTGAAAAATAAATGAATAATCTTTAAAAAAAAAAAACAAAAAACAAAGAACAGCAGACACAAGACAACCTGGCTTCAAGTAAATAAGATTATCATGAAGTCAAAGAATCCACTTCTATTGATGAAGACAATGGGTGAATAGGAATTGAACAAGAATAGGAAGTCTGCACTGTCACAAAGAAGTCTACAATATGAAGTAAAAATACAAGCCTAGGACAGACTGAAAGTTTGAACACATCATTTAAATGAGCAAAATAATTAAGACTTAAGCTCCATGAGGGATGATGAAGATGGCTACTTTGGTAACTTGGCTCAAACCCGTCTTCAAAATTTTGCTCAGAAAGGAGCAAAAGGAAAGGGAAGAGCTACTGTTACTGAGAATATAAAGTCTGAGAGTAAAATGGCAGAAATGATTTAAAGGCCAACAAACATTAAAATACCATGGTTGGCTAGAGTTAATTTTGAGACTCACGAGTCAGAGAAGACCTGTAGCGGCACTACTTTAAAATTTAAATTCCCCTCACAGACTCCAAAATAAGAGCAGAAGTGGGAATACAAATCTATGAATAGACATGTTATGAACATTTGGTCTCAAATGGCAATTCTTTTTGAAAATTGATCTCTATATGAGCTTTGTGGCATGATTCAAAACCTGTAACTGCAGGATTCATAACAGCTGGGTCCATCATGGATCTTTAAAAGAAACTAAAACTTCTAAAATAGCAGTTCAGAAATTGCACTAGCACAGAAAGTGATATAATCCCTCCCCCCTTTTTTTTTGTCAGCAGATAGAAACTATTCCAAGGCTGAGAACAGTGTCAAAGCTAACTCTACCAAAGGGGAAAATATTAAGTTAGCAGCTTTGAGTCACAGATAGCAGTAGTATTCATCGAAGAGTGGAGTTTCATCACACCCCAGTGCTGAATGACTAATAACGGCTCGGCCTGAAGCTGGTAGACTCCAGAGGAAGAATGACATGTTCATATTACAGCTTGATGTCTGTGCTAGAAAAAGTTCAGACCAAGAATGAAACACTGCACAATTCCAGGGGACACCATGACCTTTGTCCTCTGTTGTGGATGGCATCCCCACCATTTGTGTAGTAACAGCCTGCACATCCTAACCCAGCCATGCTGGTTCTAACAGTTCACTGTGCTTGATCAAGACCTCCCAGGTTTATATGAAAAACATATCATTTCTTTCTTGTTACCACTTTCTTCACTTTAAAAGGGTCTAAAATGCCAAAGAATATTCTCTTTTATCCAAACAAGTATTTGTTTTATTGAAATAAAATATTATTGCTGTATTTTTCATACGATCCTGTCATAACATAATTTTCTTTCCTATTAACAGAACAAAATGAGTTTATGACAACAATATCAAACAATACCTGATGACTAATGGAACACCCTCTGAAGCCCCTCAAATGTGATCACTACCATAAAGAAGCTAAAGGAAGAGAGTCATCTGGTCAATCATTTACTCTGTGTCAGCATTTCCCAAAATTTTTCCACAGACTATGGAATTAATATGGAATATTAAAAGAGTTCCAAGGTCAGTAAGTTTGAAATGCCACGACTGTCCATCTGGGAGTATCATCATGTGTATTAGCTTATTAAGGCCCTGAGAAGTCAGGCAGTAAAGAAATTTGTTTTGTTATCCCAGTGTTTCCCACACTTATTTGATCACAAAACTTGTTCTGTTTTGTGGAACATCAGTGATATGAGAAGAGTTTGGGAAATGCCACTCAAAGACTACCATGTAGACATGTATTAATTACTTGTAAACAATTAAAATAGAACATCCAAAACTAAAATAAGACTTCTTTGATGACTGCAGAGTACTAAAAGAAACTGTAGTGCCTTGGGGTCAACAAACGTTAGCTGGTAGCTTTATTTGGTAATATGACAAGCAAAACACCATTTGCTGTATATTCAGTGATGCCAGAAATACAGGACAAAAACCATGTTTTATAGTACTCATTGTCACTTAGCACATAATTCTCGTAAGATGGATAAAAATACATCAATATTTGGAAAGAGCACTTTAAGTGCTCAGTAAGAACATTATAACTGTACTTATTTTAGGGGCGCCTGGGTGGCATAGCAGTTAAGCGTCTGCCTTCGGCTCAGGGCGTGATCCCGGCGTTATGGGATCGAGCCCCACAACAGGCTCTTCCGCTATGAGCCTGCTTCTTCCTCTCCCACTCCCCCTGCTTGTGTTCCCTCTCTCGCTGGCTGTCTCTATCTCTATCGAATAAATAAATAAAATCTTTAAAAAAAAAAAAAAGAACATTATAACTGTACTTATTTTAAAACTTGTTTATCAGAAAACATCTAAATGTCTGGGACTTCAGGAGCTCACCACCTTAACAATAATCTCTCCTCATGTTATTGACTACATTGAGAATATCTACTGATACCAAAACAATGGCACCTACTGAAGATTATTACAATACTTACCACATTACAAAAAGAATCCAGACCAATGCTATGTACATACTTAGTACATTCTGGATTAGACCAAGTAAAATTTAACAACAAGCTGAACAGCATTCTATAAAACAAAAACAAAAAGTCAGTTAGGCTAATTCTGTCTGTTTTTCTATGCTACGGACTCATAGTGAGAAAGAAGATTGTCTTGGAACTTGATGACTGAATCAAATCTGAGTTCATTAAAGTTCATCTACATTTACCTTAAGAGAAGTTCTTTGGGTAACTTTTTGTTAATAAGGCCTTCATCATTATTTGAGAAAACCTAAAAGAAAAAAAATAAGGACATTGTTAAAGTGTTCCTCAACTAAAAAAAAGAAAGTTACATGATAACAACCTGTCCTACATATATGATACTAATTTCATGAAGCCACCATACTTCAATATTAATGGATATAAAAAGAGTTTATACCCCATCACCATTTCATAAAAATGCAACACAGCAATTTCTATGCTACATTGTATTAGAAGTTCTAGCCAAGGCTATTAGACCAGAAAAATAAATAAAAGGCACCCTGACTGGAAAGGAAGAAGTAAATGGCTTCTATTCACAGATGACTTGATCCTGTATATAGAAAATTCTAAGAAATCCATAAAAAAACCATTAGAAGTAATCAACAAGTTTAGCGATACAATATATACAATATATAATATACAATATATCCAATATATATTTATATAAAAATAACTTGTAGTTCCACAATGAATCATGGAACACTACATCAAAAACTAATGCTGTACTGTATGGTGACTAACATGACAAAATAAAAAATTAAAATAAATAAATAAATTGTATTTCTGTTCATTAGCAATGAACAACCTGAAAATGAAATTAAAACAATCTCATTTATAGGGTGCTTGGGTGGTTCAGTTAGGTGAACAACCAACTCTTGATTTCGGCTCAGGTCATGAGCTCAGGGTCCTGGGATCAAGCTCCATGTGCAGTGGGAAGTCTGCTTGGAGATTCTCCTTCCATCCCCCTCTACCCCTCCCCACACTTATATTCTCTCTCTCCCTCTCTAAAATAAATAAATCTTTTTAAAAAAATCTCAATTACAACAGCATCAAAAAGAATAAAATATTTAGGAATAAATTTGAAGAAATGCAACACATATATTGAAAACCCACACAAAAAACTCTGTTGAGAGAAATTAAAACAAATTGAAACACATCTCATGTTCACAGATTCGAAGATTTAAGAGTGTTAAGTTAGCAACACTTCTCAAACTGGTCCACAGATTTAATGAAATCTCTATCAAAATCCCAGCTGTCTCTTTTTTTTTTAAATTGAAGAGTTGAGGGGCACCTGGGTGGCTCAGTCAGTTAACCGTCTGCCTTCAGCTCAGGTCATGATCTCTGTATCCTGGGATTGAGCCCCATACCGGGCTTCCTGCTCAGCGGGGAGCCTGATTCTCCCTCTCCCTCTGCCTGCCACTCCTCCTGCTTGTGCTTTCTCTGTGTCAAATAAATAAAATCTTAAAAAAAATAAATTGAAGAGTTGATCCTAAAACTCATATGGAAATGCAAGAGTCCCAAAAGAGCCAAAATAATCTTGAAAAAGAAAACAAAGTTGGAGGACTCACACTTCCTGATTTCAAAACTTACTACAAAGCTACAGTAATTAAAACATCATGGTATTGGCATAGGATAGAAATATAGATCAATGGAACAAAATAGTCCAGAAATAAACCCTGATATTTACAAGCAATCGATTTTGGACAAGTGCAAAGAAAGGGGGAAAGAACAGTATTTCAACAAATGGTGTCAAGACAACTGGATGTCTACATGCAAAACAATAAAGTTGTATCCCTACCTCACATTATATTAAAAAATTAATTCAATATGGATCAAAGACCCAAAAAATATTAGTGAAAACTATATCTCTTAAAAGAAAAAATAAGCATAAATCTTGGTGATCTTGGATTATGTAATGGTTTTATAGATATGACACCAAAAGTAGAAGCAACCAAAAAATTAAAAATTGGACCTCAACAAAATTAAAAACCTTTGTGTCATAGGACATCATCAAGAAACTGAAAAGAAAATCCATAAAATAGGAAAAAATATTTGCAAATCACATATCTAATAAGGGAATTATATCCAGAATATCTAAAGAACTCTCACAATGCAACAAACAGAAAAGTAAATGAGTTAAAAAAGGGGCATAAGATCTGAAAAGACATTTCTGCAAAGAAGATATGCAAATGACCAATAACCACATAAAAATAAGCTCAATATAATTAGTCATTAGGAAAGAGTGAATCAAAACTACAAAGAGATACTTCACAGCCACAAGGACAGCTAAAATAAAAATGATAATAATAATGGCAAGACTGTGGAGAAATTGGAACTCCCATACACTGGAAAGTAAAATGGTGCAACCACTTTGGGAAACAGTCTAGTAGTTAAACATAGAGCTACCACATAAACTAGCAATTCCAATCATAGGTAACTACCTAAAAGAAATAAAAACAAGTGTCCAAACAAAAACTTGTACATGAATGTTCGCAGCAGTATCACTCCTAATGGCCAAAAAAGTGGACACAATCTAAACATTCATCAGCTGATGAACTGATAATCAAAATGTGCTATATTCATACAATGGAAGATTATCCAGCAATAAAAAGGAACGGAGGCTGACATATTACAACAGGAATAGGCCTTGAAAACATTATGCTACA
Source organism: Ursus maritimus (assembly GCF_017311325.1). Lineage (NCBI taxonomy): Eukaryota > Metazoa > Chordata > Mammalia > Carnivora > Ursidae > Ursus > Ursus maritimus. The sequence continues at coordinate 55,397,072 of NW_024424453.1, read as the reverse complement.
TAAAAGGAGAGACACATAAAAGGTCTCATATTGTATGATTCCATTTACATTAAACATCTAGAAAAGACAAATCCATGGAGAGAAAATTAAGATTAGTGGTCACCTAAGACCAGAGAGTGACTACTGATGCAGTTTTCTTTAGAGTTATAAAAATGTTTTTGAATTAGTTGTGATGAAGACACAACTTGGAGAATATACTAAAACACACTGGATTGTACATTTTAAATGGGTGAAATTCACAGTATATGTGTAATATCTCTATCTATTTCTAGATTTTATTGTTAAGTAATCTCTACACCCAATGTGGGGCTGAAACTCACAACCCTGGTCGCAGGCTCCACTGACTGAGCCAGTCAGGTGCCCCCGTAATGTCTCATTTTAAAAAATGTATTAAAAATCCCAAATATACCATAATTCATCAAAGCAAGCTGCAGAAATGGAAAGAATGCTGTAAACAGTATCCTACATTCATTTTTTTAAAAGATTTTATTTATTTATTTATTTGAGAGAGAGAGAGAGACAGCCAGCGAGAGAGGGAACACAAGCAGGGGGAGTGGGAGAGAAAGAAGCAGGCTCCCAGTGGAGGAGCCTGATGTGGGACTCGATCCCATAACGCCGGGATCACGCCCTGAGCCAAAGGCAGACGCTTAACGACTGTGCCACCCAGGCACCCCCCTACATTCATTTTTAAAACACTTTCAGTGATTAGTTTTAGGGGTGTGTGAGTTTAGGATTGCTGACAACACTGGCTTCATCTTTGGCCCTCCATCTTGTTCTCCCCTCTGGTGCAGAGATGGCGCCACTTTAGATAACCAGTGGCAGCCTGCTCTGGCACACAGGTGGCACCACTTTAGAAAACTAGTACAGATCCTCTAGTACACAGATAGCGTCACCTTAGATAACTACCCTGCAACCACACCATCATACCCCTTGCACTATAAAAGCTGTGGGTTGAGGTCCAAGCTGGGTGGAGGATGGGTATATGTAGTACACTCTATCCTCCGTCCACCTGCTGGCCCAATACCCTGTCAGTAAGTGACCCTGAATAAAACTAGGTATAAACGGTATGGAGTAGCTTGCTTGTTTTTTCAGTATTAAAGTGCCTTCTCAATCTGGAGGATACATTCCTGACCCTCCTCCACTTTCTAAGAGTGAGATACTAACATTAAGTGCCTGTTGTATTCCGAGCTCCATTAAGCACTGTGTTCATTAGATAATTCACTTTTTTCTAGTTCCTTGAAATGTAAAGTTAGGTTATTGACTTGAGATTTTTTTTTAAAGATTTTATTTATTTGAGAGAGAGAGAGAATGAGAAAGAGAGCATGAATTGTGGGGAGGGTCGGGGGGGGGGGAAGCAGACTCCCTGCCAAGCAGGGAGCCCAACATGGGGCCTGATCCCAGGACCCTGAGATCAGGACCCAAGTCAAAGGCAGATGCTAAACCGACTGAGCCACCCAAGCACCCCAGATCTTTCTTCTTTTTAATGTAGGCATTTACAACAATACATTTGTCTCTGATCACTGCTTTCACTGCATCCCCTGAGTTTCAATATGTTGTGTTTTCAATGCCATTTGCCTCAAATTATTTTCTAATATTCTTTTTATTTCTTCTTTCACCCACTGGTTAAGAGTGTGCTGTTTAATTTCCATGTATTTGTGAAATTTCCAATTTTCCTTCTGTTTTTTTTTTTTTTTTTAATCTCTGGCTTCATTCTATTGGGGTAAAAGAAGATACTTTATGTGAAGTCAATCTTTTGAAATTTATTAAACTACTTTTTGTGGCCTAACATAAGGTCTGCCCTGAAGAACAGTATAGGTTCCACAGGAAAAGAACAGGTTCCATGTTCACTTGAGAATAATACGAATTCTGTTACTGTTCGGTAGAGTGTTCTATATATCTTCAGTAGGTTTATTTCCTTATTGATCTGCTAACTGCTGTGTTACTGAAAGTATGGGATTAAGGTCTCCAGTCGGTGTTGATGGTGGTGGTGAGTGACACCATAACAATCTTCACATACCTCAACAGCTGTCAGAAGGATGGGTTTATTTTCTGTTATTATAAAGACCAGCAAATCAAAGCTACTCACCAGAAGGAAGAACTGTGTAGCAAACAGAATAGCCCATACAAGAATGTTTTACTCTTTCAAGCAGTGATGTTCTATCCACAGTGCTCCTACAGAGATCACAGAACCAGGAATATTGAAGAAAGAAATCCCTTCTTTCAGCAGGAGGTTTGAATAGAAAACCTCTAAGAACCAAATCTAATTTACTGAGTCTACCATCCTGGTTCTGCCATGTACTTCTGTTACCTTGGGTATGTCATTTAATTTTTCTATGCCATGATTTCCTCTTTTGTAAAATGGGGATAATGAATAACCCTGCCATAAGGGTTGCTGTGAGTTAAAGGAGTTCATATATGTAAAATGCCTAGAATAGTCTTGGCAAATAGTGATTGCTCAACAAATAATAGTTATGATGATGGTTGTGAAATCAACTATTATTGTAGAAATGTCTATTTTCATCCTTAATTCTGTCAGTCTGCTGTATGTATTTTTGGGCTCTATTGTTTGATGTATGTATGTTTATAATTGTTGTAACTTCTTGAGAAATTGACCATTTATCAAAATATAATGACCATCTTTGTTTATTGTTTTTAACTCAGAAGTCTATCTTGTATATCAGTACTATCTGTATAGAAAGTCTTTTCCCATCTTTTTACTTTCAGCCTATTTATCTTTAGTCCAACAAGAGTCTCTTGAGGACAGCACATAATTGGATCATGAGTTTGGGGGCTTTTAATCCCTTCTGCCAGTCTGTATTTACTCGGTAAGCTTAATAATTTCACATTTAAAATGATTACTAACAAGGAAAGACTTACTTTTGCCATTTTCCTATTCTTGTATACTGAAGTGTATCATTAGATAAATGTCAATTAGGTCAAGTTGGTTGGTAGCGATATTCAAATCTTTTATATCCTTACTGATTTTTTTTAAATCTACAAATTCTATCAATTAGTAAGAGGTCTTGCTATTTAAAACTATGATTGTAGATTTGTTTCTTTCTCCCTTTGGTTCTCTCGAGTTTTGTTTCATGTATTTTGAAGCTTTGTAGTTAGGTACATATACATTTAAGACTGCTATTTATTTTTAATGAATTAATTCTTACAGCATTATGAAATGTCTCTTTCTTTCTAGAAATTATCCTTGTGCCAAAATCTACTTTGACCGTTATTAATATAGCAACAACCAGCTTTCTTCTGATTTTTGCATCTTTTTCATCTTTTTACTTGTAATCTTTGGCCTTATATATATAGGCGTGTATATATATATTTGTATTTTCAAACAAACACTGTTTCCATTTTTTTATTTTTAAAAACATTTTTGAGCATAGTTGACACACAATGTTACATTAGTTTTAGGTGTACAATAAAGTGTTTCAACTTATCTACACACTATGCTTTGCTCACCACAAATGTAGCTACCATCTGTCACCATGCAATGCTGTTACAATACCAGTGACTATAGGGATACCTGGCTGGCGCAGTCAGTTAAGTGTCTAACTCTTCGTTTTGGCTCAGGTAATGATCTCAGGCTCTTAAGGTCAAGCACTGTGTCGGGCTCCATGCTTAGCACAGAGTCTGCTTGGTTTCTCTCTCTCTGCCCCTCCACATTTCCCTGCCCGCCCCCCACTCCCTCTTCCTCTCTAAAAAATAAATCTTTAAAAAAAAAATACTAGTGACTATAGTCCCTATGCTGTGCTGTTGTGGCCACTTTAATATATAGCATTCCTGGGTATACAAAAAAATCTTCTAGATATCACTATAGATTCAAATGTTTATATTTGCTGTGAAAGATGTGCTACATAGCTCTTTAAAGCAACCAAATAGCATGTTTTAGTGTTCAGCTTATCTACTTCTTTAATATTTATTCATTTTTTTAAATTCCAGTATATTTAACATACAGTGTTATATTAGTTTCAGGTGTACAATATAGTGATTCAACTTTTTTTTTTTTTGAAGAAAGAGTGAATGAGTGGGCAGGGAGGGAGAGAGGGAGAGAGAGAATCGTAAGCCAGCTCCATGCCCAGCATGGAGCCCAACATAGGGCTCAGTCTCATGACCCTGAGATCATGACCTGAGCCAAAAATCAAGAGTTGGACACTTAACTGATTGACCCACCCAGGATCCCCTGATTCAACAACTGTATATATCATTACTCAGTGCTCATGACAAGTGTACTCTTAGTCCCCTACACCAATTTGACCATCTCCCCACTCACCTTCCATCTGATATGCTTTATTTTAAATGAGTTCCCTCAGTTAAAGTTATTATTTTTTTTTCAAAAAGAACATTTTTTATTTGAAGCATACTTCAGAATACATGGTTCTAAAAGATATATATAAAACATTCCACCCCCCAAAAATAGAATAAACATTTTCCTCAAGTACACACAGAAGAACCCCTGGTTAAATAACATAAAAAGAGATATAACAAATATTACAAATTTAGGAAAAGTGAAATCATACCAAGTATATTCTCCAACCACAATGGTACAAAACTATAGAATAAACAATAAACTATAGAATAAAACAAAGCTGGAAAATCTACAGTGTAAATGTTAAATACTTAATATGTAAATATTAAACACCACACTACTGCATAAGCAATGGGCCAAATAAGAAATCAAAATATGTCTCAAAACAAAAGAAAAACAATACTTCAAAATCAGATGTAGCAAAAGCAGATGTTAGAGTGAAATTTATACTATAAATGCTTGTAATAAGAAAAAAAGTTCAATAACTTAACATTACACAAGGACCCAGAAAAAGAAGAAACTTAACTGAATTTTAGTAGACAAAGGAAACAACAAAGAAAAATCAGAAATAAAATAGAGACCAGAAAAAACAATAACATAACATTGAAAGTAATGACCAGTTTTGCAAAAAAATGAAAATTGGCAATGGTTTAATCACATAACCAAAAAAAAAGAGAGAGAGAGAGAGACAGAAGACTCAAAAACCAAAATGAGAAGGGGAAGAGAAAACAATACAACAGATAACCCCAAAATACAGAGTGTGAAAACAGATTATTATAAACAATTATACACTAACAAATCAGATAACTTAAGAAAGAAAAAAAAAAAAGATAATTTCTGAAAATGCACAAGTTACCACAGTTGAATCATGAATCTTGAATCCAAGAAATAGGAAATCTTCTTAGAGCAATAACAAGAATGAAAGTTTAATTAGGAATCAAAAATCTACCAGGACAGGGGCACCTGGGTAGATCAGTCGGTTAAGCATCTGCCTCCGGCTCAGGTCATGATCCCAGGGTCCTGGGATCAAGTGCTGTATCAGACTCCCTGCTCAGCGGGGAGCCTGCTTCTCTCTCTCCCTCTCCCTCTCCCTCTGCCCTTCTTCCTTCTCAAGCTCTCTCTCTCAAATAAATAAAATCTTTAAAAAACAAAAAACCCAAAAAAACTCCCAGAACAGAAAAGCCCAGGACCACATGGCTTCATTGGCAAATTGTACCAAACATTTTAAAAAAATTAATGACAATCTTACAAATCTTACCAAATCTTACAAATAATGGAATAGAGGGAACACATTCAAAATCATTCCATGAGGCCAGTACCACCCTGACACCCAAAACAGGATAAAAATAACACAAAAACAAAAACGTCTAGTTTGTCCAATATAAGTATTGCTTACTCTGGCTTTCTTTTGAAATCCATGTGCATGATAAATGTTTCTACACCCCTCACTTTCAATCTGTAGGTATCTTTAGGTCTAAAATGAGTCTCTTGTAGGTAGCATACAGATGGATCTTTTTTTTTTAATCCATTCTGACACGTTTTCTGACTGAAGCATTGAATCCATGCACATTCAAAGTAAATATTGATAGATATGTATTTACTGCCATTTTATTACTTGTTTTGTTGTTGTTTCTGGAGATTTTCTCTGATCCTTTCTTGTCTCTGTCACTTTTGGTTTCTCCTTTGCACTCAAAGAGTCCCCTTTAAAATTTCTTGCAGGGCTGGTTTATTGGTCATGAACTCCTAATTTTTTGTTTGGGAAACTCTTTATCTCTCCTTCTATTCTGAAAGATAGCCTTGCTGGATAGAGTATTCTTGGCTGATTTTCCCCATTCAGCACTTTGAATATATCATGCCAGTCCGTTCTGGCTTGCCAAGTTTCTGTTGAGAAATCTCCAGCTAGCCTTATGGATTTTCCCTTGTAAGTTAAGGACTTCTTTTCTCTTGCTGCTTTTAAGGTTTTCTTTTATCACTATATTTTGCAAATTTAATTACAATAGGTCTTGGTCAACACCAAGGCACCAATGCCTGCTTTTGTTGATTTTGATGGGAGTTCTTTTTGCCTCCTGGATCTGGATGTCTTTTTCCTTCCTCAGATTAGGGAAGTTTTCTATTACTTCTGCCCCCTTTTCTCTTTCTTGTTCTGGGACTTTCTTTCTTTCTTTCTTTCTTTCTTTCTTTCTTTCTTTCTTTCTTTCTTTCTTTCTTTTTAAAAGTAATCTCTACACCCAACATGGGGCTCAAACTCACAACCCCAAGTTCAGGAGTTGCATGCTTCACCAAATGGGCCAGTTCTGGGACTCCTATAATATGAATGTTATTACATTTGATGGAGTCACTGAGTTCCCTAAGTCTATTCTTGTGTTGTATAATTCTTTCTCTCTTTTGTTCAGCTTCATTTTTTCCCATTATTTTGTCCTCTAGATCAAGAATTCATTTCTCTGCTTCTTCCAGCCTGCTTTCATTGCAACAAGCCTGTTTCCAATCTCATTTATTGCATTCTTCATCTCGGATTCTTTGTTAACTCTTTTACCTCTGTGGAAAAGGTCTCACTGATGTCTTATATTCTTTCCTCAAACCCAGTGAGTATCTTTATGATTACTGCTTTCAATTCTCCATCAGGCATGTTAATTATATCAGTTTTGCTTATTTCTCTGGCTGTGACCTTCTCTTTTTCTTTCCTTCGGGATAAATTCCTCCATCTCCGCATTTTGTATAAGTCTCTGCCTTCTTCTGTTAGAAAAGTCCATGTGTCTTCTCCTCCTGAAAGTAATGGCCTTACAAAAAGGTCAGATAGTGTTCAAGGCCTGGCACTTCAGGGAGTGCCTACTGTTGTGTTTGGCTGCTCTATCCCTCAGGCCAGCTGTCTGCAGAGGCTCTTCTTGTCTGCTATGGGCAGTGTTTGCTCCCTGGTCTGAATGTGGTAAGCTTTAACGAGGTGTGCTCTGGTCTGCTTGTTAAATGAGACCTGATGCTACTTCCACTACAACTGAGGCCATGCAGAAGTCTCTGGTGGAAATGTGGTGTGGGCAGGGGTCTGTGCTGGTCTCCTGGGGAGGGGCCTGACACAGTGGGACTGAGGCAAGTTTGACTGAGAAGGACAGTCCTGCCAGAGTGCTGGGGGTAGGGGTGGGGCTTAGTGTAAGCAAGTTAGTCAGCCAGTGTTGGCATTGCACTGCCTCTTGCTGGTGACTCTGTGTTTATACTCTATGTTTATGAGGGACAGGGAGGGAAATGGTGCCAGCCAGCTCCGCTGTTCCTGGAGAGGCATCTCTGTGAATGTTTATTCCTATTGTATTTTCAAAAACATTTCCCTGTATATAGAATTCCAAGTTAGCATGTTTGCCTTCAAAAAAAAAAAAAAAAACTTTAAAAAAGTTATGCCTTTGTTCTCTGGTCTGCACCGTTTCTGAAAAGATGTCAGCTATCATTCATATTATTGTTCCCTCTTATATATTAATTCTCTTTTCTACCTCCTTTATAAAAATCTTTGATTTTCAGCAATCTGACCATGACTTGCCTAAGGTTAGACTTCTTTGTATTTATCTTGCTTGGTTTGGTGTCCAGTCTACTGTTAAGCCCATCAAATGAATACTTCTGATATATTTTTCATTTCTAGCATTCCAGACTGGTTCTTTTTATAGTTTTCCATCTTCCTGCTAATATTTTCTATTCACCATGTTCAACATCTGGACCACCACTGACTTTGTTTCTCATCACTTCTCGTATTTTCTTATTTCTTTGCATATCTCATAATTTGTTATTTTATGTCAGATATTGTGTATAAAGAACAGTAATTTACAAAATTCAATGAAATGAAGAGCTGTTTCTTTGAAAAGATAAATAATGCATCTATGTTCATCAGGGATATTGGCTTAAAATTTTCTTGTGGCATCCTTGTCTCATTTTGGTATTAGGGTAATGCTGGCTTTGTAAAATGAATTTAGAAATGTTCTCTTTTCTATTTTTTGGCAGAACTTGAGAAGGACTGATATTAATTATTTAATATTTGATAGAATTCACCTATGAAGCCATCTAGTCCAGGACTTAATGTTTGTTGGGAGGTATTTTAGTCATGTTCATCAGGAAAAAAGAGAAAGGATGCAAATAAAATCAGAAATGAAAGATGTTACAACTGATACCACAGAAATACAAAGAAATATAAGAGACTACTATTAAAAACTATATGCCAACAAGTTGGACAACCTAAAAAAAAGTATAAATTCCTAGAAATATACAACCTACCAGGACTGAATCATGAAAATACAGAAAATCTGAACAGACTGATTACTAGTAAGGACATTAAATCAGTAATCAAATACCTCCCAACAAACACTGATGCCGGGATTGATCTCAGGATCCTGGGATCATGACCTGAGCCAAAGGTAGATGCTTAACTGACTGAGCCACCTAGGCACCCCATAAAATAAATCTTAAAAAAAAAATCAGCAGGATTTAACTCCGGGAGAGCCAGAGGGCTATGGGAAACCAAGTCTCTGCTCTTAAAGGGCCTGCATGCTGATTCACTCATTCCAAGACCCAGCAGAAAAACAGCAGTTTGAAAGGCACCTGGGTTTTACACAAAGGAGATTCACAGACTAATTTTAGGATCTTGCAGATCCATGGAGGGGCAGGGATCTGTAAGAGCTTTCTATGGGAAAGGAAGTGCTGGTGGATGTCATTTCTCATGCCTTCTTTCAGTCTAGCTGGCCTGATACTTGTGGGAACCAATTCTGACACCTTCCATCTACCTTCCTAGTACCACCTGCCACACCCTGGAGTTCCCTTGTGGGCCCACCATAGCAGATGCCCCCCCAAAGCAGTTCCCACCCCACCACACACAGCAGGCATCCCTGGCCATTGATCATCAGTCCTCCAGAGTAACTCCCACCTTGGGGAGAGGGAGGAGCTAGCCTTACCCACCAGCACAATCAGAGTAGCTACAGCCAGGCCTCTCAGCCAGCCTACTGGCGGCAAGCCCTGTCCACTATGCACCTGTAGCAGTCACAGCCAGCCATTGCAGATAGCTGGGCAGAAGGCTCAGCCACAGCAGAAGGGCACATGCAGTCCACTCGGAAGACACCTCCTGAAGTGCCTGGTTCTGGTGGCCAGGAGAGACTGTGCTACTGGGTACCACAGGATGCCTTCTACCTAAGGCCACCACTTTCAACACCAGGAGACATAGCTGACCCTTCCTAATACATAGAAACAGACACTGAGTCAGACAAAACGAGACAGAGGAATATGTTCCAAATAAAAGAAGTAGGCAAAACCCCAGAAAAATTGCTAAGCAAATGAAGATTATCAATATACCTGATAAAGAATTCAAAGTAATGGTCATAAAGATACTCACTGGGTTTGAGAGAAGAGTTGATGAATTCAGTGAGAACTTCAACAAAGAGGAAATATAAAAAGAACCAGTCAGAACTGAAGAATACAGTAATTGAAATGAAAAATACAAGCAGATTAGAGGATGCAGAAGAATAGATCAGCAATCTAAAAAGCAGGGTACTGGAAAGCAACCAAGCTGAACAGCAAGAAGAAAAAAGAATTTTAAAAAATGAAGATAGTTTAAGGGACCTCTAGGGTTAACACTGAGCATACTAACATTCACATTTTAGAGGTCCCAGAAGGAGAAGACAGAGAAAGGACAGAAAACTTATTTGAAGAAATAATAGCTAAAAACTTTCCCAACCTGGGGAAGAAAAAAGGTACCGAGGCCAAGGAAGCACACAGAGCACCAAACAAAATGAACCCAATGTATTCCACACTAAGACACATAATAATTAAAATGGCAAAAGTTAAAGATAATCTTCAAAGCAGCAAAAAAAAAAAAAAAAAAAAAGTAAAAAGTTAAGTACAAGGGGAATCCCGGGGCACCTGGGTGGCTCAGTCATTAAGCGTCTGCCTTCGGCTCAGGGCATGATCCCAGGGTCCTGCGATCGAGCCCCGCATCAGGCTCCCTGCTCCACCGGGAGCCTGATTCTTCTCTCCCACTCCCCCTGCTTGTGTTCCCTCTCTCACTGGCTGTCTCTCTCTTTGTCAAATAAATAAATATAATCTTAAAAAAAAAAAAAAAAAAAGGGAAATCCCATAAAGCTATGAGATGATTTTTCGGCAGAAACTTTGCAGGCCAGAAGAGGGGCATGAAATACTCAAAGTGCTGAAAGGAAAAAGGCTACAAACAAGAATATTCTACCCAGAAAGGTTATCATTCAGAATTGGGGAGAGATAAAGAGTTTTCGAAAAAAATAAAAGTTAAAGTAATTCACCACCACTAACCTGGCCTTACAAGAAATGTTAAACGGACTTCTTTAAGTGGAAAAGAAAAGGCGGTAATGAGAGGGAAGGAAAGGAAAATATGTCACTGATAAAAGCAAACTTACAGAAAAAGTAGTAGATTAATCACTTATAAAGCTAAAATGAAGATTAAAAGACAAAAGTAGTAAAATCAATCATATCTACAAAAATCAGTCAAGACATACACAAAATAAAAAGGTATACAATATGACATCATATACATAAAATGTGGAGGATTAATATTGTTAGCATGTGTTCAAACTTAAATGACAGTTAACTTAATATAGACTGCTACATATACAGGATTTATATATGAACCTCATGGTAACCACAAACCAAAGACCTATGATAACACAAAAAATAAAGAAAAAGGAATCCAAGCATACTACTAAAGAAAGTCATCAAACAAGGGAAGAGAACAAGAGAAGAAAGGAACAAGGAACTACAAAAACAACCAGAAAATAACAAACTGGCAATAAGTACATATCTATCAATAATCACTTAAAATGTAAATGGACTAAATGCTCCATTCAAAAGATAGAAGACTGAACGGATTTTTAAAAAAGACACATTTATATGCTGCCCTCACTACAGATCTAAAGACACGTAGAGATTGAAAGTGAAGGGATGGAAAAAAAATATTCTGTGCAAGTGGAAGTGGAAAAAAAGATGGGGTAGCAATACTTAGAGCAGAAAAAACAGACTTTAAAACAGGCTGTAATAAGAGACAAAAAAAGGGCATTATTACATAGTGATAAAAGGATTAAACCAACAAGAGGATATAGCAATTGTAAATAACTATGCACCCAACACAGGGGCACCTAAATATATAAAGCAAACATTAACAGACACAGAGAAATAGACAGTAATACAATAATAATAGGAAGCTTTAACATCTCACTTGCATTAATAGATAGATCATCCAGACAGAAAATCAGTAAGAAAACAATGGCTTTGAATGACACATTAGGCAGGACTGATTTAACAAATATTACAGAACATTCCGTAAGAAACAGCAGAATATACCTTCTTTTCAAGTGCACATGAGATATTTTCCAGGTTGGATCACACATTAAGCCACAAGACAAATCTCAATCAACTTAGGAGGACTGAAATCATATCAAGCATCCTTTCCAGTCACAGTGGTATGAAACCAGAAAAAAAAAAAAAAACTGGGAAAAAATGCAAATACTTGGAGGCTAAGCAACATGCTACTTAACAATCAATGGGTTAAAAAAGAAATCGAAGAGGAAATAAAAAATAAAGACAAACAAAAATGGAAATGCAACAGTTCAAAATCTTAGAGATGCAGCAAAAGCAGTTATAAGAGAGAAGTTTATAGTGATATAGGCCTGCCTGAAGAAACAAGAAAAATCTCCAAAAACAATCTAAACTTGTACCTAAAGAAACTAGAAACAGAACATGGCCCAGAGCTAGAAGGAAGGAAATAATAAAGATCAGAACAGAAATAAATGAAAGACACAAAGAAAATAGAAAAAAAAAAATCAATGAAACTAAAAGCTGATTCTTTGAAAAGCTAAATTTTGGTAAACCTTTAATCAGACACATCAATGAGAGAGAGAGAGAGGAATCAAATAACATAAAAAATGAAAGAAGAGAAGTTACGACCCACACCTCACAAGTACGAAGGATTATGAGAGACTACTACAAAAAATCACATGTCAACAAACTGGACAATCTAGAAAAAAAATGAATAAATTTCTAGAAACATGCAATCTTCCAAGACTAAATCAGGAAGAAATAAAAAATATGAACAGACTGATTACCAGTAATGAAACTGAATCAATAATCAAAAACCCAACAAACTGAAGTCCAAGACCAGATGGCTTCCCAAGTAAGTTCTACCTAACATTTAAAGAAGAGTTAATACCTATCTTTCTCAAACTATTTAAAAAAACAGAAGAGGTAGGAATGCTTCTAATTCATTCTACAAGGCCAGTATTTACACTGATACCAAAACCAAATATACAACAACAAAAAAAAGAAAATTACAGATCAATATCTCTGATGAACACAGATGCAATAATCCTCAACAAAATATTTGCAAACTGAATTAAAAAATACATCACAAGGATCATACACCACAATCAAGTAGGATTTATTCCAGAGATGCAAGCATGGTTCAACATCGGCAAATCGATGTGAAACACCACATTAACAAAATAAAGCATAAAAATCGTATGATCATCTCAATAGATGCAGGAAAAGCATGTGACAAAATTCAACATCAATTCATGATAAAAACTCTCAACAAAGTTTAGAGGAAACATAAACATAACAAAGATCATATATGACACACCTAGAGCTAACATCTTTTTTTTTTTTCAAAGATTTTATTTATTTATGTGACAGAGAGACAGCCAGCGAGAGAGGGAACACAGCAGGGGGAGTGGGAGAGGAAGAAGCAGGCTCATAGCGGAGGAGCCTGATGTGGGACTCGATCCGGAACGCCGGGATCACGCCCTGAGCCGAAGGCAGACGCTTTAACGACTGCGCTACCCAGGTGCCCCTAGAGCTAACATCTTAATAGTGAAAAGCTGAAAGCTTTTCCTCAAAGATCAGAAACAAAACAAGAATGTCTACTCTCACCACTTTTATTCAAAATAGTACTGGAAGTCCTAGCTACAGCACTCAGACAAGAAAAAGAAATAAAAGACATCCAAACTGGAAAGGAAGAAGTAAAACTGTCACTATTTGCAAATGACATTATACCATATATAGAAAACCCGGAAGACTCCACCAAAACACTGTTAGCATAAATGAATTCAGTAAAGTTTCAATTCAGTAAAGGATACAAAATCAGTACAGTAATCAGTTGGGTTTCTATACATTAATAACAAACTAGCAAAAAGAGAAGTTAAGAAAACAATCCCATTTACAACTACATCAAAAAATAATAAAATACCCAGGAATAAATTTACCAAGGAGTTTAAAGACCTGTATTCTGGGGCGCCTGGGTGGCACAGCGGTTAAGAGTCTGCCTTTGGCTCAGGGCGTGATCCCGGCGTTATGGGATCGAGCCCCACATCAGGCTCCTCCACTATGAGCCTGCTTCTACCTCTCCCACTGCCCCTGCTTGTGTTCCCTCTCTCGCTGGCTGTCCCTATCTCTGTCAAATAAATAAATAAAATCTTTAAAAAAAAAAAAACCTGTATTCTGAAAACTGTACGACAGTAATGAAAGAAATTGAAAATGACAAAAATAAATGGAAAATTATACCATGCTTCATGGACTGGAAGAATTACTATTCTTAAAATGTCCATAGCACCCAAAGCAATCTACAGATTCAGTGCCATCCTTACCAAAATACCAACAGTTCTTTTCATACTGCTAGAACAAAGAATCCTAACATTAATGTGGAACCACAAAAGCCTCTAAAGAATCAAAGTAATCTTGAGAAAAAAGAACAAAGCTGTAGGTATTACAATCCCAGATTTCAAACTATACTACAAAGACAGAGTAATCAAAACAGTATGGTATTGGCATAAAAACAGTCACACAGATCAATAGGATACACTAGAGAGCCTAGAAATAAACCCATGCATATCCGGTCAATTATTCTATGACAAAGGAGGGGAAAATATACAATGCAGATAGGACAGTCTCTTCATTAAGTGGTGTTGGTAGGGGCGCCTGGGTGGCACAGCGGTTAAGCGTCTGCCTTTGGCTCAGGGCGTGATCCCGGCGTTATGGGATCGAGCCCCACATCAGGCTCCTCCGCTATGAGCCTGCTTCTTCCTCTCCTGCTCCCCCTGCTTGTGTTCCCTCTCTCGCTGGCCGTCTCTATCTCTGTAGAATAAATAAAATCTTTAAAAAAAAAAAAAAGTGGTGTTGGTAAAACTGGACAGCCACGTGCAAAAGAATGAAACTGGACCACTATCTTACACCATTCACAAAAACTAACCAAAAATGAATTAAAGACTTGAATGTAAGACCTGAAACCACAACACTCCTACAAGAAAACATAGGCAGTAAGCTCCTTGACCACAGCTTGGAGACTGTTGGGTTTGACACCAAAAACAAAGGCAGCAAATGCAAAAATAAACAGTGGAACTATAACAAACTACAAAAAAAACCAAAAACTGCTGCACACCAAAGGAAACCATCACTAAAATGAACCTACTGTATAGGAGAAAATATTTGCAAATCATATATCTGATAAGTGTTTAATATCTAAAATATACCATGAACTCATATAACTCTATATCCAAAAAAAAAAAAAAACTAATTTAAAAAAAGGGCAGATCTGAACAAACATTTTTCCAAAGAAGACACACAGATGGCCAACAGACACATGAGAAGGTGTTCAACATCAGTCATCATCAGGGAAATGCAAATCAAAACCACAATGGGATCACCTCACACCTGTCAGAATGGCTGTTATCAAAAGACAAGGAGTAACAAGTGTTGGCAAGGATGTGGAGAAAAGGGAATCTTGCACACTGTGGGTAGGAACGTAAACGGGTACAGCCATGACAGAAAACAGTATGGAGGTTCCTCAAAAAGTTCAAAATAGAACCATCCCTGTGATCCAGATTCTCCTTCTGGGTATTTATCTGAAGAAAAGGAAAACATAACTTGAACAGACAGCTGCACCCCCATGTTCACTGCAGCATTATTTACAATAGCCACGATATGGAAAAACCTGTGACCACTGATGGATGAATGGATAAAGAAAATGTGGTCTGTATATATATGTATATATATAATACAAATATTATTCAGCCATAAAAAGGAGGAAATTTTGCTATTTGTAACAACATGGATCTAGAGGGTATAAATCCTGTTATTTATGCTAAGTAAAATAAGTCACATAGAGAAAAACAAATATCCTATGATCTCATATATATGTGAAATTTAAGACACACACACACACCTGAGTTCATAGATACAGAAAACAGACTGTGGTTCCCAGGGGTGAGGCGTGGGCAAAGTGGGTGAAAAGGGTCAAAAGGTACAAACTTCCAGTTAGAAAATAAATAAGTCATGGGGATGTAAGTACAACACAGTGACTATAGTAATACTGTACTGAATATATTTGAACGTTGCTAAGAGAGTAATCTTAAAAGTTCTCCTTGCAAGAAAAAAATTTTTTTTCAAAGATTTTAATTTATTTGTCAGAGAGGGATAGAGAACACAGCAGGGGGAGCACCAGACAGAGGGAGAAGGCGGCTCCCGGCTGAGCAGGGAGCCCCATGCGGCACTCGATCCCAGGACCCTGGGATCATGACCTGAGCTGAAGGCAGATGCTCAACCAACTGAGCCACCCAGGTGTCCCAAGAAAAAAAATGTTATAACTTGTATGGCAGTGGATATTAACTATGCCTATTGTGGTAGTCATTTCTCAATATATACAAATACTGAATCATGAGGCTGTACATCTGAAACTAACAATGTTATATGTCAATAATACTTAAATTTTTAAAAAACAGTAATTTACCTCCACAAAGGGCAGCTCCTTCTTTAATTAGGTTGCTTAGGGTAGGGATAGGGAGGTAGAGGGGACTGAATCCTTTTAATCTATGGTTGAGCTGGGTTTGAGATCTTTTTGTAGCATTTTTTAGATTCAGTTCAAAAATGGCTTAAAATCACCTTAAGGTGAGATCAGAACTTAACCTTCAGGAGAAGTCAGGATCTGAGCAGCGGTGAAACTTCACAGATCTCTGAGCTGTACAACTTAGCTACTTGCTTTTTGAACTCAAGAAATTTTTCCCTATTTTGCATTCTTGCTGACAGCTGGGGAGCTGTCTTTGCTCTCCAGTAAGCACCCTTCACTGTCTGTGCCTTAAGATCTGTCTGTCTCTCTCTCTCTCCTGTGCTCTGACTCCACCTTCTGAAAGGCTGTTGCCTTGTCCTCAGTGAAAACCTGGATAGCTATAGAGGGATATTTGTCAGCTCTCCTGCCATTCCCCCAGCCTGTGGTAGTCCCACTTTATTAAAAGCCCCTAGTGCCTCAGAGAGATTTGCATCAACTCCCAGCCCTGCCTCTATTCTTTAGCAGAGGCCACTCACCTCAGCATCATTCTTCCCTCTCTTTCCCTTACCTCAACCTCCAGCATACCATATCCTTAAACTCAGTTAAGGCCCATGGGAAAGGGGTGGCAGGTGGGTGCAGCCTTACTCTGTGGCTGGGGCTCCTCAAAATTCCAAATTGTCCCTCCAGCCCACAGGCAGTCAAAAGTTTTTCTCTTTACTGGTCTATAGCAGATTCTTCTTCTCCTTTTTTTCTGGGAAGGCTCATTATGTTCTGGATTTTAATTCATTTAGATTTTTTGTGTCCTCAGCTCTCTGGTGGGTTTTTAGGGAACTGCCATTCCCTAGCTTCTTCACCTTTCTCATTATTACAGTGGAAACAACGTCTAACTTTTGCAACTTGCGACATCCTCACAGAAAGAGGGAGTCTTTCTCATCCTTTTTGATGACAGAAAACAGACTTGGAGCAGATAAATAACTTTCACAAGGTTTACAATGAAGAAGAGAGGAGAAAGAAGAAAGAAGAAAGAAGAAAGAAGAAGAAGAAGAAGAAGAAGAAGAAGAAGAAGAAGAAGAAGAGAGGAAATAAGAAAGAAGAAGAAGAACTGTAATTTAAACTTGTATTTCCTGACTCCAAGTCTAGGAGTTTTTTGTCTGCACAAAGGAGTTCTTTGTACTGACAACAGGTAGTAAAAAGGCGATTTGTACAAGTCATTTACCCTCTCAGTATTTCCAGTTTGTAAACTGAAGGGACTGGGCTAGAGAAACTCAGAAGACGCCTTCAAATCTAATACTTGAAGATACAACGAAGTTTGTGTTTTTAAAATACATAGCATCACAGTTTCTGAAAGCCTAATTGTGTCTTTAGATTTTACACGTCTAATGAGCATCACAAATTTATCAAGTCTCAAACTAACTCTTGCTTTCTTTATCCATACCTAAACTTACTCCTCCCCTAGTCTTCATCTCGGTAGATGACAACTCCTTCCTATCACTCAGGCTCAAGTCATGGAAATCATCCTTGACTTTTTCTATTCCACAACGAATCCATCAACTAATCCTATGGATTACTGCAATAATGTCCTATCTAGTGTCCTCTGTTTTTGTCCCTTCTCCCCTCACTCATACCCCAAACATATTTTCCACAGAGCAGACAGAGTGGTCCTTTTAAAAGTCATATGTCCTTCTTCTTAAACCCTGACAATCACTTCCCGTTCCCACAAAGGAAAAGACGAAGTCCTTCAAATGGCTTATAAATCCTATGTGATTTGGCCAAACTACTTTGAACCTACCATGCACCTCTGTCTTATGACACTCCAGCCACACTGATTTCCTGGCA
Organism: Ursus maritimus; assembly: GCF_017311325.1. Taxonomy (NCBI): domain Eukaryota; kingdom Metazoa; phylum Chordata; class Mammalia; order Carnivora; family Ursidae; genus Ursus; species Ursus maritimus. The sequence continues at coordinate 55,379,127 of NW_024424453.1, read as the reverse complement.
GTTCCTCCAACACACCAGGAATGATCTTGCCTCAGGACCTTTGCATTTGAGCCCTCTCCTGAAACGGCCTTTTTCCAGGCATTCCCATGAAATAGCCTCTGCTCAAATGTCATATCAGAGAGGCCTTCCCTTCCACTCTATATAAAAAGCAACCTCCCTCCTCTCATCCACTCTCCCATCCCGCCCTAAAACTTCCTCTCTCTCAGTCAGCTTTATTTTTCTCCAAAGCACTTTCACAACCTTATCTGCATGTTTATTTTATCTTCCTCCCACCACAACATAAGCTCCATGAGGGCAAAGCCTTGCCTGTGTCACTGCTGGATACCCACTGCCTACAAGAGTGACTGGCACATAGCACACAATAAACATATGCTGGATAGAAGACCACAGAACAGAAAATTTAATGTAAAGACAATTATAGGGGCAGCACTGAGAGCTCAAAAAGCTGGGTTTGAACCTCGATTCTGACTCCACAAGAACTTTCCCAACAACTGCCCTGTTCCGCTTTCTCACACCCCTCTCATAGCCACCCCAGTGCTGGAGTTGGTAGTAGTAGACCCTACACAGGGTAGAGGTGAGACACAAAATGCAGCAGGGAAGGCAGAGGTAAAAGTGTAGCCCAACCCATGGCTGGCCATATTTGAGCTTTGGTTGTTGCACTGTTAAGGGGTGGGAGGTGGGAGCCAAGTAAATCCTGCAGGATGTCATTAAACATCATCATAATAGAGAGCTTGTCATAAAATAAAAAAAGAGCTTGCTGGCTCAGCTGATAAAACACTGAAACTCTTAATCGTGGCGAAGTACGTTCATGCCAGGCACTGGGAACAATCTTTAGTTTGGAAAGAAGCCATGGTATAATGGTGAAGATGCCAGACTTTAGAGACAGACTGGTTAAGTTCAAATCCAGGATCTGCCACTCACTATGTAGCCTTGGACAAATTACCTCATCAGTCTGGGCCTCCTAAACGGGTATAAAAATGTCAATCTCAGAAGGATGTGGAAGGATTAAATAAGATAAATGTGAAGTGATCAGCCTAAAACTGGACAGTGTGGAGGGCTCTATGAAAAAGTAATTGTTACAGTTCTAAAAATTATGCTCCATCCCCATCCCAGTGGAGACCAAAGCGAGACCAACATTGTTAATAGAAGGAAAATATATTCTTTTTACGATCTATAAACATAGATCTCATTATATAAGCATATTAGCTCTCTTAACTATACCATGTGATGGCAAAGAGACCAAAATTATCTGTAAACCTTGGTATATTTTATTGTAAAGTTTCCCCCGCACCCCGTGCTTCCCAACACCTCTGAGAAGTACTAACCACAGACAAACACAGAAAGAGAAGTGCCAAAACAGGGGGACAGTCTAAGTGAATGAATTAAAATGGGAAAACAGTAATGACACAATGTTATATTTCCGAGAAAAAAAAAATCTGCCTTACAAGCTAAAGTATTAGGCAACAGCAAAAACATGACAAAAGGTATCCCAACGTATATTTTGATCCATATGAAGCAAATTGCTGTCTTTTTTAAACAATTTTAGAATATACAACTAAAATATATGTAAAAATTACTGCTAGGAAAAATCTCAGACAATAGAATTTTATTTTTTTAAATATATTCATCCTCCAAGTCTAAACGGTTTTATGTAAAACACTGGTCTTGTGATTCACAAAAAGCATGTGCCAATTCCTGAATGCAAAGTGAAATGACAGGAGAAACTTTCAATGCTATTACAGCCATGAGTATGAACCCCAATCCAACAATCTGTCTTCATTAATTCCTCTTCATTTCATCTTTCTGAAAAAGGGGAGGGAAAAGTGAGAGGAGAGAAGGCTAGGCATCCCTACTCTGTTCTGTAGCATCTAGCTCAGTGCCAGGAATAACAAATACAAGTATTCATAAGTGCCCAAAAATATTAAAATCCAAACAAGAAAACAAATTTCCTAACATATACCTACCATATATATTGGAGAACATATACTGATGCACTATACATTACAGTATAATCCAGTGTTTACATAAGCAGGTTCTGAGACAATCTGCCTGGTTTTGAAATCTCAATTTATCAGATGGGTGACCTGGGCAAGTTACTCTACCCTTCTGTGCCTCAATTTCCTCACCTCTAAAATGGGGAAATGGTATCTTTCTCAAAGGGTTGTTGTGATGGTTAAATAAGACACATAAGGTGCTTGGAAATACATCTTGCTTAGAATGTCATTATAGAAGCAATAGAAACAAATGGCTTAATTGAAGAAATTTTCATTGAGAGATAGTTAAGCAGAGTTCTAAATTCATGTGCAAAGTCATTCATATCAACTGCTAAAGTTGTATGTTTAGATTGAAACATTTAATGAACAGTAATATAACGATCTTGAATACAGTTCTGGGGATTACACAGGCAGCTTCCTCATTCCCCCTCCTATATATACCAACCATTTCCCACTTTCACTGGAGCCCAGGCATCAGCTCATCATAAAATTAAATCCCTTCCATGAATGAAATTCTTAATGCTTAAAAATAGACAAAAAGCAAAAAATGTCTAAGTTTAGCAAATCTATCACTAGTACACAAGTATAGTAGAATGCTCTGAAAGTAAGTAAAACTTTAAAATGCACAATAGTGAATCAAGGCGTTCTGTGGGTCAGGATGGAAGGGGAGAAGAAAAGGAAAATGGGCAAGAGGAGGAATATGAGACTTCAGAGAGCTGTGAAAATTCAATTCCTGAATATTCTTCCTTTCTCTTTGCTATAAGAGCTTTTCTCACATATAACATATAAAAATCATTGCAATATTTACAACACTCAGATTTTTGTAAAATTCATTTTGTGAAACTCTTGTTGGTTCCATTAGTCACTTAAAAGCAATTCAGAATTTTAAAAAAATTACACAAAATAAAGACCCCATTTCTGTTATTTGTGGGTAATATTTTTCCCCCTACTATCAAAAGGGCACACATCTGGCAGTTGTTTTTTCAAAGCCAATGATAGATACAGACCAGCCACCTTCTCTTCCTACCATGCCTCCCCCTAGTTACCAAAAAAAAGAGTCTGCCAGGGTTCCAAAAAAAATTGTAGATTTTCTCTCCAGGCCAACTGGCACTTGGGGAGCCCCCTGCCTTCTCAGATTAGCACTTCCACCGTAGATAAAGAGCAAATCTACACTAGTGATGGTTAAAAGACCTGTTTCTTAAAACCAGGCATTTCCTTATTACCCATCCCAAACCCCTCTCAAATATTCTTTATCAAAGGTGTGTCCCCAGCAGAGACCAGCTCCTCTCTTCTTTTACCCGCTTTGGAGGCCTCCGGAGAAATCACACCTTTGGTCAGCAATTCCTTGAATCCAGTATAGCCAATCCAACACCTCAGCTGAGTCTTCAAGTCAGGTTTTAAAAACGAGCTTAATGGGGGCCAGGTGGTATGCCCACTCACTCTCAAGTTTATTGAATAAAAGTAGTGATTTAAGATTTTCACAATGTACTAATTACTAATTAAATTCCTTAAGGGGCTGCGCACAGGAAGAATCTCCAGCTTAATGCCCCCATTTTTTTTTTTT
>NW_024424453.1:55288810-55375559 GCF_017311325.1 Ursus maritimus | reverse complement strand
TTTTTTTTTTTTGAAAAGGAGGAGGGAAAATCCAAAATTACATATTTAAATTTCCCCACGCGCTAAAAATCCTGTCAATGATGAATTTTAAAGAAATACCTATTATGTATATTATTTATATATATTTGCGTAGAAACAAAACAGGTAGCACACAGACTGCAATACAGTGTTACTATGAATATATGATACACATATTCCTTTAAAAACAAAAACAAAAACCACACAAAAAAACCACACCCTCTCTAGGTGGCTTCAGTGGCTCGGCGGGACCAAAAAGCGTCACGCTGTCCGGTTGCCCACCGGGTGGGGGGTCCCAGCGGAGGCCCAGACCTTCCACGCAGAGAATGCTGCGTCGCGGGCGCCCCCGGGCAGGCGGGAGCTCCGGGTCCCCCGGGGCTCCCCCTTCCCCGGGCCCGCACAGTCCTGCCCTGCCCCGCAGCCCCGCAGGCCGCAGGCCGGCCTCTCCACCACCCCGGAGCCGCCCGCTGGAACCGAGCAGCGGCGGCGCGGGGGCCTAGCCCGGGCGGGGAAGGGCGGGGCAGCCCAACCGGCACGGGCCCCAGACTCACCATGGCCGAAGAGCCGCGAGCGCGCCCACAGCCCGGAGTCACAAGGCGCCGGCAACGCCCGTTGTCCTGGTGACGCCAGCTGGGCGCCCCGCCCCGTTCCCAAGGTGGGCTCGGAGGCGGTCATTGGTGGCTGGCGAGCACGTGACGTGCAGGGCGGTGCCGTTTGGACCGCCCCCTGCACCCCGACTCCGACCCGTGCCTCCGCTTTTGGGCGGGGCCTCTTCGCCTTTCACACTTTGCATCTGGACCATCATTACCCTGATCACCTTGACATCCCTCACCTGACAGATAACCCAGCCACAGGCTGCCCCGCTGGAAGAGACCTTTGTGGATTTACTTTAAGAAACAGATGACACAGGTAATACATGATTATTAAAGACATTTTAAACTAATGATACCAAGAATGAAAAAGAATAAAACCACACAAAATCCCAGCACAGGTAACCATGGCTTATATTCCAGTTTATCTGCTTCCAGTGAAATATATAATATATTGTATTCTTAAAAATGGAAGCAAACCATACGCACTTTTATAGCCTACTTCTTTCTATTAAAGATTATCTTTGCATGCCAATACATGGAACAGCGTTGTGTGTGTGTGCTCTAATTTATTAAATCAATCCACGATTTGTTGGATGTGTTTAGTATGGTTGAAGGCAACTTGCTATATCCTCAAATTCAGCGCATTAAATCTATGGAGACATGTTCCAAGAGCCAATGTGACATCTCCCTTTGAATGTCTAACAGGTATTTGAAATTAATATACCCCAGATAAGACTTTTGTTGTTGTTGTTGTTATGTTCAGTTAGTCAACATATAGTACATCATAAATTTTTGTTGTAGTGTTCAACGATTCATTAGTTGCGAATAACACCCAGTGCTCATCACAACACGTGCCCTCCTTAATACCCATCACCCGGTTACCCCATCCCCCCGCCTCACCCCCCTTCTGTAGCCCTCTGTTTCCCAGAGTCCAGAGTCTCTCATGGTTTGTCTCTCTCTCTGATTTCTTCCCATTCAGTTTTCCCTCCCTTCCCCTGTTGTCCCCCGCTCTATTCCTTATGTTCCACGTATGAGTGAAACCATATGTTAATTGTCTTTCTCTGCTTTACTTAGCATAATCTCCAGTCCCATCCACGTTGCTGCAAATGTTGTGAAGCAACATTTCTTTCTGATGGCTCAGTAATATTCCATTGTATATATGGTTGTCCATATATACACATCTTCTATATCCATTCGTCTGTTGAAAGGCATCTCAGCTCCTTGATTTAAATATCATACTTACTCTCCAGTCTTCCTCATCCCAGCAAAAGTTTCCACTTTCTCCTTGGTCGTTCAGGACAAAAACCTAGGAATCATTTTGATTCCTTCCTTTCCTCATACCTCATGTTCTGGACTCTATCTTTAAATAAATCCTGAGTCTATTTATTTGTCACCATCTCCACCTCACAGTCACAAGCATCTCTTGCCTAAGTTAGTCTCCATGCCACCTGTCTTCTCTCCTACAGTCTACACAACAGCAGCATTTCAGTGGCTTCTCATGGCACTTAGGAAAAAGATTCAAACCCTCCCTGATGGAGATCTTGCCTCCTGCACTAACTTCATCTCCTACCACTCTGCCCTCATCCAATCCACACTAGCCATGCTTTATTTCCTGAGGTTCCTCAAACATGTCAAACACTGTCCTACTTAAGGGCCTCGGCAACAACTGCTTCCATTTTTTAGAATAATCTTCCTCTAGAACTTCACGCTGCCCATTTCTTTACTTGAAACAGGTCATTTATCTCCTCTAATGTCATCATCACCAAAGCCTTCACTGACCATTCAATCTGAAATATCTCACCCCAGTTACTCTTTCTCACCACAGTCTTTATAACCTCTCTTGTAACTCACCTGTTTTCAAATACCTAATGCCCCTGGAAATTAACTTTTACAATTTTTGGTATATTAATTACAGCCTGTCTCTTCACTCTGGAATGAAATGTGTCTATCTTGTTCCGTCTCTGTGTTCCTACTGGTTAGAACAGTTCCTGCTTATAGTGGATATTCAAAATTGATGATTGACTGAATGAACGAACATATGTTCTCAGACTGGATGGTCAGGTTGAAGATACAAATAAGAATATGACCTGTCAAAGTAGGGAGTGTGATAGAAGAAAAACTATAATTATAAGTTTTATCTATTCTAATATGAAATATACATAGAAGTAGTAAAATATAAATGTACAGTTTTAAAAAAAAGCGAACACCTATGTAAACACCACCTAGTTCAAGAAATAGAACATTGCCAAAAGCCCTGAAGAGTTCGTGTGTCCTTTCCCAATATTAACCCCCCCTTCTCCAATGAACACTTTCTTAATATTTATAAAAAACACTTTTTTGCTCTTCTTTATATAGTTTTTATAGCTCATTAGTCTTCCTTTCTGTAAAGTATTCCACTGAACGTATATATACAGGAATATATCCATCCCGCTGTTGGGCATTTGGGTTCTTCGCATCATTTCCTCTGTAGGACTGTTATGAAACAGTGCAGTTGTGAGCATTTTCCCTGTGCGTGTGAGTACTCATTTCTCTAGATGAAGGTTTCTTGGCAATTTTGATATTTAAGGACAGAGAATTTTTGTTGTAGATGGTGGGGGAACAGGGCAGGAGGGAACTAGCCTGTGTATTGTAGGGTGTTTAGCAGCATCCATGGCTTTTACCCACCACGTGCTAGTGGCATGGTCTCAGTCGTGAAAACTAAAAATGTCTCCAGCCATTTCTGTACAATGCTGGAGAAGCAAAATTACCCCAGTTGAGAATCACTGATCTAGGGTAAATAGCAAGCAATAGAATTCCTGGTTTGTATATCTTTAGATTTACCACGTAGCGCTAAACTGTTTTCCAAAGTACTTGCAAGACAAGTGACATGGGATTAGTAAAGTAGAGAGCCCCAAGAATGGGTCCCTTGCAAGAACTGGTCTTCCCAGCAAGAATTCTGCTAGAGGGGGGCGCCTGGGTGGCACAGCGGTTAAGCATCTGCCTTCGGCTCAGGGCATGATCCCGGCGTTATGGGATCGAGCCCCGCATCAGGCTCCTCCGCTATGAGCCTGCTTCTTCCTCTCCCACTCCCCCTGCTTGTGTTCCCTCTCTCGCTGGCTGTCTCTATCTCTGTCAAATAAATAAATAAAATCTTTAAAAAAAAAAAAAAAAAATTCTGCTTGAGGGGCGCCTGGGTGGCCCAGTGTTCCACATCCCTGTGGTTGACATTTGTCTGGCAGCCTTTCAGAGGTTTGAAGAAGCTACTGTGATTCCATAACAATAGTTTTGATTTTTCTTTTGCTTTTCTCCAGGGTAAATTTGCCTAATTCTATATATTGTTCTTCTGGGGACATAGTTTCCATACGCCTCAATAGTCCAGTTCCCCCTGTTGGGTAGTGTTCCATTTGTCAGCATCCCTATTAAAGTGTGGCCCTCAGAGATGGACAGGGGATTCCCGAGTGTTCCTCGTGTGAGCTGGTGAGCAGTGTGCAGGGCACTGTCCATCCCTGTGCTTGGCACAGGAAACCTCTCTTTACTCCCTTTTGCTCTCTGCCTGTCCCTCTCTCAGACATTTATAGCAGTGATTCTAAAACATCTTGCTCTTAGATCTCTTTGCTCTCCCCTCTATCTCTCTAAAAAAAAAAAAAAAAAAATTTAAAAAAAAAAAAAAAAGAATTCTGCTAGCAAGGGTGCCAGGGTAGCTCAGTTGGTTAGGCATCTGCGTTCGGCTCAGGTCATGATTGCAGGGTCCTGGGACAGAGCCCCGCATCAGGCTCTCTGCTCAATGGGGAGTCTGCTTCTCCCTCTCCCTCTGCTCCTACCCCCTGCTTGCTCTCTATCTCTCACAAATAAGTAAATAAATAAAATCTTAAAAGAAAAAAAAAAAGAATTCTGCTAGCAAAAACAGACATAATCAACTTTTTTAGAACTTTGGAATCTAATCAAATACCTGTGTCAACCAACAAGTGCTTAATGAGGAAACAAACAACTGAATTTTGGTAGGAGACATTGTGTGGTTTTTGCTTACCTGTCTAGCATCCTTTATTCCCCAGATCAACAGCAGCCTTGTGGACAATGGCCCATTCCTGGTACAATGTATTAGTGCCAGGGAAAGCAATACAGACCTTATTCTCAAAAAGTGTGGTCATGCATTGGACTTGTCTAGTGGTTCCTTAAGGGACCAGCACAGAGACTGATCTTTATTTTGCTTGCTTCGGGTTAGAGTGGCTTTCTGAGTGGCATCTGATGGAAGCATTAAAGATATATGCTACCCATTGCTGCCTGGGGCAGGGAATGAAGGATGAGGCAAATAACAGACAGGTGCAAAAGCCTGGGTATAAAGAAGCTGAAGAGGAAGATTCTTAGGGGACCAAGAGCAGAGAAGGACTACCATGTACACTGGGGGATTTGGAATGCAATGTGCATTCCCCGGGGGCAGACGCATACTCAGAAAAGACCTGAGAGGATCCTAGGATTTATACCTCTGGCTGATCTTTGGACTCCACTTAAGTAGGAGGTGAAGGCTAAGGCAGAGTTGTAGTCAGCTCGGCTTAGCATTGGAGTACCCTAGCCCAAAGCCAATATGCAAAGACCAAGGGAGTTTTTTCTTTCTTTCTTTTTGACTCCAGGCATTTAAGGAAATATATTCTGTTCCCTAGCTGACTGCTGAGATAACAGAACAGATGCTTCAGTGAGCATACAGGACAAGGATTACAATCTTTGCAAAAAATAGTTTGGAAATGGACAACTGCGGCCTTCAACAATCAACACCAGAAAGCCCTGTGGAAAGGGAGAGATTCTATGGAGATGGTGAGCATATTTGTTGTTTTAGACTAGGGGAGGAATGGGTGGGGTACAGAGATGATATCTAAGGGGTATGAGGTTTCTTTTTGGGGTGATGAAAATGTTCTAAAACTGTGGCAATAGTTGCACACATCTGTGATTATACTAAAAACCATTGACGTGTACAGTTTAATGAAATGCATGGTATGTGAATTATATCTCAATAAAGATTTTTTTTAAAGCTCTGTTGTTGGCTCATACACATTCTTAACTCTAATATATTCTTGGTCATTTATCTTTGTATCAATATGAAATATCCTTCTTGGTCCTGAACTTTTCGCTTTGAATCCCTTTACTTCTTCCCCCTGCTTTATTGATGTATAATTGATAATTAAACATAATATATATTTAAGATGTGCAACTTTCTGATTTGGTACATGTATACGCTGTGAAGGAACCATTGTAATCAAGTAAATGAACATATCCATCATCTCACATAGTTACCATTTTCTTTTCTCTGTGTGTGTGTATGGTGAGAACACTTAAGATCTTCCCTCTTAGCAAATTTTATGTCACTGTTAACTATAATCACATTGTTGTACATTAGATCTCCAGAACTTATTCATCTTGCATAACTGAAACTTTGTAACCCTTGACCAACATCTCTCCATTTCCCTCTACCCCTGACCCCTGGAAACCACCATTCTACTCTCTGCCTCTATGTGTTTGACTATTTGTAGCTTCCACATATAAGTGAGATCAGTATTTGTTTTTCTGCATCTGGTTTCTTTTGATTAGCATAATGCCCTTCAGCTTCATCCGTGTTGTCATAAATGTTAGGATTTCCTTTTTTAATTTATTTTTTAGTTTTTAAGATTATTTATTTAGAGAGAGAGAGCACACGAGCACACACATGAATGAGGGTAGGGGCAAAGGGAGAGAATCCCAAACAGACTCCATGCTGAGCCCAACATGGGGCCCAATTTCATGACCCTGAGATCAGGACCTGAGCCAAAATCGAGAGCCAGATGACTCAGCTGACTAAGCCATCTAGGCGGCCCAAGGATTTCCTTATTTTTAAAGACCAAATAATGTTCCATTGTGCAAAATATATAGATTTCCCTATCCTAAAAGTTTATATGAATGTATTTATATATAATTGGGCTTTTGTGACTGGCTTCTTTAATTTGGCACAACATTTTCAAGATTCATCCAAGCTGTAGCATGTATCAGTACTTCATTCCTTTTTATGGCCAAATAACATTTCACTGAATGGATATACCACTTTGTGCTCATCTATTTCTCCACCAACAGACATTTCAGTTGTTTCCATCTTTTGGCTATTGTGAGTAATGCTGCTATGAACATTCATGTACACGTTTTTGTAGGGACAAATGTTTTCATTTGCCTTAGGTATATGCCTAGGAGTAAAATTGCTGGATCATATGAATCAAACTCTATGTTTAAGCATTTGGGGAACTGTCAGAACATTTTCCAAAGTGGCTCCCCCACTTTACATTCCTACTAGTGGTGTATGAGGATTGTACTTTTTCCACAGCCACATCAACACTTGTTATTATGTCACTTTTTGATTCTAGCCATCCTAGTGGGTATGAAGTGGTAATTCTCTGTGGTTTTAATTTACATTTTCCTGATGACTAATGATGTGGAGTATCTTTCTAAAGGGTTACTGGCCGTTTTGTTTTTTTTTTTATCTTCCTTGGAGAAATGTCTATTTATATCCTCTGCTCATTTCTAATCAGGATAGCTTTCCTTTTTTCTTTCACTGTGTGTGCTTTTGGTGTCATATTTTAAGACTCTTTTGCCAAATCCAAGGTCATGAAGATTTATCCATACGTTTTCTTCTAAGAGCTTTTAGCTTTTATATTTAGATCTTTGACCTATGTTGAGTTAATTTTTGTACATGATGTGAGGTAAGGGTTCAACTTCATTCTTTTGCATGCTGTTACCCAGTTATCCCAGCACCATTTCTTGAAAAGACTGTTATTTTCCTTATTGAATGATCTTGGCACCCCATTGAAAATCAACAGACCACAGATGTATAGGTTTATTTCTGGACTCTCAATTTTATTCCATTAACAACATAGCCTTAAATTACATAACATAAAAATTGACAAATGTGACTGAGATGCACATTTTTTCAAACACACAAAATATTTCCTTAATCAGGGAGAACTACAAAGTTTACATACTATGAACCATGAGGGGCATTAGTCACATAAGTTAGGATATAATTAGGACCCCCAGAGTCGTGCAACATGATATCCTGGTCCAAAATTAATCTTAGCAGGATATCAAGGATCTTGCTTGAAATTCTTTTAAAAAACCCTACTGAGTGTGGAGGAGTTAAGATGGCGGAGGAGTAGGAGACACCGTTTTCAGCCGGTCCTCCGAGTCGAGCTGGATAGGTACCAGACCAGCCTAAACAACCACGGAACCAGCCTGAGACGCAGGAAGACGCATCTGGATCTCTACAAATGAACATCTCCAGCGCTGAGTATTGAGGTACGAAGCGGGGAGCCATGAAACTGTGCACAGATATCGGAAGATAAACGGAAGGGGGAGGGAGCCGCCGCGTTCTGGCGCCGGGAAGCGGCAGCCACCTGCACGGGGGAGCGGGCGGGCTCGCGGTCGGCACCCGCAAAACAGCAGACTGAGACCGTGAGCCGGGTGCGCGCGCCACCAGGCATCTCGCGGAACACCGGAATCCCGGTGCGCTCACTGGATCTAGACTGAGACCGGGAGATCCGGGAGCGCGCGCGGGGCGGCTGGCGGCATTAGAAACACAAAGGACAGAGACGCGCCGGCCCTGGAAGTGAGGGCTGGGACGCCGGGTGTGGGGCGCACATCCCGGGACGCTGCAGGGTTGAGCAGCACCAACAGAAACAGAGTTAAAGTGGCCAGAACATTAGTAGAGAACGGGCCGCAATCCTTCTGTTCCGTGACAGAGGCTGAAATTTGGCCGCTGCTGCTCTGACTCTCAGAAGAGGCACAGCAAACCGCCAGGGAAAGCCGCCAGAGAACAAAAGCCTGGAAATACCGGCTCAGGGAGTGCCCATCCCCATCCCCCCTCGCAGGGGACACGGAGACTCTACCCAAACAGGGTTGCCTGAGTATCGGCGCGGCAGGCCCCTCCCCCAGAACACAGAAGGCAGGCTGAAAAATCAAGAAGCCCACAACCCGGGCGCCTGGGTGGCGCAGTCATTGAGCGCCTGCCTTCGGCTTAGGGCGTGATCCCGGCGTTCCGGAAAGGAGTCCCTCATCGGGCTCCTCCGCTGGGAGCCTGCTTCTTCCTCTCCCACTCCCCTGCTTCTGTTCCCTCTCTCGCTGGTTGGCTGCCACATAAATAAATAAATAAAATCTTTAAAGAAGAAGCCCACATCCCTAAGATCCCTATAAAACAAGGGGCACGGCCTGGGACCCAGTCAATAATTTGGGCTCTGGAAACCCCGCAACCTCTCTTCATCAGAATGACAAGAAGGAGAAGCCCCCCCCAGCAAAGAAAAGACAGTGATTCTGTGGCCTCTGCCACAGAAATAATGGATATGGATGTAACCAAATTATCAGAAATGGAATTCAGAGTAACGATGGTCAAAATGATGAGTAGAATTGAAAAAACTATTAACGAAAAGGTTACTGAGAATATAGAATCCCTAAGGACAGAAATGAGAGCGAATCTGACAGAAATTAAAAATTCTATGAGCCAAATGCAGGCAAAACTAGAGGCTCTGACGGCCAGGGTCGCAGAAGCAGAGGAACGGGTTAGTGAATTGGAGGATGGGTTAATAGAGGAAAAAATGAAAATAGAAGATGGTCTTAAAAAAATCCACGCCCACGAATGTAGGTTACGGGAGATTACTGACTCAATGAAACGATCCAATGTTAGAATCATCGGCATCCCCGAGGGGGTGGAGAAAAACAGAGGTCTAGAAGAGATATTTGAACAAATTGTAGCTGAAAACTTCCCTAATCTAGCAAGGGAAACAAACATTCGTGTCCAAGAGGCAGAGAGGACCCCTCCCAAGCTCAACCACGACAAACCTACGCCACGTCACGTCATAGTGCAATTCGCAAATATTAGATGCAAGGATACAGTATTGAAAGCGGCCAGGGCAAAGAAATTTCTCACGTACCAAGGCAAAAGCATCAGAATTACGTCAGACCTGTCTACACAGACCTGGAATGAGAGAAAGGGTTGGGGGAGCATATTTAAAGCTCTTTCAGAGAAAAACATGCAGCCAAGGATCCTTTATCCAGCAAGGCTGTCATTCAGAATTGATGGAGAAATAAAGACATTTCAGAATCGCCAGTCACTAACCAATTTTGTAACCACGAAACCAGCCCTACAGGAGATATTACGGGGGGTTCTATAAAAGTAAAAAGGCCCCAAGAGTGATACAGAACAGAAAGTCACAGCCAATACAAACAAAGACTTTACTGGCAACATGGCAACATTAAAATCATATCTCTCAGTAATCAGTCTTAATGTAAATGGTTTGAACCATCCCATAAAACGCCACAGGGTTGCAGATTGGATAAAAAGAAATGACCCATCCATTTGCTGTCTACAAGAGACTCATTTCGAACCCAAAGATGCATTCAGACTGAGAGTAAGGGGATGGAGTACCATCTTTCACGCAAATGGACCTCAAAAGAAAGCTGGGGTAGCAATTCTCATATCAGATAAATTGGATTTTAAACTACAGACTATAGTTAGAGATGCAGAAGGGCACTATATTATTCTTAAGGGAAGTATTCAACAAGTGGATATGACAATTATAAATATATATGCCCCCAACAGGGGAGCAGCAAGATACACAAGCCAACTCTTAACCAGAATAAAGAGACATATAAATAAAAATACATTAATAGTAGGGGACCTCAACACTCCACTCTCAGAAATAGACAGAACACCCTGGCAAAAACTAAGCAAAGAATCAAAGGCTTTGAATGCCATACTCGACGAGTTGGACCTCATAGATATATATAGAACACTACACCCCAGAACCAAAGAATACTCATTCTATTCTAATGCCCATGGAACATTCTCAAGAATAGACCATGTTCTGGGACACAAAACAGGTCTCAACCGATACCAAAAGATTGAAATTATCCCCTGCATATTCTCAGACCACAACGCTCTGAAATTGGAACTCAACCACAAGGAAAAATTTGGAAGAAACTCAAACACTTGGAGACTAAGAACCATCCTGCTCAGGAATGACTCGATAAACCAGGAAATCAAAAATCAAATTAAACAATTTATGGAGACCAATGAGAATGAAAATACAACAGTCCAAAACCTATGGGATACTGCAAAGGCAGTCCTAAGGGGGAAATACATAGCCATCCAAGCCTCACTCAAAAGAATAGAAAAATCTAAAATGCAGTTTTTATATTCTCACCTCAAGAAGCTGGAACAGCAACAGAGGGACAGGCCTAATCCACGCACGAGGAAGCAGTTGACCAAAATTAGAGCTGAAATCAATCAAGCAGAAACCAGAAGTACAGTAGAGCAGATCAACAGGACTAGAAGCTGGTTCTTTGAGAGAATCAATAAAATTGACAGACCACTGGCAAGACTTATCCAAAAGAAAAGAGAAAGGACCCAGATTATTAAAATTATGAATGAAAAAGGAGAGGTCACGACGAACACCATTGAAATTGGAAGGATTATTAGAAATTTTTATCAACAGCTATATGCCAATAAACTAAGCAATCTGGAAGAGATGGAATCCTTCCTGGAAACCTATAAACTACCAAGATTGAAACCGGAAGAAATTGATTCCTTAAACAGGCCAATTAATTATGAAGAAATTGAGTCAGTGATAAACAACCTTCCAAATAACAAAACTCCAGGCCCGGACGGTTTTCCTGGGGAATTCTACCAAACATTCAAAGAAGAAATAATACCTATTCTCCTAAAGCTATTTCAAAAAATAGAAACAGAAGGAAAGCTACCAAACTCATTCTATGAGGCCAATATTACCTTGATCCCCAAACCAGGCAAAGACCCCCTCAAAAAGGAGAATTACAGACCGATTTCCCTAATGAATATGGACGCCAAAATCCTCAACAAGATACTTGCTAATAGAATCCAACAGTACATTAAAAGGATTATCCATCACGATCAAGTGGGATTCATACCTGGGATGCAAGCGTGGTTCAATATTCGCAAATCAATCAGCGTGATACATCATATCAACAAGAAAAGACTCAGGAACCATATGATCCTCTCAATCGATGCCGAAAAAGCATTTGACAAAATACAGCATCCTTTCCTGATTAAAACCCTTCAGAGTGTAGGAATAGAAGGTACATTTCTCAATCTCATAAAAGCCATCTATGAAAAGCCTACTGCAAATATTATTCTCAATGGGGAAAAGCTGGAAGCCTTTCCCTTAAGATCAGGAACTCGACAAGGATGCCCACTCTCGCCACTATTATTCAACATAGTACTAGAAGTCCTTGCAACAGCAATCAGACGACAAAAAGGGATCAAAGGTATTCAAATTGGCAAAGAAGAAGTCAAAATGTCTCTCTTTGCAGATGACATGATACTCTATATGGAAAACCCAAAAGAAGCCACTCCCAAACTATTAGAAGTTATAGAGCAATTCAGTAACGTGGCGGGATACAAAATCAATGCTCAGAAATCAGTTGCATTTCTATACACGAATAACGAGACCGAAGAAAGAGAAATTAGGGAATCCATCCCATTTACAATAGCACCAAAAACCATACGTTACCTTGGAATTAACTTAACCAGAGACGTAAAGGACCTATATTCTAGAAACTATAAATCACTCTTGAAAGACATTGAGGAAGACATAAAAAGATGGAAAGATATTCCATGCTCATGGATTGGAAGAATTAACATAGTTAAAATGTCCATGCTACCCAGAGCAATCTACACTTTCAATGCTATCCCGATCAAAATACCGAGGACATTTTTCAAAGAACTGGAACAAATAGTCCTTAAATTTGTATGGAAACAGAAAAGGCCCCGAATCTCCAAGGAACTGTTGAAAAGGAAAAACAAAGCTGGGGGCATCACAATGCCGGATTTCGAGCTGTACTACAAAGCTGTGATCACAAAGACAGCATGGTACTGGCACAAAAACAGACACATAGACCAATGGAACAGAATAGAGAGCCCAGAAATGGACCCTCGGCTCTTTGGGCAACTAATATTTGATAAAGCAGGAAAAAACATCCGGTGGGAAAAAGACAGTCTCTTCAATAAATGGTGCTGGGAAAATTGGACAGCTACATGCAAAAGAATGAAACTTGACCACTCTCTCACACCATACACAAAAATAAACTCCAAATGGATGAAAGACCTCGATGTGAGACAGGAATCCATCAAAATTCTAGAGGAGAACATAGGCAGCAACCTCTACGACATCGGCCAAAGCAACCTTTTTCATGACACATCCCCAAAGGCAAGAGAAACAAAAGATAAAATGAATTTATGGGACTTCATCAAGATTAAAAGTTTCTGCACAGCCAAGGAAACAGTCAGAAAAACTAAGAGGCAGCCCACGGAATGGGAGAATATATTTGCAAATGACACTACAGATAAAGGACTGGTATCCAAGATCTACAAAGAACTTCTCAAACTCAATACACGAGAAACAAATAAACAAATCAAAAAATGGGCAGAAGATATGAACAGACACTTTTCCAATGAAGACATACAAATGGCTAACAGACACATGAAAAAATGTTCAAAATCATTAGCCATCAAGGAAATTCAAATCAAAACCACACTGAGATACCACCTTACGCCAGTTAGAATGGCAAAAATAGACAAGGCAAGAAACAGCAATTGTTGGAGAGGATGTGGAGAAAGGGGATCCCTCCTACATTGTTGGTGGGAATGCAAGTTGGTACAGCCACTCTGGAAAACAGTGTGGAGGTCCCTTAAAAAGTTAAAAATTGAGCTACCCTATGATCCAGCCATTGCACTACTGGGTGTTTACCCCAAAGATACAGACGTAGTGAAGAGAAGGGCCATATGTGCCCCAATGTTCATAGCAGCAATGTCCACAATAGCTAAATCGTGGAAGGAGCCGAGATGCCCTTCAACAGATGACTGGATTAAGAAGTTGTGGTCCATATATACGATGGAATATTACTCAGCTATCAGAAAGAACGAGTTCTCAACATTTGCTACAACATGGACGGCACTGGAGGAGATAATGCTAAGTGAAATAAGTCAAGCAGAGAAAGACAACTATCATATGATTTCTCTCATCTATGGAACATAAGAACTAGGATGATCAGTAGGGGAAGAAAGGGATAAAGAAAGGGGGGGTAATCAGAAGGGGGAATGAAACATGAGAGACTATGGACTATGAGAAACAAACTGAGGACTTCAGAGGGGAGGGAGGTGGGGAAATGGGATAGACCGGTGATGGGTAGTAAAGAGGGCACGTATTGCATGGTGCACTGGGTGTTATACAGAACTGATGAATCATTGAGCCTTACATCGGAAACCGGGGATGTACTGTATGGTGACTAACATAATATAATAAAAAATCATTAAAAAAAATAAATAAAATAAAAAAAAAACACCCTACTGACTATATTCACTGACCATGGTACAATAAAACTAGACAAATGACAAAACAGAACCATAAATTTTAAAGCTAAAAGGAAGATTTGAATCAATCATGGTTGAAAGATGAAATAAAAATTGAAATAAAAATATTTAGAACTAAACAAAATGAAGTAATACCTATAAATACTTGTGGGAATCAGCTGATGCAGCAGAGGAAATTTTATTTAATTAATTAAATTAAATAAAAAACATTAAATAAAAAACAAAACTGCTGAAACAAAGCAGAATAAACTAGAAAAAGTACACAAATCTTAAGTATGTTGAAGAAAAAACTAGTAAGAATGAAGGCAGTTTAAGGCAATGAAAAGATAAAGATAAGTCACACACTGGGAGAATATGTTACAAAACACATATCTGATAAAGAACTTGTATCCATAAGTATGAAGAACTTTCAAAATTCAACAATAAGAAAACAGCCCAATTTAAAAATGTGCAGAAGATCTGAACAGACACTTCACCAAAGAAAATATGCAGATGGCAAATCAGCATACGAAAAGATGCTGAACATCACATGTCATACAGGAATTGCAAATTAAAACAATGAAATACCGCCATATACCTATTAGAATGGTTAAATGTGAATAGAGCTGTAGAGCAACAGAACTGTCAGGAACAGAAAATGATAAAGCCACTTGGAAGACAGTGGCTAAACATACTCTTGCAGTATGACCCAGCAATTCTACTCTTCGGTATTTACTAAAATGAGTCAAAAACTTATGTCTATACAAAAACCTGCATATGAAGGTTATAGCTCTTTTATTCATAGTTGCCCAAACTTAGAAGCAACCGAGATACACTTCAATAGGTGTATAGATAAACTGTGCTACATCCATTCAATGGAATATTATTAGCATAAAAAGAAATGAACTATCACCACCATGAAGAGACATGGAAGAATCTTTAATGCATATTGCTAAGTGAAAAAAACCAATCTGAATAGCTTACATACTGTAAGACTCCAAGCATACGACCTTCTGGAAAAGGCAAAAGTATAAAGACGGTTAAAAGATCAGGGGCCCCCTAGTGGCTCAGTCAGTTGAGCATCCGCCTCCTGCTCAGGGCCTGATCTCAGGGTTCTGGGATTGAGCCTCACATTGGGCTCCCTGCTCAGCGGGATGCCTGCTTCTCTCTCTCTCTCCCTATCTCTCTCTCTCTCTGCCAAATAAATAAATAAAATCTTAAAAACAAATAAACAAAAGAGACAGTTAAAAGATCAGTGGTCCCCGGGAGTCTGGGGGAGCACAGGGGATTTTTAGTGCAGTGAAACTATTCCATATGGTACTGTAATGGTGGAAACATGAAATACATTTGTCAATCCCTTAGAACTATACAACACAAAAGTGAAGTCTTCATGATGCTAAGTGAAATAAGTCAGACAAAGAAAGACAAATACCGTATTATCTCACTTATATGTGGACTCTTAAAAAAAAAGCAAAAAAGGCAGAAACAGACACATAAATAAAGAGAACAAACAAGTTGCCCAAGGGGAGGGAAGGGGGATGGGCAAAATAAGTGAAAGAGAGTGGGCGGTACAGGCTTCCAATTACAGAATGAGGAAGTCATGGCAGTGACTGGATGGAGGTACAGCACAGGGAATATAGTCAACAGTACTGTAGTAGCAGTGTATGCTGAGAGATGGTAGCCACACTTGTGGCAAGAAGAGCATAAAGTATAGACTTGTCCAATCACTATGTTGCATGCCTGAAACTAATGTAACATTGCATGTCAACTATACTTCCATTAAAAAAAAAAAAAGAGGGCACCTGGGTAGCTGAACCATTTAAGCATGGGACTCTTGACCTCAACTCATGTCTTGATTTCAGGGTTGTGAGTTCAAGACCTACACAGGGCTCCATACTGGGCGTGGAGCCTACTTTTAAAAAAGGAAAGAAAAGAGACTGAATCCTATTGTAAACTACAGACTTTAGTCAATAATAATGTATTGGTTCATCAGGTGTAAAAAATGTACCACAGTAATGCAGGATGATAATAATGGGGGAAACTGTGAGGGGATGGTGTGGGGTGGCATGGGGATAGGCAGGAGATAGAAAGTATATGTGACCTCTGTATTGTCTGCTGGATTTTTCCTTTTCTTCCTTCCTTTCTTCCTTTCTTTCTTTCTTTCTTTCTTTCTTTCTTTCTTTCTTTCTTTCTTCTTTCTTTCTTTCTTTTTTTTTTTAGAGAGGGAGAGGAGTGAGGAGATAGAGGGAAAGGGAGAGAGGATCCCAAGCAGGCTCCATGTCCAGGACAGAGACAGACATGGGATTTGATGCCACAACCCTGAGATAATGACCAGAGCTGAAGTTGAGCCAGACGCTTAACCAACTGAGCCACCCAGGTGCCCCTCAATTTTTCTGTAAACCTAAAACGGCTCTAAAAAATATCATCTATTAATTTAAAAAAATAAATAAAGGCAGAAATTCATCACAGGGAGAAAAATAGAGTTGAATAGAACCAGAATGTGGTTTTTTTAGAAGGTTAGTAAAACAGATAACTCCTGATAATATTGATCAAATCAAAATGGAGAAGGTACATATAAAAACATTAAGGATATTGTATGGGAAAAACAATACATAATACTAGGAACAATTTTGCACTAATAAATTTGAAACCTCAGATGAAAATAGTCATTTTTCTATAAAGTCGTAAATTTCAAAAATAAATTGTATATTTTTAAAAAATTAAGTAAAGGAAGTGTAGAAAACATAAAAAGACAACTAGTCACACAAGAAATGGAAAGATCTGGAAAACTTCCCAAATGTATCAAATGATGTTACAAACAATTTTGCAAAAACTTTAGGGAACAGAAAAATGCTCTTACATGAAATATTCCAGAGTACAGAAAACAGAGAAAACTGGGGCACCTGGATGGCTCAGTTGTTAAGCGTCTGCCTTCGGCTCAGGGTGTGATCCCAGGGTCCTGGGATCGAGCCCCGTATCAGGCTCCCTGCTCCACTGGGAGCCTGCTTCTTCCACTCCCACTCCCCCTGCTTGTGTTCCCTCTCTCACTGGCTGTCTCTCTTTGTGTCAAATAAATAAATAAAATCTAAGAAGAAAGGAAGGAAGGAAGGAAGGAAGGAAGGAAGGAAGGAAGGAAGAAAGAAAGAAAGAAAGAAAGAAAGAAAGAAAGAAAGAAAGAAAGAAAGAGAAAGAAAGAAAACAGGTAAAACTAATTTTGTAAGTTTGGAATAATCTTGTCACAAAAAGTAGACATATATAAAGAGCAAAACAGTAACAACAAAACAGAAGGCAATCTCAATTATACACATAGATGTGAAAATCCTCAATATTAACATTAGCACATCAATTCCAGCAAAGTAATAAATCACTAATGATAATCAAGCTTTCATCACAGAATGCAAAAATGATTTGGCTGGCTTTCTGCACGTGCTCACTAGACATTTGCGGAGGCTCATGCACATAGGAAGGTAGCCACAGGGTGGTGGTGTGGAGGAGGGAGGTGTGTGGGGCTGGGGATAGGCGATAGGGAGGATACCCGTAGGCCAGTTGGGGGATCCACAAGCGAATCATCCCCAGCAATTTGTGGGGACACTTCCCAGTGGAGTCCACAAAGCAGCCAGTAGGATCTGTGTCTCTTCGATGCTGTGGAGTGCCCTGGCTGTTGTTCTTGCCAGCCTCTCCTTGTCCCCCCCACCCAAGCTGTGGAGCATACCTCCGTATTCCAGATGGAGCAAGAAAGAAATGGGTGTCTTTGGCAGCCTCCCATACAGCTGGGAAAGCCAGGTGCTCACTCCCATGTTCTCACTCTCTCCCATGGGAGAAATCACCTGCTAAGTAGGTTTCTCTAGCCCTGAGCCATGCAGCCTTTGGGGGAGGTGTGGGTGACACAGGTAAAGTGAAGCTGTTCCTCTTACACTCTTCAATACATTTAATTTTGGATATTTTTTTCCCCAGCAGCGCTGGACTTTTGGACGTCCACAAAGTCACTCTTATCTGTGGCTGATTGCCAAAGTTTATGTTCTTTGGGGGGAGATGATAAAAACTCCTATTCCAACACACGGTGCTGATGTAACTCTCTCCATTGTCTCTTTCTGAGATTCCTATTAGACACATGGTGGGACTTCTGAATAGGAAGCTATAAAAGATTTGTCTTTCTCCCCCTGTATTTTCCACCTTTTATCTCATTGTGCTGTGTGCCAAGAGATATTCTCAGCTTGATGTTTAGTTCTCTAATTACTCTTTGGCCATGTCCAATCGGTTATTCAACCCATCTATTTGGGCTTTTACAAATTCCAACAACTATGTGTTGTATTTTCAAAATCTTTTTTTAGTT
Organism: Ursus maritimus; assembly: GCF_017311325.1. Taxonomy (NCBI): domain Eukaryota; kingdom Metazoa; phylum Chordata; class Mammalia; order Carnivora; family Ursidae; genus Ursus; species Ursus maritimus. The sequence goes on along the minus strand of NW_024424453.1, from coordinate 55,357,246 downwards.
TTTTCTCTCACAGCTGACTATATTGCCTAATGATTTAAATTTTTTTTATTTTGAAATGATTTTTAGACTTGTTGAAGAGTTGCAAAGATAGGACAGAGCTGTTATCGTTCCCTTTAATGCTGACATCTTATATAATCATGGTGCAATTATCAAAACTAGGAAATTACTGCTGCTATCATACTATTAACCGAACTGCAACTTCATTCAGATTTCACCAGTTTTCCACTGATGGCCTTTTTCTGTTCCAGCAAAATCCAAGATCTCACATTGCATTTACTTGTCCTGTCTTGTCAGTGTCAATTCCTCTGTCCTCTCCAGTCTTTAACGACCTTAACACTTTTTTTTAAAAAAGATTTATTTATTTATTTATTTATTTATTTATTTATTTCAGAGAGAGCGAGCACGTGAGTGCAAGTATCTGTGGGGTGGGGGCAGAGGGGAGGGAAAGCAGACTTCTTGCTGAGTATGGAGCCTTAGGTGGGGCTCCATCTCCTGACCTGGAGATCACGACCTGAGCCAAAACCAAGAGACAGTCACCCAACGGCCCCTTATGACCTTAATACTTTTCGAAGAGTACTGATCAGGTGTTTTTTAGAATATTCCTAGATTTGTGTTTGTCTGATACTTTCTCATGATTAGATTGAGGCCATGGATTTGGGGGAAGAATACAACAGATGCTTTGTTTCCTCCTTCGAGCATGGCACAAGAGAGTACATGATGTCAATAAGTCTTATTTGGGGTGACGTTAACACTGATCATTTGGTTAAGGTGGTGTTGGTAAGAAAGAGTTGCCTGTTCTCCTCAGTTTACTTATTCAATTCAATTAGTCACTGTGTTATTAGCTGTTTGATGCCTTTTTAAGTACACGTTACCAAATTTTATGCAAGTTTTTAAATTGTCCTCATTTTCAGAAAGAGAGTTATCTAATTTATTTCACCATTACCAGAAGTGAAAATTCCCTTAAAGTTTTCCTGTTTATGTCCCAGAGATAGAGACAGAAATAGATATCATAGCCATAAATATAGATAGGTAGATATGTTATAGATAAATAACTTCTGGTATCAGAAAGGCATCAAACAGCTAATAACACAGTGAATAACTGAACTGAATAAGTAAACTGGGGAGAAGGGACAACTCTTTCTTACCAACGCCACCTTAACCAAATGATCAGGGTTAACATCACCCCAAATAAATGGGCATAGATACTATGACGATCAGCGTTTAAAAAAAAAAAAAAACCAAACATACAAACAAACAAACAAATCTCTTAATTTCAGCTTCCAGGTCCCACAAAAATGCACAATGTGTGCCTACAGAAGCCAAAGGGGAAAATGAATGGAAAGAATGACTCAGTATTCAGAGGAAGATTCTGTTATTAGTGAATGGATTATATGGATTGACTAGCTGGTAATATTGACCAAATTACTGAGAAAAAATGAAGGAGTAGGATCTTTTGAAATGCTACAGAGTAAAAGTTACTATAAACAGAGTATGTTAGGGGTGCCTGGCTGGCTCAATCAGGGGAGCGTGCAGCTCTTGGTCTCAGGATGGTAAATTCAAGCCCCACATTAGATGCAGAGATTACTTTAAAAAAATTAAATCTTTAAAAAAAATAAACACAACCCCAAATGCCAAAGAAGTTGTCTGGCAAAGTGACACTGTCTTACCCAAAGGTCTTCTGTTCTTACTCCAAAATCTCCATTTCACCAGTATAACGACTCATGTTTCAAATGTTTAATTATATAACTGAAAACAAATTCATTCACCTTATAAAATAATCAAAATGTTATGGAAAATCCAAAGTACCCTTTGACTACTAACCATATAAAAGAGCAAACCTTACCCTACCTACCTATCCATCATTCTGAGGTGGTATTGTTCTAATATTGAAGCCCAACAAGTAATTGTTGGGAAAATAAAGAAATTTGCTGATTACACATTATATCATTCATGTAAAAAAATTAAAATACATTCTAGACAATATTATTATTTTTTCATATGAATGAAGATGAAGTTCCTTAAAAACCAAATCCAAATACCTACAGAACAATCCTTTTATTTGCTCATTTATTCATACACAGACTATCTGGCAGGGCCCTCTTAAAAGTCAGTAGACAAGAAAATTTGCTGTCTTAATATATAATGTAATGAAAAACAGTGGGCTTTTAATTATTCTGCTTAGCAGTCATCTTTCCATTGCTGGGGTTTACTGAACAGCAAAGGGAGGGCAACAGAATAATTAACCTAACAGTAGGTTTGATGACAGTCTAAGAGGGCGAATCCAGTTTTCTTTTCTTTTTTTTTTTTAAGATCTTATTTATTTATTTGAGAGAGAGAGAGAGAGAACAATTGAGAGAGAGAGCAGGAGCAGTGGGGGGGAGTGCAGAGGAGCAGAGAGAGAGGGAGAAGCAGACTCCCTTCTGAGCAGGGAGCCTGACGTGGGGCTTGATCCCAGGACCCTGGGATTAAGACCTGAGCTGAAGGCAGATGCTTAAGCGACTGAGCCACCCAGGTGCCCCCCGAATCTAGTTTTCTGATGGCCAGGCATCTTGGGCCCTTCTATCAACACCATTTCTTGAAGTAAATGTTAAAATATCTATATCTTCCCTCTACTTCAGTAAAAAGCAAAATCAACATGTGGGCTAAGATGAGAGGTATTTAACATGTCACATCATTAGGCTGGGTTTTTCTAGTCTTGTCACCATGCTTCATGTATATGATGACCATTCTTCTGGAAATAAAGATTTGGGTGCATAACCTGACAAGTATATTTATACCAACGGGTACAATAGTACTCTCTATTAACAATGCATGGACTATCTGAAGGAGATCTAGGATGAATGGTCCCCAGAATAGCAGTCATCTTGTTTAATGGCTGACGGTTCCACTGGAAATTGACCAGGAGGTGCCCCGCTTTCCCAGAGCAAAAGGATGTAGTTCAGCAGTTCCTCTATGATCTTTAAGGAAGTGAGGTTCTTGACATCAGACAAGATAGAAGATTGGAGTGTACTAATCCTTCCTGCTGCCACAAGTTTTCCTTGCTCAAGTGACCTACCCTTTATTGGGCACCTACTCTGTGCCCTGTACTGAGCTAGAAGCTGCAGATGTAGAGGAAGACACAGCCTCTGCCCTCACGTTGTTTACAGAGCAAGGCAACGTGCTAAGGTACCATGCCTGTAGAAATTATTATGGATAACCATTTTATATGTAGGAAGTTTTTTGATTTACCAAGTAATTCCAATCCCCAAAACCCTGAATGTTAGGTAGTATTGCGATCTCTATTTTATAGGGAAAGAAACTAAGACCAGAGATGTAAAGTGATGTCTCCGTGAGGGATATTAAGTCCCAAAAGTTAAACTTAAACTCAGTTCTGCTGACTCCTTTCCAGAGTCATCCCTCTCAGTGGCATCTGCATCTCAACAAGGATCAACGTCTTCCATGAAAGCTGCAGGATTCAAACCAAGGACTTCGGGAGATATTTGGGATACTGGAGCACAAGGACCCTCCCCAGTTCCCTGCAAAGCCAGCACACTAGTAACCTGTGATAACACACCCCTGGAAAGAAGTCTTATTCTGAGAGGTATCACTGCAGCCCACTCCTTGGCTGCACAGAATGGCCTTCCTGCCAAGTCCAAAGCCAGTCTTCCTCTGGGGCCAGGGCTTCTGAATTGTTTTCTGCGGGCTCATTCCTACTTTTCATTAGATTAGGTGTAAACACTCTGAGTAAACAAAATAAAAATTCCCTAGCATTGGCAGTCCACTGCTAACAGCTACACCCTGGATGGTTTTCTTTTAGCTAATAATTCAATTGCCAAAAAAAGGGGGGGGGGCTGGCAGGGACTTGGCCCCAGCTGCAAATCAACTTCAGACCCCAGAGAAACTTGAAAGAACTACCAGTGCCCACAATGGCTCTTCAGTGCAGCCTGTGTTTATTCAAGACCAGCCCACAACCTCCACAGCCCCAAAGGCAGCCTACATGTAAATGCTACATTGTTCAGTGATTTTTTGGTTATGTGGCTTCAGGCTGGTGGCAGATGATTTGTGAGACTGCTTCAGATCCATTACATTTGAAATTCTACATTGGCTGGTATGTATTACTTTTGAGGATCAATCATTCATCCTTCTATTCATCAAAGCTTAATTAAATGTCTACTATGTGCTAGGTACTGTATTAGCTACTAGAGATAGGGAGATATGAAAGGACATAGCCATCGCCCTAAAAAGAAGATGCTAATAAGAGATCCATGCAATCCCCTGGCAAATTCCTTATTATATTGAGAGCATTACCATGACAACTGACATGCTCTCTTCTTGGGATCCTTTGATGAGTTAACAACAGATCAGGGTATATGATTAACTCATCAAACATAGGTTGAGAACCCACTATGAACCAGATACTTCTCAAGGCAGCAGAGATAACAACACAGAAAAGACACGGACTCAGTCCTCAAGGATATTCAGACTAGTGGGAGAGACAGATCTGCAGAACAACAGTCGCATTAAAGAGCCATAATGACTAAGAGACAACTGTTCAGGCTACAGAGGAAGCACAAAGGACAGAGTCATCAGTGGAGAGGCTGGACTAAGTTATGAAGAGGACTTCACAGAGGAGATGATGCTGGTATTGACTCAAGAAAGATGAGCAGGTGTTCATCCAGGTGGACTGTGGGAATGGAGTGTCTCCAGTACCATGGAAAGTACCTCACTCATTCTTTCACCAGACATTTAGTGATTACTGCTATGTGCCAGGCATGGAATACGGGCTGTAGTAGGGACTGGTGATACAGACGATGGTAAGACCCTGGAAACATCTCCAGAGAAAGGGACAGACCCATAAATATATAGTCACAATACATGACCTGAGCTGTACCATCACAGGGTGCTTGAGAGGTTACTTACGGTTTCTTTCTCACCTCTGGACACAGACTGTCAACGTTAGAGTTTGCCTTTCTAGGATTTAACCATAATTTAATAGGAAGAAATGCTTACAGGATGTATAAGAGGTAAGGGTGGAGATTTTGGAATCATATACAGTTGTGTTCAAATCCCACTTTTGCCAAGCTAGCTGCGTGACCTTGGGCAATTTGCATAACCTATATAGAAAAAAGCTCCATTATCTCATCTGCTACCTGACTATGGAGTTGTTGCAAAGTTTAGAGATAACATATGTATTAAAGTGCCTGGTTATCATAGATGATCAATAAAAGGCAATTACTTCTTAGCACACATTTAACATTGAGAAGTGAATTTCCAGTACCAAAGTGATATGTTAAGTTTATTTAGGACAATCATTATTCATTACTTCACTATTAAGAAAACTATATCAATATTTGGCCTTCTGACTCTATGTGCCCAGGAGAAATCTGGACATAACAAGATACAAATGAGGCCAGGTAAGCTAATTAAATTTTAAAATCTTTAATGGTTATTCTAAGAGATCCTACTTAATGATCTACGTTTTAAACAGAAAAACAACTTGCCCTACAACCAAGATAACAAGTTGGACAATATAGACTAGTCTATGGATTATCTAGGGATTTGAGCATAGCCAGACAGCTCTTTGAATGCATGAACTCTGGTCTACGGCCATACCACCCTGAACGCGCTCGATCTCGTCTGAATGCGTGAACTCCGAAATATCATAACCAAAGCAAAATATTTTGAATATAAACAATCAGACTATCAGGGAGGGTCTAAACTCACTCCATTTCTCATATACAAATTTAATTACCATGGAATGTTTATGAGTGGTGTGTTTAAATGTGATGATGGGAAATTAGGGGAGGCGGGGGATCTAAAAAGGGGATGGATTTGGGGGTGGGGGAGGGTTGAGGAGACAAGGGATGGAGGAGAGAACAAAAGAAGGCGGCCACAGAAAATGGCAGAGTGACCAATGGGACAATTAAGAATAGGGAAGTCTTTTTTTTTTTTAAGATTTTATTTATTTGACAGAGAGAAACAGGCAGTGAGAGAGGGAACACAAGCAGGGGGAGCGGGAGAGGAAGAAGCAGGCTCCCAGCAGAGGAGCCCGATGTGGGGCTCGATCCCAGAACGCCAGGATCACGCCCTGAGCCGAAGGGAGACGCCCAACGACTGAGCTACCCAGGTGCCCCAAGAATAAGGAAGTCTAATACTGTTTTATGTTGTTTGCATTTATGCAAAAATATCCTTCCACTTTTCTAAATCCTTTGATAAAAGACTATTTCATAGGTAGAGCCTTAATTGAATAGTTTCAGTAAAAATAAAGAAAAAGGTACTCCAACATGAATTCCACATTTGAAAGGACACTAGGGTGAAAATAAAGGTGAGCCACTTTCTGTAGAACCAGAAATGGGGGCAGGAATTCAAAAACCCATGTCTCAGAAATGTTTAGAAACCTTTGGGTGGACTTCGGACTTTTCACAGAAACTTGTGACTTTGTTAAGTTAACATGTGTTAAGTAAAGACAAACGGAAGTTTATTACTTGCAGGTCCTGGAGTAGGTACTTGGCGTGCCTCAAGGGTCCAGGTGGAAAGATGACAGCAGTGCGGGCGAAGGGCGTCCTGGGTGTTACTTTTTCTCCCATATTTGCTATCTCTGTCTTTTCACTATACTTAACTGGGAGATTTCTCAACTTTATCTTCAAACCCATCTATGAAGTTTCCCATAAGTTTTCTTAAGAAATCTTTTTTTTTTTTTTTTTTTGGTCTCTAAATAGTCCTTTGGCGGGGGCGTAAGGGCTGTTAAAAAGAAAATCTAGCCAAGTAAATGCATAAAGATCTAATTGGCTTTATTAAATGATTCATGAATGATTCATGAACTAGATGGGTAGCAATCCACCTAGTTGAGGAACTCTCAGGAGTTGTACAAAATGGAAGGTTTTCATAGGTTTTTATAGGAAGGAGGGTGGAGCGAGAAGTTATTAGCAAAAGAAAAGAAAGGATTGTGTCCTTACGGGAAAGGACAGCAGGTCTTATTAGGTGGATTACCTCATCTTCTTTTGGGGGGATGGAAAGAGCCCCAGTGACAGATTCCTCATAGATGCTGATCAGAAAATTCCTGACTGACCAATTAAGACTACATTTTGGGGGAGGTAGAAACTGCAATTAGGTATTAAGTGCAGGTTGGGTGATTTGACTTAAGTGGCGCCATTTTGGGCCTGTGATTTTCTTCTTAACAGAGTACAACACCCTCTTCTACATTTTTTAATGCAGTATCTCCGTGAGAGCAGTAAGGTCATTATGTTGAAGGTTTCTTTTCCCTGCATTGTCTCTGTCTTTCCTGTTCTGTTTTCCATTTCTCATTTCCTTAGTTAGGTCTCTATCTATCATCTTACAGGTTTTCCTCAGATACCTAGTGATCCTGCATTGTCCATTTTCAACAGATGAGGTCATCAAGGGATGTGTGCTGTGACAACACCTACATGTAAGGAGCCATCTAAGTCATGACACAACTCCATTTTCTGTTTAGATGGTTATGTAAGTTATATAACCTACATGGTATCTCCAGGCACACATACCCCAGGAATCCATAGATTATAGGTTTGTTTACCATAAGCAATCCTAGATAACCAGGTATATTCTTCTAAAAGCTTTCCAAGGATAAGACTCTCCCACTAGCAATACCATTAGTTTGTTTGCTAGGAGGTCTGTCATTAAATGTTTATAAAAATATTTCACTGGCTCGCCCTCTTTCTTTCCTGGTGTGTCTCCCAAGTAATGAAAATGAATGAATGAATGAATGAATGAATGAATGAATGAATGAATTACAGACCTATTGCTTAGCCAATTACTTCACTGCATTTACAGTGTGCTGGGATATCTCATTTAGTCACAGTGAGAACTATAAGGTGTTGGCACTATTATCCCCATTTAACAAACAAGGATGTGATACCCAGCCTTATATTGTTTCCCCAAGGTCATGACATCTGGTAAAATCAGGAGGCCCTCACAGGGCTAACCTCAAGTTCTCCTCCCCATTGTGATCCCAAGGATAAAGTCCCCTAGCCAAACAATCCTCCTTATCACGGGGACCAGGCACAGTCTCTGCTTTTCTCTGAGTAGCAGGCTCCAGTTCTCCACCAGCCTGAGGAAATTATTCGACAGGACAGTCACATCCTCCCAGAGGAACCAGAGGTCACCTGGCCTTCTTGTTCCTTCAAACCCTATGTCCCTTAGCCCCTACTTGTTCACTCTGTTCCTAAGTGCCAACCCCTACGTGGCCCTGCATGGCATGCAGTGTCCTCCCCTATGCTGTGAGTACAGGTGACTGTTAAACTGCTGTCAATCTCATCTGTCTAGTGTTGGATGTCATGTGTTCAGCCTTCCTCATAACCAGAGGGAAAAAAATTAGAAAATCAGACAATGAATTCAGGAGACCCAGCATGTTAAAAGTAGAAAATCCAAAAGAAGAGATTTGACAGGGGGAGGAAACATCAAATAAATAATACAAGTTGGAGGTGGAGATAAGATCGACATTTAACAGTGTCCTGTTGCTGCTTGCAACAAGGAGTGAATAAGCCACAGTGATGTAATGCACTGTATAGGAAATACAGACAATATTGTGCCATAATTATGGAATACGATCAAGTACAAAGGCAATCATATTACAATACATAAATGTATCAAAGTAACATTTTGTACACCTTAAATTTATACAATGTTATAGGTCAAATATATTCAATAATAAATAAATAGATAATCCAAGCAAATTTCTCAGGTCTATAGGATATCACAGCTTGTTTGAAATTATGGATTATATGGGCATCATAATGTATTCAGGAATGCTAGAAACATCCAGAGGTTTCTTAATTTAGTGTAAATATTATTTTTATCACCAAAATTTATATTTATATAATGACCAGGAAAAAATAAAACATTTTATTATAGCCTTTAAATAATGTCAAGTGTTTCTCCTTTGACAGAATGAGAATCTAAAAAATTTATCTTGATTTCATGTATACAGTTGATGCAAAAAATTGGACCACTATTGGAGTAGACAGATTTTCTGTTTAAAGTATCTGATAACATTGTATGAAGCTGGCATCATTTCACCATTGATGAAATCAATGTATATGCACAAGAAAACCTGAAATAAAATGAAAAAATTAATTTAAAAGAAAAATCATTTGAATCGAAAAGCGATGTTTCGTGGAATAATTGTAAATGGACATTGTACATATTAAAATGTTGTTTTCGAGCTTTTGGAACGACTGCCAATGCTCTTTTAGCAGATTCATGTGTTCTGATTTTCATGTTGTCAGAGATATCCCTCAGGTCCATGATGGGTGGTAAATGCTGATGAATATTTTGGGCAACTTACATGTTTATTATTAACTATCTTGAGAAATGGAAATACAGTACTTGATTTTCATGAAATATGCATTTCTTTTCTTTTTTTTAAAGATTTTATTTATTTATTTGACAGAGAGAGACAGCACAAGCAGGCAGAGCAGTAGGCCGAGGGAGGGGGAAAAGTAGGCTCCCTGCTGAGCAGAGAGCCCAACACGGGCTGGATCCCAGGACCCTGGGATCATGACCTGAGCTGAAGGCAGACGCTCAACCAACTGAGCCACCCAGGTGCTTCTCCTTTCTTAATTCATTGCTACCAAAAGAGTTTCTTGCAAAGTAGTTATCGAAAATAAATAACCAAACAGTTGTAGATTTACAATAAATGATCATTCTAAACAGTAAGAGTATTCAAACTACACACTAAATGCTCCAGGTCCAACCTAGCCTATAATGCCGCGCTTATAGGGACATTTTTCACATAAACCTAACCTGTAATATCCCGCTTTTCCTACTGACCTGCTTACTGATGGCCTCATGCATCTTTCAGGCCACTGAAAAACTGCCTAATAAACTAAGTGGCTGGCAGGAGCTTTGAATACTTTTCCACAATGACCACAGACCATAAGGAGTGAGCTTTCCCTAGCTACTTGGGACTGAGCACATTTGATTATATAATTGATTGGTCTGCATACTGTCCTTGAAAGGGAGAAGTTGGTTACAATGGCATCAGAAAAAGATCAGGGAGGGGCGCCTGGGTAGCGCAGTCGTTAAAGCGTCTGCCTTCGGCTCAGGGCGTGATCCTGGCGATCCGGGATCGAGTCCCACATCGGGCTCCTCCGCTGGGAGCCTGCTTCTTCCTCTCCCACTCCCCCTGCTGTGTTCCCTCTCTCGCTGGCTGTCTCTCTGTCACATAAATAAATAAAATCTTTAAAAAAAAAAAAAAAAAAAAGAAAGAAAAAGATCAGGGAAAATGAGATGGGTCACTGTTTAGCTTCCATGTTTAATCATTTTTCAAGTGAGAACTATACATGCATCTTACACTATTAGATGAGAACATTCACAAACTAGAAATAAGAGATTGAGGATTACCATTCTGGCTTATGTTAATTCTATTATTAATATTTCCTCAGAAAATGAAAAATCGGGGTCAAATATGAAATTGGGTGGGATACTGGGACAACAGGAGGTATGAACCAGGATGTTTGGTCATTTAGTATTTCCTGTTTGCCAGAGCAAAAACCAGAAGAGTTTGGAAAATATTAGTGGCTTGTCTTCAAAATAATCAGGTGTTGATACCTGTTCTTCCGGGAATATTGTCATTACTAGAACAAATCAATACAGGCTTTGGTGCCTGTAGGTAGTGATTAACTGAGTAAATGGTTTATTTTTAATTCCATCAGCAAATACAATCATAGGTGGAAACTCATAAGGCTTACAGTATTGAAAGCATTTCATAGCAATAGGGAACTCTGGAGCAACCAGGCTTCATGCAGTACAAGCTGCCTTGCCACTTTGGCCTCATGTCACAAAAGACATAATACTTTAAGTGTGTGTGGTGGGTAGGGATGCCGTATGAAGCTTGGGCAGACCAGATAGTAGAATGGCAATGCAAACCCCTCGAGTTTGAGTTGAATCAACTTCTCTCCATTTGACAGGCAGTTCGTATCCTGCTGTTGGGCCTGGTGGAGGTTGACTACTTGACCCCAGGTACCATGAGAGTATGAGACCTTAGCTCGTCTTATGAACGGGCTATTTTGAATTGTATAGCAGAATTCCACTCTTAAATGGAAATGATTATGTACATCAGTAGGTCTGAAAGGAACATGTAAATTAATGAGCAGGGGGCTGATTCCCACAGCACTTGGTTGTATTGCTTTGCTTCCTCTACCGAACCCACACCTAGGGACTTAACAGAGGAGGAAAAACCTTGCACCTTCTTTACACTTGCATGTCCACAACATGGCACTAGCCATCCCCACTGTGGTACAGCACTAAAAAAAAAACAGTAGTGGGTGCCTTGGTGGCTCAGTGATTAAGCGTCTGACTTCAGCTCAGGTCATGATCTCAGGGTCCTGGGATCGAGCCCCACATCAGCTCCCCACTCAACAGGGAGTCTGCTTGTCCCTCTGTGCACCCCCACCCTGCTGTTGTGCACTCTTGCTCTCTTTCTCTCCAATAAATACATAAAATATTTTTAAAAATAGTAGTGACACAAAAGGACAAACATTATATGATTCCATTCACATGGGGTACCTAGAACAATCAAATTTGGAGAGACTGAAAGTAGAACAGTAGTTACCAGTTCTGGTAGGCTGAGGAAATGGGATTTATTGTTTAACAAGTACAAAGCTTCAGTTAGGGATGCTGAAAAAGTTCTAGAGATGATGGTGGTGATGGTTGCACAACAGTGTGAACGTACTTAATGTCACGGATTACCTGTACAATGACTAAAGTGGTAGATTTCGTGTTAAGTATATTTTTACCACAATGGGGGAAAAAAGTAGCAAAAGAAAATTCTCCCAATGGGTAGAACTGTGGTTAACATGACTAATGGCCTTACTCATGAATCTGTACTGATCTATAGATAATGCCTAAAATAGTTGGTCGGAGACCTGAAAAATTCAAGCCTGGAAGTCTGATAACAAGGATATCAGCATGGACCTCTTGGAATTAGAAGACTGTGAATACATATATAGCCTATGCTCCCCAGAGGCATTGAGTGGAGAGGATGCCCTTAATAATCAGGTGGACACCTTGGAGAATTGGACTCATTCTCTAGTTGTCAGATGCCTCTTTCTACAGCCACATCTGTGCTTCTATAATGGAACCATATATGTAGAGATGATGGTAGCAGAGATAGGGGCCATGCAGGAGTGGAATAGTACAAACATCTCTTCTTAGATTTGATCTGATTACCACCACTGCTGAGTGTCTGACGTGCCAACAGCAGAAGCCGCCATGAGTCGCTATACAGCCTAATTCCCGAGCTGGCCCGTCCTGTTGGCTACATGAGGAAAAGTTGTTTGTATTGGATCCTTTTTCTGCAGTCACAGGTATTTGTTCTCATCAGAATAGATCCTTAATCTAGATATGATGTTGCCTTCTTTGCCTGCTTTGCTTCTACTAGCATGACTACCATGAACTCCTAGAATGCCTCATCCTTTGCCATGGAATCATGCATTATATCATCTAGAACCAAGAAACTGATTTTGCAGCAAAGGCAGTAGGGCAGTGTAGTCATGTCCATGAGTTTTACTATGTGCCTCATTACCCAGAAGCAGGTGAGGTCACTAGGTGGTGACAACACCTTGAGAGATTAGGGCATTTACCCAGGATACAGATGTGTCTTAAACCATCAGCCAATACACAGTGTCATTTCTCTTATAGACAGAAAAGGAGTAAAAGTGGGAATGACCTCCTTTCCATTACACGTAATAACCCACCTACCAAAGTTGTGCATACCATCCCGTCAACCTTTAGACTGGTGAACCGAGAGGTTTGAGTGGGCAAAGGAGACATACTTTCACCAGTAAACACACAGGCATGTGCTAATAACTTGGAAGCAAAGATTGCCCTCCAACAGACAGGGGCGGTCACTGTACTGGTTGGTGATTGGTCCTGATTACCAAGGGAGAATTGGGTTGTTGCTACATAATAAAGCATGAATATGTCCGGATCCCCGAGAACTCCCATGTCCAATGATGACAGTCAGTGAGAAACCATGGCAAACTAACAAAGATAAATCCTTAGTATGAAAGAAAGTTTGGGTCCCTCCCACCAGTTAAAAAAAAAAAAAAGTCATGCAGGCCAAGATGCTCAGAGAATGGAAGGAGGGAACATTGCCATGGTTATCAAATAAGGCCTCATGACCAGTTATGGAAATGGGTCTCTAGCATCCGTATTTTATAATTATTTACTTCTCTCCTTTTCCTTTTATTTTTCTTTAAGATTTTATTTATTTATTTGATAGAGAGACAGCCAGCGAGAGAGGGAACACAAGCAGGGGGAGTGGGAGAGGAAGAAGCAGGCTCCCAGCGGAAAAGCCTGATGTGGGGCTCGACCCCGCAATGCTGGGATCACGCCCTGAGCCGAAGGCAGACGCTTAACGACTGCACCACCCAGGCGCCCCTCTCCTTTCCCTTTTATGTGAACAGCACTTACGTGAAAATAACCACTGACAGTGATTAATACTACAGTTTAGCTCCAAGTGAGAATACGATTCAATGGACATACAGAAACCGATAGGACTTTGTGTTTCCCGTTTTGTTTTGAATTCTCTTCATCCAAGTGAAAGAAAAGAATAGATGGACTGTGTGGTTGTTTTCAACTGTCTCTCCAGCTCCATCTTCTGCCCTTCTCTGCCCAACTCTGCACCATGAGAGGATGACCTGTGAGGACCCTGGTGTCTGTGCTCCTCCGCCCTGCAGCTACCAGATGGGTCCGCCCATAGGAGGCATAACGCGAAATCTGAAGGGTTGAAGGCGAGACATGTTGGGGTATTTCTTCCCCACTCCCTTCGTACCAGATAAGTGGCAGCGATCTTGTTACTCTATGTATGGCTAACATTCCCTTCAGGCAACCTCTTTCATGGCCATGGCTCTTGCTGAGTTTTGGCAACACCTCAACGTCCCCTCCTACCTTCAGACCTCAGAGCTGTGATGGCTTCCTACTATTGACAGTCCCAAAACTTCCACCATATCTTATTGGTTCTCTCAACCCTGCCCACAGCTCTGTATGTGGTCCTTCTATTGAACTTTTTTCTATTAAACCTGTTCATTCTTTGGGGCAAATTTTGAAATATTTGCTATTAAGGTATAAACAACATTCCAGAGAACGCACAGAATTTAAGTGTGCAGTTCAGTGCGGTTTAACGAATGTATACACTCATGTGACCACCATCCTCATCAAGATATAGACCATTCCCATTAGGTCAGAAGGACCTTTGTGTTCCCACCCTGTCAGAGGCAACCACAGTATTTACTGTCACCACAGATTAGTTTTGCTCTTGAGCTTCATATGAATGGAGTCATGAAGTATAAACTCTTGTGTTTAAGCCTTCTTTCACTCACAACCACATTATTGAGTGTATCAGTATTTCATCCTTTTGATCGCTGAATGGCATTCCATTGTGTGAATATGACACAGTTTGTCATGAACAGAAAATTCATCTGTTGATGATGTTTGGGTTGCTTCCAATTTTAACTATTGTCTCTAAAGCTGCTATGAAATTTGTATACAAATCTTTTTGTGGATATGAGTTTTATTTCTTTTGGATATACATCTAGAGGTGGAATTCTTTGTCATAGGAGAGGTGTATATTTAACTGTACAGGAAAGCGCCAGTTTTCTAAATCAGCTGTACCAAAACTTTAGAGCATGCCATCTCCCCATTTTAGGACAGGTCAAGACAGATCTGAAAAAGGACAACTTTAAAACATCATTAGGATTACACAGTAATAGTCAATTGACTATTCTAAACACATTGGGCGCAGCTCCTGAAGGAGTTAGTCAGTAGCTCCTGCAGGTGCCTCCTGACCCCTCCCCTCCATTCTCAGCAACAATCGGGCTTTAAAAAGTCCCCTCCAACTCAGACATGTGAAGTCTCACTCCTTAGGTTACCAGCTAGCTGTTAGAAGAGAAGTAGCTAAGTAAATTGATTTACACTTACATGTGAATGACTGTCCGGCCTCACTGCATTTAATGCCCCAGAGCATTTTTATTTTAAAAGCACAGGTGTGTGTGTGTGTGTGTGTGTGTGTGTATGTGTGTGTGTGTGTTTAAAGGGAGAGGGTGGGGTAGGGGCAGAGAGAGAGAGGGAGAGAATCTTAAGCAGGCTCCATGCTCAGCACAGAGCCCAAGGCAGGGCTCAATCCCACAACCCTGAGATCATGACCTGAACTGAAATCATAAGTCAGACACTTAATGGATTGAGTCACCCAGGTGCCCCTAAAAGCAAAGTTTTATTTCACAAAGGAATTAATCGCTAATAATAGCCTTGTCCTTGACACTTGGAACAAGGAGAGGAGATATCTTTTCGGAACACTTCAAAAATTATATGAGCTGAAAACTGACCCCTGGAGTAAATCAGATGTGGGTTCAAATTCCATTTTTTACCTTAAAAAAGAAAGTAGGTAGTCTTTCAATGTCTGTGTCTACTTTTCATTGTCTTGGGGACAGGCATCTGTTCCTTTTAGCACCAATCACTTGTTCATCTTTCTTAAGTATCTGTCTTATTTAAGTTTGAGCATTGTTTGGACAGATCAGAGCCTCCCACAGGGTCAGGCACACTGGGGGCACTCACTACATATCTGCTGACCAGTACTTGAAGGTGGAAGGGACTCGTAAACTGTACAGTGTCACGGGTGCTCCAGTTACAATACTGATCTCTATTGCGCCATGCGCGAAGAATGCAAATCCTCCTTCCCTTACTGAACGATGCTAATGCTATGAACAGGACAGGGGGTGAGCTGGAAAAAGGAACTAATCCAGAGCAGGGGCTCCTGCAGCAGAATTCGGGGCGGGGGGACACTTTAGAACGTGGATTCCCAGCCCAGACCAACAGAATCCGAATTTCAGGCCCTCTCCAGGTCAAGGAAGCCCTGATTTGGGAGGTGTGAAAATAGTGACAACCACGCCAGCGCCGTCGGTACTGAGAAATGCCAGGGCGTACCTTGAAAAGTCGTGAAGGAAGCGTCCCGAAGATGCTCCTTTGTGAGGGACTTCCAAGCTACGCTTTGAGGAGGAGTCTCGCTGTTCCGTGCATTTCACTCCTTAGAGTGAGGTTGGCAAGTTAGATTCTAATTTTTCATAAACATGTTCCTTCTCTGTGGGAGGACGCCAACTGCAAGAGGCAGAGGGCAGAATTAGGCATTTGGTTTTGAACGGTCCTCCCGGAGGGCCTGGCCTCTCAGACTGCGTCACCCTTTCGCCAGGGTCCCCCGGGCAGGCGGGGGTTCCCTGCAGCCGGCTCTGCACTCTCCCCGCCTCCCCGCGCCCTCACCCTCCGCCCCGGCGGTGCCCCGGGAGCTCGGGAGCTTGGAGGCCTCCAGGCGCCCGGCGCGAAGGCGAAGCCGGGTCCAGCCACCTCCCCGGCGCCTTGGACGAGACCCCCGGGAGCTCGGGGGCCACAGCGCGGCGCCTCCCGGCGCCCAGCCTCCCCGAGCCGTGCGCGCTCCTCCCTCCGGCGCGCGGGGCGCGGGGCGCGAAGCCCGCGGAGCAGAGCGCAGTGCGCACAGCCTAGTGGCGCAAGAGGGGCAGTGGCCGCGCGGCCGCGCCCGCCGCCGCAGCCCGCCCTGCAGCCCGCCGCGCGTGGACTCCCGGACCATGGCTGCGGAGGGACGCGGTCCCCGCGCCCAGCTCTGGGCGGTGGCGCTGCTCCTGCTCGGTCTGCCGCGCCTCTCCGTGCGGGCGGACGGTGAGTGTGCGCGGGGTGCCGGGGGTTGGCGCGTGGGGTCCGGGTGGGGAAAGCGACGCTCGCTGGGGTGTTCCCTCCGGCAAGCCTGGCGGGGAATGATGCGAGTGGCGCCGGGGCGACCCTGCGTCCCTCGCCTGACTCACCGAGTCTCCGCTAGCCCCAGCGCCCCCCACCCCAACCTCAGCCTGTGAAACCTTCCTCCAAGCCCCGCAAAAAGCTTGTGCGATGGTACGGTCGCTAGCTTTCCGAAGATCTTTATGAGAGGTCTGTACCGTGAAGTCACGTCTAGGGTGCCCTAGAACCTACTCTTTTGAAGAGAGAGAACTTTTCACGTGTATTAAATGTACTCCTGGCGGCAAGGCGGAGAAGAGTTCCTCGGTAGTTTGGCTTGGTCCAAGAATATTGAAAGATGAGTGGGAATCATCTAGGTAAACGGGAGAGGAGAGTGTCTTGTGCGGAAGGAAATAGCATGTGCAAAGGCCCTGTGAGTGGCAAGGAAAACGGGATAAATGATAGAGTGGCTGGAGCTGAGAGTGCAAGGTGAGGAAGTCGTTTGATACGAGGGCTGGAGAAGTAGGTAAGGAAGAGATTATTGCAGGTTATAAGAATCGACCTGCTTTTTGTTTGTTTTTTTTGTTTGTTTGTTTCTTGAACCTCAATTAGGCTTTGAGTACTTCTCTTAAATTGGCAGGATCAGAGCCATGTATTGCCTAAGTTTCAAAAAGCGAATTGAGCTGTATTTTGATTTTGGAACAAAACTCCGTTGACTTGGTAGAGGAGGATCTGAAAGAAAAGAAGCCAGCAGTTCTCACATCCCTGAGCAGTTTCTAGAAAATCCAAGCTTGGGACAAATTAAATTGATGAAGGAGAAAAACCCTTGCCTGATTTGGGATGCTATGTCTATTTTTAAATGTCATTGATTTTTAGTAAGCAATATCAGGCGAAATGAGAAGACTTCACAAAAAGAAGCATGGTGGTTAGGGAAAGCGGGAAAGTAAGAAAAAACTTCCAGATATTATCTTAGAATTTTTGGTACTTTTTGTCCCAAGTGCCAGCTTGAAAAACTCTTTGCTCCTAATTAAGGATGAATGTCTTATTTCTTCATATCCCCAGAGTGTTAGAGAAGAAAACAGTTTTAACTTCGAGGGCTCCTCATGATAACTGTTCATTTGTTTAAATTGAGATGTAATTCACATAAAATTTACCATTTAAAAATTTACGATTCAGTAGTTTTTAGTATATTCATTATGTTGTTCAGCCATCACCATGACCTAACTCCTGAAAATGCCTATCCCCTGAAATGAAATCCCATACCTATTAGCAGTCAGTCCGCTGTTCATTTTTTACTGTAGTATTTTTTGTCTGACATTGAGTCATGAAAATTAAGCTGATTTTAAAGTATGCAAGTAGAATAAATTGGAGCTAGTATTAACTTTTGAACAATGTATACTATTGTACCAACTTAATTCCTTTTAAAGAAATATCTCTGCAATCCATGAGGCTTTAGATTTTCACCCTATTGTTACTGCTTAAATGGAATGCCAGATGGAGATGAATCAGTATTTTGCACCTACCTGGCTTGATATGGGTCATGGAAAAGTGGAGGCAGAAATATCACTGGAGAAGGAGCGAGTAACAGCAGCATGAGAGCGTGTTTTCTTGTTGCCCCTTGCCAGAAATGCCTCTGTTTCTCCCTTCTCCTTTCTTTCCTTCTCCCCCCTTCCCCAATTATGGGTACACTTGCTTTCAAGAAATTCCATTTGCTGAATTCCAACTTTTATAATAGAGCCATTGAAGAATTAGAACCTATATTATAAACGGATTCTTTTCTTTACCAAATATATGTTTAACTACTACCACTTTCCACATTTGGTTATTTGTGTTCTACAGTAACGAAAGGAAGAAGAAGAAATGTTCAGCTAAACTGCGATGTGTTATAGACATTTGAAGAGAGACTTGGAGTTCTGAAAAACTCTATGGACCTATTAAAAATCAGTCAATGAGGGGCCCCTGGGTGGCACAGTCGTTAAGCGTCTGCCTTCGGCTCAGGGAGTGATCCCGGCATTCTGGGATCAAGCCCCGCCTCAGGCTTCTCCTCTAGGAGCCTGCTTCTTCCTTTCCCACTCCCCCTGCTTGTGTTCCCTCTCTCGCTGGCTGTCTCTCTCTCTATGTCAAATAAATAAATAAAATATTTTTTAAAAAAATCAGTCAATGAGATAAATTCAGATGAAGACCATTTAGTTTACATTTGACTAATAAGATATGCATCTCATACATGAAAGAGATCTGTATTTTTTCTTCTTTTCTACTGTATTTTTAAAATGCTTTTGAAACTGAAAATTTTTCACATTAACTGAACGCAAATTAACTGCATCACAGGAAAAGATGCATGAATTCAACAGATGATTTACTGAGCATCTTCTGTAAGCTAGGTACAGGCCTCACTGTTGGGGATAGAATGGTGAGGAGAAATTGGTCCTTGCTATCAGGTAGCTCAAAATCCAATGGGTTAGAGAGTCAACAGACAAATCATTACACGAATGGAACGTGAAGTTGCAATTTTGATAGGTGATGAAATTAAAGGACAGAGGTGGTATGAGAGCAAAGCATACACTAGGAAGTTTGGATTTGGTGTGGGAGGATCTGAGGGGGAAGAATGAGTCTCTGGGTAAAGAAAAAAAAAAAAACAACTGTGAGCAGGGAAAATGGGCCATGTGATAAGAGACAGAAGGGCTGGAGCCAAGAGTCCAAAGTTGAAATGGTTTGAAATGATGCTAGGGAAATTGGAGTGGGTGCAATGAGGTGGGTCCTCATAGACAAAAGTTTTGTTTTAATCCAAAAAAGGGAAGGAAGCCACTGGATGATTTCCAGTAGTAGAGTGACTGATAAGATTTGCATTTTGAAAAGATCACCCTGATTGTGATGTAGGGAGAATGGATGGCACCAGGGCAAGACTAGACATAGAGAGACCGTATAGGATGCCATTTTAGTTGTGCAGGTGAGAGAGAGTGGAGGTATGGAGGTGGAGGGGTGAATGAATAGGGTCTGGACTGTAGAGAAAAACGTGAATCATCTGTGTAAGTATAGTCGTTGAAACCATGTGTGTGGATAGAATCCTAGGGAAAGGTTTCACAGTGAGAAGAGATGACCTACAACTGAGCCTGGAGTGAAGATTTAGGGTTATGGACTCTGTTCATGAGATATATTGGCCTATAATTTTCATTTCTTATAATATTCTTGTCAGGTATTGACATCAGGATTGTGACGATTTTTTTAAAGATTTATTTATTTATTTTATATAGAGAGAGGGTTGTGGGGAGAGAGTCTCAAGCAGACTCTTGCTGAGTGCAGAGTCCAACATGGGGCTTGATCTCACAACCCTGAGATCATGACCTGAGCCAAAACCAAGAGTCAGATGCTTAACCGACAGAGCCACCCAGGTGCCCCTAGGATTATAATGATTTCTAAAAATAACTTGGGAAGTTGTTTCCTTTCTGTTCTCTGAAAAGATTGCTGCAAGGTGAGGTGTTCTTTTGTTTTGTTTTGTTTAGTGTTTGGTAGTGAGGTCGTATGTGTTTGAAGTTAGGGGAAGATTTTAAATGATGAATTTATTCTTTTTTAAGATTTTATTTATTTATTTATTTGAGAGAGAGTAGGAAGGAGAGCACAAGTAGGGGTGGAGGGGCAGAGGGAGAAGGAAAAGCAGGCTCTTCACTGAGCAGGGAACCTGACTTGGCACTCGATCCCAGAGTCCTGGGATCGTGATCTGAGCTGAAGGCAGACACCCAACCAACTGAGCCACCCAGGGGCCCCTAAATTATGAATTTAATTTCTTTTTTTTTTAAAGATTTTATTTATTTATTCGACAGAGATAGAGACAGCCAGCGAGAGAGGGAACACAAGCAGGGGGAGTGGGAGAGGAAGAAGCAGGCTCATAGCGGAGGAGCCTGATGTGGGGCTCGATCCCAGAACGCCGGGATCACACCCTGAGCCGAAGGCAGACGCTTAACCGCTGTGCCACCCAGACGCCCCATGAATTTAATTTCTTTTTTTTTTTTTAAAGATTTTTTATTTATTTATTAGACAGAGAGAGACAGCCAGCGAGAGAGGGAACACAAGCAGGGGGAGGGGGAGAGGAAGAAGCAGGCTCATAGCGGAGGAGCCCGATGTGGGGCTCGATCCCGTAACGCCGGGATCACGCCCTGAGCCGAAGGCAGACGCTTAACCGCTGTGCCACCCAGGCGCCCCTGAATTTAATTTCTTTAGTAGATAAAGAGGTATTCAGATTTTCTTACTCATTTTGGGTCAGTTTTGTTAAGTTTGTTTTTTAATGAAATTGATACATTTCATGTAAATTGTCAAATGTACTGGCATATGTTATATAATAATCTTGTTATCTTTTCAGTGTCCATGGGATCTGTAGTGATGTCCCCTTTCATTCTTGATATTGGTAATTTGTTATTTTCTCCCTTTTTGTCTTGATCAATTTTGCTTGGGATTTATCAACTTTATCATTCTTTAGAAAGAAGCAGCTTTTGGCTTTATTTTCTTTATCGTATGTTTTCTTTTCATTTCATTGATTTCTGTTCTATCTTTGTTATTTCCTTCTTTCTACTTCTTTAGAAACTTTAATTTTATGTTCTTCTGTGTTTTTAAGATAGAAAATTAGATCATTGGTTATCAACCATTCTTCTTTTGTAATATGAGCATTTGAGGCTATAAATGTCCCTTAAATACTACTTTAGTTTCTCTACCAGTTTTTGTCACTTACATAAAAATGTTTTATTTCAATTGTGGTTTCTTCTTTGAAGCATGGTTCATTTAGAAGTATATTTTGTAACGTCCATGCACAAGGGGATTTTCCTAGTTATTACTTTGCTATTGAGAAGCAGTATAGCAGAGTGGTTAGGATCACTGATATAGAGTCAGACTACCTGGTTTTGTATCCCAGCTGTGTGATCTTGGACAAATCATTAATACTAAATCTTAACTATAAGATAGGGATGATGGGGTGCCTGGGTGGCTCAGTAAGTTAAACATCTGCCTTCAGCTCAGGTCATGATCACAAGATTCAGGAATCGAGTTTGATGTTGGGCTCCCTGCTCAGTGGAGAGCCTCCTTCTCCCTCTCCCTGTGCCACTCCCCCTGCACGCTTTCTCTCTGTCTCTCTGTCAGATAAATAAATAAATAAATAAAATATTTTTTTAAAAAGATAGGGATAATAATAACACCTACATTATAGGTTGTTTTAAGGATTAATTTAATGAATATTTGTAAAGCAATTTGAATAACACCTGGCCCGTAGTAAATATTATATAAGTGTTTGATAAATAAAAGAGATTTTAGGTTGTTTGTATTGTGGTTTAAAAATACGCTTTGTATGGTTTGAGTGTTGAAATGTTTTTCAGTTTGTCTTATAGTTCAGTATTTGATCAGTTTTACAAATGTCCTGTGTGTGTCTAAAATGAATGTGTATTTTGTAGTTTGCAGTATTGTGCATTGGTCCTTACATCAAGTGTGTGAATTTTGTTGCTTAAACCTTCTATATTCTTTCCAATTTTTTCCTGTTTTATCAATTACTGAGGAGGACAGTGCTTAAAATTATTAAAAGCACTGTGGATTTTTCCAATTCTCTCTGTAGTTTTGTTAATATTGCCTTCTTCCAATCTAGAGTTGTTATATATTTGTTTAAAATTATTTTCTATTACTCATGAAATAACTATCATCATAACAGAACCTTTCCTCTCTAGTGATGCCTTTTTAAATAACAGCTTTATTGAAATATGATTCATATGCTGTACAATTTGCCCATTTGAAGTGTGTGATTCACTGGTCTTTAGTATACTCACAGAGTTATGAATCACTACACACAATTTTAGAACATTTTTTTGCCCCAAAATAAACCCTATACCCATTAGCATTTACTCCTTGTTTCTCCTCAACCCCCCAAGTCCTCGGCAACTACTTTCTGTCTCTGTGAATTTGCCTGTTTTGGACATTTCATGTAAATGGAATCATACAATATGTGGGCTTTTGTGCCTGGCTTCTTTCAGTTGGCATGATGTTTTTATCCATTTGCAGCATGTATCAGCATTTCATTTCATTTCACTGCCAAATAACATTCCATTGTATGGATATTCATATCGTACTTTGTTGATCCATTCATCAGTTGGTGGTCATTGGATGGATTCTACTTTTTGGCTATTATAAACCCAATTTTATAATTATGAACTTAATTTGTTATTTATTACACATAATGTTGCTATGAACATTCATACAGAAGTTTCTATATAAACATGTGTTTTCAGTTCCTTCGGCTATTCACCTAAGAGCGTAATTGCTGGGTCATATGGTCACTCTATGAGAAACAGCTATTAACTGAGAAACTGCTAGACTATTTTCCAAAGCAGCTACATTCTTTTACATTTCCACCAACAGTGTTTGAAGGTTCCATTTTTTCCATAGCCTCACCATCACTTATGTCAAAATATGTCTTTTTGATGATAGCCATCCTAGTGGATATGAAGTAATATCTCATTGTGGTTTTGATTTGCATTTTTCTGTTGGCTAATAATGTTGAGCATCTTTTCATGTGCTGATTGGCATCTCTTTAAAGATATCTATTCAGGGGCGCCTGGGTGGCTCAGTTGGTTGGGCATCTGCCTTTGGCTCAGGTCATGATCCCTGGGTCCTGGGATTGAGCTGCGTGTGGGGCTCCCTGCTTGGCAGGGAATCTGCTTCTCCCTCTCCCTCTGCCCCCTGCTGCTTGTGCACTCTCTCTCTCAAATTAATGAATAAAATCTTTAAAAAAAAGATGTCTATTCAGATCCTTTACCTATTTTTTAAATACCATTTTAGCCCCTTTTATGTATACAATTCTGTGGCGTTAAGTATATTCACATTGTCGTGCAACCATCACCACCGTTCATCTCTAGAACTTTTTCATCTTTGCCAGCTGAAACTCTGTCCCCATTAAGCATTAGTTCTCTTTCCTCCCCACCCCAGCCCCTGGTAACCCCCCTTCTATTTTCTGTCTCTGTAATTTGACTGACTTATTTCAGTCTTTAAGATTTATGTCTTTAAGATTTAACCATGTTGTAGCATGTGTCAAACTTTTCTTCTTTTTAAGGCTGATTAATATTCTATCGTATGTATAAACCACATTATGTTTATCCATTCGTCTGTTGATGGACACTTCTGTTGCTTCCACCTATGGTTGTTGTGAATAATACTGCTATGAATTTGTACAAATATCATTCACGTCCCTGCTTTTACTTCTAAGGGCATATACCCAGAAATAGAATCGCCGGATCACATGGTAATTCCATGTTTAGTTTTTTGAGGAATCACCATACGGTTTTCCCCAGCAGCTGCACTATTTTATAATCCCACCGGCAATGCATAAGGATTCCAGTTTTTCTCTACATTTCTGCCAACACTTGTTATTTTCTGTTGTTTCTTTTTTTATTAATAACCATCCTAATGGGTACGAAGTGGTATTTAATTGTAGTTCTGATTTGCAGTTCCCTCATGGTTAGTGCTGCTAAGCATCTTTTCACGTTCCATTGGCCATTTGTAAAACTTCTTTGGAGAAACATCTTTTCAAGTCCTCTGCCCATTTTCAGTCAGGTTATTTGGTTTCTTTAGTTGTTGTTGAGTTGTTGGAGTTCTTTACCCATTATATGTACAAGTTTCTTAATAGATGTATATTTGCAGAAATTTTCTTTCATTCTGTGGGTCGTCTTTTCACTTTACTGATTTTGTCCTCTAAAGCAAAAAGTTTTTAATTTTGATGAAGCTCAATTTATGTATTTTCTCTTTGCTTCTGCTTTTGGTGTTCTATCTAAGAAACCACTGCATTATCCAAGATGACAAAGATTTCCCATGTTTCCTCTAGGTATTACAGTTTAAGCTCTTCCATTTAGGTCTTTGATTCACTTTGAATTAATTATCGTGTAGGGGCTGAGGCAGGAGTCCAGCTTCACGCTTTTGCATGTGCCCGTACAGTTGTCCCAGCACCATTTCTTGAAAAGACTCTTCTTTTCCCATTGGATGGTTTTGACACCCTTGTTGAAAATCAATTGGCTGTAAATGTGAAGGTTTATTTCTGGAATCTTATTCTTTCCTCCATGTCTCTTTATTATCTTATTATTTTCTATCCTTTTTGTCTCTTTACTACATTTTGGATGATTTCTTCTGATTTCTGTTTCAAGGATGAGTTCTTTGTTCAATTGTGTCTTATATGCAGCCAAAAACATCCATTGCATTTTTAATTTATCATTGTATCTTTAATTTCTAGAAGTCCTGTCTGGTTCTTTTTCAAATCAGCTAAGCCAGTTTATAGTTTTCTCTTCTTTGCAGGTATTTTTGGACTTGTCTCTTATTCCTTTAAATGTAGTAATCATCACTGTTTTATAATCTATGTCTATTAATACCAGTATCGGATTTATATTTAGGTCAGTGTCTGCTGAATGTTGTATATGTTGCTTCTCACTTGTGGTGCCTTGTTTCCTATACACTTAGTTGTATTTTACTGTCCTTGTCATTGCCTTTGAAAAAATATTTGCATGGGATTTCCTGAAGCCTAAGATGAAAAAAATTTTTTTTCTCCAGACAAGATTTATGTTTGTTCCTACCAAATGTCTGGGTAAATATCAATCTCAAGCCACTTTAAGCTAAATTCATGGCTTAAAGTATCTTAGAGGCCAGTTTTTGTTAGGACTGCAATTCCCAATGAAGATTAGCACTTGGGTTCCTAGCACCAAGACAACTCTTCCAACAGTCCCTTGAGAATGATAGGAGGGAATATTGTTTATCCTTGTTCATTCTTATCCTGAGAGTTTAACCCTTCAGGGTCCAAGCTTTGTGTATTTATGTGTGCATGAGATGGTGGTGGAGGGGGGAGGAGAGGTCTATCACATTCCCTACCTTGTGAGCCCCGGGCTTTCACTTTTATCCCCCTTGCTCAGGGGCTTGGCCATCAACACCTCAGTTAAATTTCATAATATTTTTTTTTCCAGATAGGCGAATGCCATTAATACAAAAGTGTCTTGGGGCACATGCTTCTCCAGGCAGGGCCATCAAGTATAGTTGTTCAGGTTGTGTATTGCACACTGGTACCAAGTCTAGGAGAGGACCAGTCACCTACAGATACGTTTATTGTGAAACATTTTTGCATTTTTCTTGTAACTTTGGTTGCCAAGCTGAGGGATTGTTATATTATTATAGTTATTTTGCAGTTGATAACAGTTAAAGTGTCTCATTCTAATAAAATCAGTGTATTATGATAATTTTGTTAATAGAAGCGAAGTATCTCATTCCAACTGGGTGCTTTGCTCCGCTGCCTTTACCTTAAACTTGGTTGGGTTATCTAAGGCATTGCTTCATCTCTACGGGAGGCTCCTAGGGACCGCAGTTCTCCCCTCCTCCTCCATGGTTTTCTTGCCTAAAGCTCTTTTTTGCTTTCAGCCTCAGCTTCCACCACTGCCTGAATTCATGTTCCCATTCTGCTCATCTGCCACACATTTTTTGAGGCCCACTACATGCCCTTGTGCTGCAGGGAGCCAGGGTGCACCAGACATGGCCTCTGCTACTCGTCCAGTCTGGGGAAAATGGCAGTAAGCACAAGGAACTCACTGTGGGAAGGGCCTGATAGTGTCCTGAGACAATAGACAGAGAGAAGGGAGTGGGGAGAGCTGTGTATGGGGTCACCCTAGAGCTGGGGCAGGCATAAGAAGGCAGAACTGAGACCTGAATCAGTACCCCAGACACCAACTGACCCAACTCAGGGGAACAGAGGACACTGAGCCTTAACACGTGGTGTTTATAACATAGCTTGTAAAAAGGAAGATTTGAAGGTTTATCCAGATAAACATGCCAGAGCAGATGGTTAATTTTTTTTGTTTTTAAAGAAGACAGGAGCAAAAAAACAGATTAAAACACCAAAGTAATTGTCATCATCTAGTCCCCAGGATGAGTGCAATGGGGTAGCCGCTGCACTCGGTCTTCAGGCTAGCGGGAAACTCCAGTTCTGACAGGTATCTGCCAGAGAGTGAGTTTGCTGAGGTTAAAGTCCTCGGATCCTGGAGTAAGCCTGTGTTCGTGCTTGTCCCCACACAGGGAAGCTCTTTGTGCTGGAGTCTCAGAATGGCTCTCAGGGCCTAGAACTGGAAGCCGCTCGGCTTTCCTGCAAGAGCAGGGGCGCTCACCTGGTGTCTGCGGAAGAGCTGCGGAGGGTGGTCCATGACTGTGCCTTCTCGGTGTGCACCACGGGCTGGTTGGCGGATGGCACCCTGGGGTAAGTCAGGGGTGCTGGGGAAAGCAATCCTTCCCATTCACCCCCGCTACCCCACCAGGGCTTATGTGGGAGCTCACATAGGCTCATATTTTATTGAGGTGCCAGGATGGGCAACGTGCAATGGGCAGTAGCTTCCAGCACAATCTCGTTCTGAGTTCTCAAATAAAAACATTTTTGTGGCGTTCTGTCACAGTTTTCCCCCCCTTTGTTATTTTGAATTTCCTTTTTAAGTTATAAAAATAATACATGCTTGTAAAGAATTTCAAATACAGATATGTGTAAAGTACAAAGTGAGTTTCTCTCTTTTTCCCTGCCTCAGAGGTAATGACTCTTAACTGGTATATATCCTTTATCTCTTTTTCTCTTTGGGTATTCATCTACATACATATGAATAGGAGGACGGTATGGGCACAATTCTTTCACAGTACTCCCATTGGGAAGTGGGGTCTGTGTCCTCCCCCTTTGAATCAGGGACAGCATAGTATCGCCTTGACCGATAGAATACAGCAGGAGTGATACCATGTGACTTCTGAGGTTAGGTCGGAAAAATCCATGCCCAGAGTTCTGGGACAGTCACTTTTGAGATGTCATGTAAGACGTCTGCCTATCCTGAGCGGGCCATGCTGTGAGGAAGCCCAGGCCATAGGGAGATCCCCCACATAGGTGCCCTCACCAACAGTCCCCACTGGTCTCCCAGCCCATAGCCCGTGTTAACTGCCGGAAATGTGAGTGAAGGTGCCTCAGTGTGATTCCCGCCCCCAGCTGTTGAGTTCTGGCCAGTCTGTGAGTCTTCCCAGCTCCGGCCCTAGACTAGAGACTAGAGAGCAGAGACAAGCCACTCGGATCATGCCCTGTCTGAGTTCCTGACCCAAGGATCCTTGCGGAGAAATAATTCTTGTGGCCAAGTAGGAGAAAACTGCCCATTAGTTCTGCTAACTGCTTCTTTAGTCATACTCAGAAGAGGCAGGAGCCATTCCACTGTCTCCTTCATGCCACAGGAATGTGAAAGAGCAAAATGGGCTGCAACAACTACGTTGGCTGATAATAACCTTGAAGATGGGCTGGCAGATGGCCATAGAAAACACACACAACCAGGCTGACTTATGTCTGCTGTTGTGCCACATGTGAAGCAGCAGTTGAATAAAGAGGACAGCTAGGCTACATCCAAAGCTTTTCAGTGACTCTGGAACCATGGCCCTCTCTGCCTGATGTCTTATGTTCAGGTTCCTGAGGAGACACAAGAGGTCCTATGCATGCATGTTTCCACAGTGTAGTCAAACGTGGATGTTTTTCATGACTCTGTTATTATCGTTGCATCAGATAACCAGAGTATTTGGGAATTCTGAAGAGCCAGCTTGGAGCCAGACTTCCGTCTCCCAGGCATTACAAATCAGGACTGGGTCTTTGGAAAGGTCCATCCTCCCTAGGTTTGCTGTAAAGTGTTAGGACATATTAGTAGATCTCTGCATTGCTGAGATGATATTTCTTTGTAGCAAACATACTTACTTGATATATTTACTACACAACATATTAATACTAAAAATAAAACTATTTTAATATTTCTGTCCAATGAAGACATACAAATGGCTAACAGACACATGAAAAAATGTTCAAAATCATTAGCCATCAAGGAAATTCAAATCAAAACCACACTGAGATACCACCCTACGCCAGTTAGAATGGCAAAAATAGACAAGGCAAGAGACAACAATTGTTGGAGAGGATGTGGAGAAAGGGGATCCCTCCTACATTGTTGGTGGGAATGCAAGTTGGTACAGCCACTCTGGAAAACAGTGTGGAGGTCCCTTAAAAAGTTAAAAATTGAGCTACCCTATGATCCAGCCATTGCACTACTGGGTGTTTACCCCAAAGATACAGATGTAGTGAAGAGAAGGGCCATATGCACCCCAATGTTCATAGCAGCATTGTCCACAATAGCTACATTGTGGAAAGAGCCAAGATGCCCTTCAACAGATGACTGGATTAAGAAGCTGTGGTCCATATAGACAATGGAATATTACTCAGCTATCAGAAAGAACGAGTTCTCAACATTTGCTACAACATGGACGGCACTGGAGGAGATAATGCTAAGTGAAATAAGTCAAGCAGAGAAAGACAACTATCATATGATTTCTCTCATCTATGGAACATAAGAACTAGGATGATCAATAGGGGAAGAAAGGGATAAAGAAAGGGGGGGTAATCAGAAGGGGGAATGAAACATGAGAGACTATGGACTATGAGAAACAAACTGAGGGCCTCAGAGGGGAGGGGGGTGGGGGAATGGGATAGGCTGGTGATGGGTAGTAAGGAGGGCACGTATTGCATGGTACACTGGGTGTTATACACAACTAATGAATCATCGAGCCTTACATTGGAAACCGGGGATGTACTGTATGGTGACTAACATAATATAATTAAAAATCATTAAAAAAATATTTCTGGAATCAAGAAGTATCTGATCATCAGTATATACATTTCACTGTGGGTCTTTCCTATACAGCCATCCCCTCCTCCACACTGAAAACCAATTATTAAATGCGTGGTGCATCTTGCAAATGATAGCGTAGTATACATACAGTAGATCTGGTCTGTATGTCCATGAATTTCTATTAAGTGTACACATAAATCCAGAAGAGGATGGAGGCTTAGAGTGGTGAATACAGAATTGGGAACCACTTGCCTCCTAGAAGCTTTTGCAGATTCCCTAAAGGATGGCTGAAAACCAGCAGCAGTTTAGATAGCCTCATGGGACTAGGACAGAGATTTGAATTCAGGTTTTGTGTAGGCAGGGCCTGCAGAGTCCTTTGCTTTGGGCTGGGACTTTACAGGGCTGTACCCCAGGAGTAAGAGTAAATTGGAAGAAGCATGCAGGCCCTCATAATAGCCGCAGCATAGCTTAAAATCCTCTGGAGCCACGAATGTGGGTTGAGATAATACTGGAGGTCCAGTGTACCTCATACCTAGCAGAACTGACTTTAAAAATCCTCTCTAGAAGAGGCAACATTATCTTAAGCAATTTATTTCCACGATTTTAGAAAATATATGATTTGTCCCACCGTATAAAATAACCAGTCACATAGGAGATAAGGCAACCAGAATAAGACAGCGAACAGAAACTCTAAATATTTCCATTGGTAGATGCAGACTTTAAATAATTTTTTCAAATGTTCAAAGATACAGGAGACGAGAAGGAGAATTTTGGCAAAAGACTGAAACTATGAAAATAACCAAATGGAAACTCTAGAAGTAAAACATGCAATAAGTAAAGTTAAGAGCATAATGGATATATCTAACCGCTGATTTAAAAAGAGCCAAAGGAAAAAAAATTAATGAACTAGAAGATATTTCAGAGGAAGTATCCAGAATAAAGAACAGAAGAAAAAAAAGGATGAAAAATACAGAAGAAAAGGTCAAAGGAAGAGATGCATGTAATTGGAATTCTGAAAGAAGGAGCAAAAGCAATATGAGACTTACCTACAACTGAAGAAAAACATCCAGGCACAGATTTGAGAAGCCCTACAACACCTGAGTAGGACAGATAAATTCAGACTTGGCACATCATGGTGAAACTGGTAAGATTCAAATATAAAGGAAAAATATTAAGAGTAATAACAAGTACCTTCCAAGGAGCGACAATAAATGGACAAGGAAAGCCCCCAAGCAACTGAATGATACCTTCAAAGTGCTACAAGAAAATTATTGCCAACTTAGAATTTTATACCCAGTGAAAATATCTTCCAGTAATAAAAGTAAAATAAAGACATTTTTAGACAGACAAAAGGTGAGAAAATCCATGATATCAGACCTGCACTAAAAGAAACACTAAAGGCCAATATTCAGGCAGGAGAAAAATAATTACAGGTGGAAGCCTGGAGACCCTAAAAAAGCAATGAATGGCAAGAGTAAATATGGGGGTAAATTGAAATTATGTAATTATATAAAGCAGTAATAACAATAATACTAAACATTAAAAAATGGCACATAGGTCAGGAAGTATTTTCAGTACGCTAATACATAGTATTTTAAGTATTTTTAAGTTGTTGGAGGAGAGGGTAAAAGTAATGTTAAATATTAATGTCATAATCACTAAAAGGGTAGTAAAAGGATATATAACTTCCAGACCAATATGAAAAAGAGAATGCCAGAAAAAGATTCAAGCAATCAAAATAGGGGAAAGAAAAGAGAGAAAGAAAAAATGTGCAGAACTAATAGAAAATGGCAGATTTCAATTCAAAGAGATCTGTGATTAAATTAGATTAAAATAGACGAGATGCTCCATTTAGAAAACAAAGATTTTTTAAAATTCTATTTGCTGTTTGCCAAAGGTATTCCTAAATAAATCATGGAAGAAGAATAAATAATGGTTTGTTAAGTAGCACGTATGTAGAACTGAATGCTACCAAAGCTATAACATACTCTAACTCCTACGATGCTACGAAAGCTGTGCCTGGAGGGAAATCTAAAACATTTAGATGCTTGTGTTAGAGCAGAGAAAAGACTAAATAAAGGTCTATGAGCTAAGTGATGATCCATTTTAAGAAATCTGAAAAAGAACAGGAACAAACCCCCTCAAAAGGAAAGGCACTAATAAGAAGAGCAGCATTTTGTGAAATAAAACAAACACACACTAGAAAAGATCAACAACGTACTGGCTCTGAAACTTGAACTGATACGTGTGGCCTCAGCTGAAGCCTCACCTGTGTCTTCCTGATTGGAGGCCTTTGGGGAGAGTACTTCCCTACTGATGCTTTCAGCCGAAGATTCTAACTCAGAAAAATCTCTGCTGATTCAGAACAGACGGCAGAAAAGAATTGTTCTTTCCTATTCTTAGCCAGTCCTCCTAACACAGCGTCTTCTTTGTCTGTTTCAGGACAACCGTGTGTAACAAGGGGAGTGATGAACAGCAAATCACGAGAGCCGTTGATGTGAGAATTGAAAGCAACCCAGTTCCTGGTGGCACGTACAATGCCCTTTGTATTAAGGATGAAGGTCAGTGCCGGAGCCTTTGTCAAGGTTCTGGGGGGTGCGCACGGTGATACCATGTTACGTTGCCTTCTCCAGAGGCAGCCCCTGAGATGAGGAAGTCTTCCAAAGAAAAGCCAATAGGGCAGTGGGGCAGTGGGCAGAGACAGAAGGTAGACCAAGCAGTGTGGCAATGCTGAGCAAAGTCCACAGTGGTGGGGAGGTGGGGGGTGACCTTGGCTCAGTCCTACAGGAGCTCTCTAGAGACAGTGTAGGTCACCAGTTTTTCTGATCAGAGGTGAGAGAGCAGGGGTATTTATGCCACTGCACCTATTAGTCATTGGTTAAGGGTTGCTTCGGGGAAATGTAAATCCCCAGGCACTTCTGGTTTATGCTGTGTGCCGGCAAAGGGTGCCAATAGCCTGAGTGCCACCCTCCAACAAAGACGCAAAGACGCCCACCGGGAACCCCTGGGCGTGAAAATGGTAAAGGTATGTAGGCAATACGGGCAGACCCCTGACAGCATCTGCTGCAGTTGCTGACGCAGCTTGCCCTCCAGTCTGTCTTCAAGGTGGACCACACACGAACAAGGAAAAAATCATTTTTCCCCAAAAGGAAATTCATAGGATTTAGGAAACTGCTCCCAAGAAGGGAAATCCAGCTTCCCTCTGTTAAATCAGCTGAGTGGCAAGAAGACAAGCATAAAGGAGTCTCCAGGGCGGCATTTCGTGTGCACTGAAATCAGTATACCTTCATCATCCGAAACACATGCTGTTGAAAGGGAACGTACATGCAAATGGAGAGAAAGCCAGCTGCTTACTCTCAGTCCTAGAAATCGGTATAAGTACTGCATGGCTGCACACTGGTCTCATCTGGAAATTTTTAAGAAATACTGATTCCTGGGGCACCTGAGTGGCTCAGTCGTTAAGCGTCTGCCTTTGGCTTAGGGTATGATCCTGGGGTCCTGGGATCGAGCCCCGCATCAGGCTTCTCCGCTGGGAGCCTGCTTCTCCCTCTCCCACTCCCCCCGCTTGTGTTCCCTCTCTCGCTGGCTGTCTCTCTCTGTCAAATAAATAAATAAAATATAAAAAAAAAAAAAGAAAGAAAGAAAAGAAATATTGATTCCTTGGTGCTAGCCCTAGAGATTCGGTATCAATGTTCTGGGCATTAGGGTTTTTTTAAGGCTCGTCAGTGATTTTAACACATAGCACAGTTTGAGAACTACTTTTTTTAATACAGAGTTTCCCAAACCTCTCTGACGATGAGAAATACCAAATGAACTCATAAGAAATGCAGACCCTCAGGCTGTATCCCAGAGGCATCAAATCCTGATCTCCAGGGAGGGGGTCAGAGCAGTTGGGAAATCAGAGAGCCAGGTGAACCCCAAGGCCCTGGCTGGTGCTTGTTAGATACTTATCAGTGACAAGCATCTCTGCTGCGATGGGGACTTCCTCCAGAAAGACTTCCTTTGTTCATTGCTGTGGACGAGTGTGTTGGGACAGTCTCCTGATATCTGGCCAGTTGAGCTACTGAATGATGTGGCGAGAACAATATCCATGGTTTGTTTTTCAAAACCACGTAAGTAAATTAAAATGATCCTTTGAATCCCAAACACAGGCAGAAGTTCAGATCCCTGAGAGAGACAGGGCAGAGCCAGAAGAAAAGGAGCAGGGTCTTCGTTCTTCAGTGATCTCAATGAATATGTGGGGCTTTGGAGTCTTCTCTTTCCCTGCTGAACAAGGGGTATCACTTAGCTGTCGCTATGTAACATATAACCCCAAAATGTAGTGGCTTAAAACAACTATGTATTTAGTTCACTATTTTTTGGATCAGCAGTGTCTGTTTTTCTGCTGGTCTTGGCTGGGCTCACCCCTGCGTCTACAGTCAGCTGCTGGCTAGGTGGCCTTGCTTCTGGGAGTTGGTGGCTGTTGGCTGGGGGGCTGGGGGCCGCTGAGCTATATGTTCATCGTCGTCCAACAGCATAGTCTGGGTTTTCCACCTCACTGGCCTTCAGACAGGTTGTGTCTATGCAAGGATGTGCTCCTTTTGCCCACAGTTGTAGTGTATGAAGCCAGGGGTTGGAAGCATCCGTTCACATCCTGTAGGGCCCAAGCTCAAAGCCATAACCGCGACTCCAGAACTGGGTTCTTGCCAAACTGATACAGTGTGCCTTCTGATATACAGAATCAGACAAACACAACTGCAGCTCAGTGGCAGTCCTGCCGAAAACGCATACCTTGGATCTCTACTCAGGAGGAAACATGAGCCAAACTCAAATTAAGAAATATTCTACAAAATGACTTTTAAAAATGTCTAGGATGAGAAAGGTGAAGCAACTCTTCTAGATTAAAATAGACTAAAAAGACTTGACAATAAAATGCAAAATGTAACCTGTGATCGGGGATTATATCCTGGACCAGAAAAAAAATAGCTATAATTGATAAAATCTGAATATGGACTATAAATTAGAGAATAGTTAAATAACTGTACTGCAGTCCTGTAAGAGAATATCTTTGTTCTTGGAAATGTGTACCAAGGTTCTAGGGACGAGGAGACATCACTACAACTTACTCTTGAATGTTTCAGAAAGAATTACAGGTATAGATACACATATGTATTCGTATGTATGTATATATACGTATATATATTTGTCTCTGTATAAACAGATATCTATATCATCCGTCTATCTAGAGAGAGAGAGAGAGAGAGAGACGAATGGTAAAGCAAATGGGCAAAATGAAAACACATCGGTGAATCTGGATAAATGGTTTTATGGGAAATCCTTATTCTTAAAAATTTCCTGAAATTCTGAAATTATATAAAAATGAAAAACTTCTGACAAAAAATGGTCCACATATTGTTTGTACATATCGTTTATACATATTGTACAAATAGTCTACATGTTGTTTTTCTCCAAAAACAACGACAGGAAAAACAAAAACAAAACCACTCTGAATCATGGGAACCAACAAGGGAAGCCAGTCCTTGACAGCTGTCAACCTGTGTGAGGAGCGATGCCGCTGCATGTGGCTCCTTAGTGTCAGAGTGCTCCAGAGCCCGGCCCCCCAGAGCGGTTTGCCTGAGCCTGGCCTGGCCTCCCTTCCCCTCCAGGTCAGTGTGGATGAGCTCATCTGGGGAAGATGGGAGTGTTGGTCCTGCAGGCTTCATTTATGAGGAGGCTTCAGGTGGGCCATGAAGGGGACTCAGGGATGCATGCTGAGAGGAGATTAGGGCTGGAGGGTTGCTCTCTCGTGAGCATTCCAGAAAAGCAGGGTGGCTTGCCCAAAGTCACCCAGAGAGAACGCTGTCCCTGTGGAGCCTGGAAACCGCTCCCACACAGCCCTCGCCCTACTCAGTGGAGCCAGTGCTTTTCCTCAGTGGAGCCTTTGTTGGCCGCGCAGTCAACAAGGGAAATGTGTGTCCTGAAGGAAGGTGTGGTGCCTCCGCAGAGGCCGAGGAGAACAGGCGGTTCCTTGGGGTTCCGCGGCAGTGTAGGTGAGGTCTGGCTCAGCGTCCGCACCAGGGCAGTGTCATCTCCCGAGGTGGCCTTTTTCCCGATGATGCTTCATGGCCCTTAGTTCTGTGCTGCTGCTTCTCTTAGGCAAGACGGGAAGAATGAAGCGTGTTAACTCCAAAAATGGCAGAAGTTTGCCTCATAAAGAGCCCAGAAGGAAAACAGAGCCTGTGGAATATCCAGGCAGCTTCCTTCCTGTGTTTCTTTTTTGAAATAAAGCTCATCATGAATGTAGACTTTTCTCATTTTCCTTCCAGTATTTTTGTTTCACTGACAGTGAATTTCCAGCCCTGTGGTGATCTCAGACTAATAAGTGAAGTTATTTTTAACCAGCTGGATGCTGATGAAATAAGCTGCCTCCGCTTGGGTTCTCTGGCTTTGCCTCTCTTGGCGGCTTGTCTGTGGGGTCAACAGCACGGGGTCTGGAGGCTTCGCGTGTCCTCTTGCCTTCTCCCTGTTGCACCCCCAAGGCTCCATGTCAGGTGTGCTTCTGTTCCAGCCTGGCCCTGGCTGCGCTTTCGCACCAGCCCACCTCACCTGCTTAGCACTGCGAGCCACTTTCCCTGCATGCTTTCCTGTTGCCTGTATTTCCCTAAAAACAGAAAAGGAATTATTCCCTTCCTTCATGTCATCAAGTAGAGAGCTGGATGCTCACCTTTCTGAGAGCAATCAGGAATTTGTGAGCACAGCCAGTTCCCAAGTCTGCCTAGAGGAGGCCCTGTGCCTCAGGATTGACTCTGGGGAAATTCTCCCACTGCTTTGAGGAGACTGGAACCCATTAACTGAATGTTTTGAACAGCTGGTAGAACCGATCTACTTCAGGTTCTTCCGAGGGAGCGTGGAAGGCTCTGAGCTTATTAGCATTAACCTGCTATTTATTGGCCATTTGTTTATTTATTTGTCCAGGGTAATGCAAAGTCTAGTGCCCAGACTTGTGGGGGGGGGACTCACCCCACCCTCGCGGAGCTGACAGTGTATAAAGATAGGTAAGAAACGAACGTGTTTAGGAGAGTAATCAGGGAGATTCTGAGGTGGTGGCAGTTGAGGTGGAGTTGGAAGGAGTTGGTTTTGTAGGGATAATGGTTAGGGAAGGGAAGAGAGGACATTGCACACAGAGAGAACGGGAGGAGCAGTGGCTAGAAGCGTAGATCCCAGCGGCTCCAGGGAGACCAGTTCTGGGAGAGCCTTGTACTAGTGCTTCAGGGAGTGAATTGGGTTCAGAGCATCCCTGCGGGCAGAACTGAAGTGGCTGCAGAAGGCAGCCCAAATAATCCCCACTGCAAGAAGCAGTGATGCCTCCTCCTATGTCACCCACACCCCCCAGGCCTAGACAGCATCGGGTCTGTTTTCCCAAGACCAAGGTCTTCTATTCCAAAAAGTGGGCGAGAACAGTCCTGACACACAAACAGCCAGTTCCCAGAGATGCTAGGTGTCTGGGCAGCCAGAGAAAAAGTGCCAATGGGTCCTTAGCCCCTGGGGCAGGTAACGGTGATGTCTCAGGTCACACCAACAATCTGGACAGACTTCTCCACCTCCCTGCTACTCAGAAGACCTGCGGCTGCACTCTGAACCCGTTGGCGCATTTAGGGAGCCTGTGCTTGGCTTTCTTGTATGCGCTGGGAGGAGGAGCCCGAAGTCTGCCTCACAGACACACCCGTGGGCTCCCAGAGCTGAGCACTCCAGCGGCAGCTTTGTTCTCTTTGTTCATGGTCCTTAACTATGTACTGTCCCACAACAGCTCCATGAGAGTCACTTCGTGACCATCTGTCACTCGCTTTCCTAGAGAGTGTTCTCATGGGACTCAGAGCTCTGCAGAAAGAGGACCTAGAGCCAGGTGTGCTGCAGGTAGAGCAGAGGCCACACAAACATTTACAGGATATCCTCAGAGGGGTTTGCAGTACCTCTCTAAATCCCCCGGCTCGTACAGGCCCAGAGAGTTATCAGCTGCCCAATCCATGGTTAGCAGCGATTAGAGTATGGATCCTTCTCGCTCTAACGCCCAGGTTTTCTGCCCTGTCACGCAGTATGCCATGGGAACCAGCAGCTTCCTTGGCCCTCCACAGGGGCAGTTGCTGCCCAGGCAGCCCACCCGGCCTTGCAGAGTGGCAATGGGTGGGCAGTCCTCCTCTCAGAACCAGATCCCTGTCTAGTGTTTGCTTGGGGCCTCCAGGTTCCAGGTGCACTTCTGTTAATGCTTTAAAAGGATTGATAATGTAGATTCCCTGCCCTTCATGTCTCATTTTCCATTGGTAAAGATGAGGTGAGAGAAAGTTCGGGCTGTGGAGAGGATCCCGAGCGCCAGAGGCAAGAGGGCCGGGGTCACCCCTCTGTGTGGCCAGAATCCCATCGCCTGTGATGGCGAGTATTTACTCCAGCATGCTCCCTCCTTGGGAGGCTGCAGTCAAAGCCACCAGGATTTCTGACTCCTGTGCAGTTCGGTTGCAGAGCTGCTTCCTTCTTTCTCCTGGGCACCTCTCTATATCCATCAAGGCCTGACCTGCCTCAGTTTACTCAATAGTAAGGTCATTTAAAGGCCTGTCTTCCCAGATGTGGGGACTCAGATCTACACAGCTAGCTCTCTTTTGGGCAACTCATCAACTTACAGCAACATTTGGACTCTTGACATTTCCCTGCGGTAAAGCATACATGAGCATTCCTCTCCGTTTGTAGGGGCCAAGAGTTTCAGGTGTCCTTTACAGATAAAAATGTTTTGGTTTTTTAATTTTTTTAAAAAATTTTTTAAAAAAATTTAAGTCACCTCTATACCTAACGTGGGGCTTGAACTTACAGACCCGAGATCAAGAGTTGCACACTCCACCGACTGAGACAGCCAGGCGCCCCTACAGAAAAAAAAGTGTTCAATGGAAGGAGCAGCACTCATGCATGACTTCACCCGTAGGAGGGCCTGGGTTGATGCAGCTGTGGCAAGGGAGGTGGTCAGAGCTGGGGGCCACGCAGGCCTTGGAGAAGAGTCAAAACTGCCCGAACTACCTTTTACACCCAAACTGTGAATGGTGTCACCTTGGGGCAGTGGAAAGGGCTGATCTAGGGGAAGAGATGTTTTCACCTTCTGCTTTTAACACTACTGTACTGAGTGATCACAAAAGAGAGAGAGGAGGAAGGAAGGGAAAAAGTTGATGAGGGAGGGAGAAGGGAAGGAAGAAATAGCAAATAAAATGAAGTGAGAGCTATGACATGGAAAATCTTCCAAGACATATTATACGGATCTCAGAATGTGTATAGCATGACCTAATTGATGTTGTTTAAAAATGTATTTTGTACAGGAAAGTGCTTAGTGTGTTTGAGGAACAGTGTACCTCGATTATTCAAGTGACAGAGGGGTGGCCCAAGGTAGGGCTGGACAGGTGGGGCAAAGAGCTAGCTATGCAGGGTAAGAACATGGGGCTGAGTTTTAAGGGGAAATGGGAAACCATTTTTTAAAAACTTCTGAAGATCATTTTGGCTGCTAGTGTGCAGTCCAACAGGAAATCAGAAACCTCCAAACATTGTGCAAAGTGCTCTGAGCCCTCTGTTTATGACAAGAAGGTTAATTGGAACTAAAGCATGTTGTATTCAAGGGAAGCAACACCTCGAACACAGCAGGGCACAGTGGTTAGACCTGTGGGCTCTGTACCCAGAATCCCTGGGTTTAAATCTTGGCTCTATTACTTACCTGCCTTGGAAATCACATTAGTATTCACGATGTAGAGATGTGGAGCGGACAGAATAGGACAATGCAAGTAAATCACTTAGCCCAGTGCCTGGCACAGGGTCAGACCTAGCAAATACAAGCAGTGACGGCTTAGTATCTAGTTGCACACAAATTCTAACAATACAAGGTGACAGTGGCATGGTTTCTTCACCTTGATGTCACACTGTTTCTAATAAAGCAACCCCTAATTTCTTTCAAAAACATTGAACAAAATTTAATATGCATATACCATACAGCCAAGCAACTCCATGCCAAGGTATTGACCCAAGAGAAACATATGACCACACAAAAGTGGGTGTACAAATGTTCATAACAACTTTATCATAAAAGCCAAAAACCGGAAGCAACCGAAACGTCCATCTGCTGGTGAATGGATCAAAAAATTATGGTACATCCATATCATGGGTTATTATTTGGCAATGAAAAGAATGAACTAGGGCACCTGGGTGGCTCAGTCACTTAGGTGTCTGCTTTCGGCTCAGGTCATGATCTCCGAGTCCTGGGATCGAGCTGTGAGCTGCGTTGGGCTCCCTGCTCAGTTGTGAGCCTGCTTCTGCCTCTCCCCGCCCCTTCCTGCTGCTTGTACTCTGTCTTGCTTGCACTCCCTCTCTCTCAAATAAATAAAATTTTTATTTCAAAAGAAAAGAAAAGAACTATTAGTACACGTAAAACATTGATGAATGACATTATGCTAACCTTAAAAAGCCAAACATAAAAGGTTATATACTATATTATTCCATTTGAATGAAATTCCAGAAAAGGCAAAACTACCAGTGACAGAAAGTAGAACAGTGGTTGCTTGGGTTGGGGTTTGGGAGGGCGTCCAAAGCCAGGAGCAAGGAGGAAGTAGTTTAGGAGTGCTGTTCTACACCTTAATTGTGGTGGTTACACAATTGTATATATTTACCAAAAACTATTAAGCTGTACACTTAACATTGGCAAGTTTTATTTATATAAATAATGTTTAATAAAACAAAAAAGAACAAGAAAAAATATTGAGCAGCTTTAGAATTCCAAAATGTTTTCTTTCCAGAGCTTTCTTGCCTATACTATCCCCTTTAATTCTCAGGGCTATAGTGTGGGGAGGGTATTATCATTCTTTGTATTCAGGTGACACAGCTGAAGAACAGAGAGGTTTGAGGCATTGTTTTCAGTCACACAGCTCCTGGAAGGCGCATGTGAGCGCTCTCACCCAAACACATTCCTGTTCCTGCTCTTCCAGGCTCTGTGCAGCAGGTCCTGAGGGCCAGTCAAGCCTGATGCCTCCATCACCACTTCTGCTGGCGCTGAGGCTGCGGCTCTAATCTGGACTTGGCATGTGCTTCAGAGTTTTGATTCAGGAAGAGAATATTAAGAGCTACCACCCGCTGTAGCACCACTGTGTTACCTGTGTTCACTTGTTTAACACTCCCAACAACCCCACGGAAAGTTACTATTGTTATTTTACAGATGAGGAAACTGCAGTGAGGTTAAGTAACTTGCCAGTCACACAGCTAGCAGGTAGGGGAGCAAGGAGTCAAACCCAGACTCTAAAGGATTTTGTTCTCTGAGGCATTCTTCTTTTTACCCTGGAACAGCTCATCTTCTCTGGGACTGCTGTTCCAGCTGGGAGGTGCGGTGCTTATACGAGGTGGCCCTGCCTGCCAGTTTCCCCAGGACAGTTTGCGTTTACGCTTATTGTCCCACTGTAATTATTAACAGGCTTCCCTCTCATTTTTATAAGTGCCTTAATATGGATAATAAATTATATGGTCACCCTAGCTTTTATCAGGATAGGCTTGAATTAGAAGAAAATTCTCCCTGGGAACTCTCTTTACCAAAAGGGGAGTGTGTGTGAACGGCAGAAGAGCTCTGCGTGGATCTGGGCTTTACCCTGCTCATCACAGAGGGTCGTTGTTGGAGCCCAGATAACCTGACAGATCCAGAAATGCAGCCATGCCCAGAGCGGGGCGAGGGGATCCTTCCAACACATCCTCTGCTATAACCATCCGAACTTAAACTGGTTATTTGGTACTCTCACCGGCCAAAGCCTGACCCCTGGAGTTTGTATCCCTCTGTGTTCCAACTCTGCTGGCTTTTTCTCACCTTGAACCTAGCCTCTGTCACTGACCACTGCTGCCATATCAACAGTGGGAAACAAGGGCCCGTATCTGTTCTGATCTTCTTATGAACCAATTTGTTTTGCCCTTCCTCGTGGCCACAGATGGCACTCAGTTCCTGTTCGGCCATCGTGTGCTTGGCTATATTTGGTTAGAGGGAACTGGGCATTCAATTACCATCGTGACTTGACGAATGATTCCAAAGACCATCAGTCTCTGTTTGCTTGGGAAATGGGACTCATTTTTATTTATGTCCCCACGAAGTTCCAGGCATGTAGTGGACATTTAATTCTGGTAAAAACCTTATAAGATAGGTGTCATTAGCTCCATGTTACATTTTTAATATATTCCCCGATTATAAACATGAATGGGTGGTCACTGTAGTGGAAAGTCTAAAGAAAATTAAAATCATGTATAATCAGTCTGCCCTGAAATAAGTACTTCAGCATCAGTCCTGCTTACCCTGCATTTTTAGTCACCAAATTGGGATTTTATGGATAATACCTAGGTGTGCAGTCTGTTTTTTCACTCGGTAATATGTATCTTCCCATGATGCTGAATGTGCTCCGAAGGATAGTTTTTTTAATGGCTATTGTGACAATCCAGCATATGAATGTAATGTAAATTAGACATTCTCCTGTCATTAGACATTTTGGTAGTTTTGTGGTTTTCGTTATAATAAACAATACTGTGATTGAACATCCTCATACATATATCTCTCTGTCCACCTTTAACTATTTTAGCCTCTGTTTATAATTACAGTGTACTGAGAGCTATGTGTCAGAGGATGCCCTAAGACCTCATCTACTGTGTGCTGCATCAGACAT
Source organism: Ursus maritimus (assembly GCF_017311325.1). Lineage (NCBI taxonomy): Eukaryota > Metazoa > Chordata > Mammalia > Carnivora > Ursidae > Ursus > Ursus maritimus. The sequence goes on along the minus strand of NW_024424453.1, from coordinate 55,315,149 downwards.
GGTCAACTACCTGCACAGCGAGAGTCCCCGTCCCCTTCCTTCAACAGTACCGTCCTCCACCCAAGAGCCTGTTGTTAGTATTTACCAGCATGCCATGGTCAATTAGGGGAATAAACAAGCAGGGAAGAATTACAAGAAAAACAAAACGTGTCAACATTTCAAAAGAGAGGGAATCCCTTTAAGGTGTCAGAACAAATGAAACTGTTTGAAACTGTTCAGAAAATAATTCATATTCTCATTGAGCAGCTGGTCCATATCCCTTTAGGTACCCTCTCATCTCACTCCTCCCCTTCATGGCCCTAAGCTTCCTCTACATTCATGGTCTCAACAATCTCACTTCCCATTGCTCCATCTCTCTGTCCACTGCTTTCTGGCTTCTGTCTGATCACACAAGTGAAAGTGTGCTCACCGAGGTTTCTGGTAGCTTCCCTGTGGGTAACTGTAGTGGCTGCTTCTCAGCCAGCATTGTGCTTGCTGTTTCTGCAGCCTTAAGTACTTCACCACACCTTGGCCCTTGAAACATGCTCTCCCTTTGACTTCCGTTGGCTTTTCTTCCTCTCTGTCTGGCTGCAGTGGTGACCCGTGTGAACTCTTCATTCTCCACTCACCTCCTGGGGCTCTCACCTGGGCCCTCATCTCCCCCAACTCAACACTTCAGTGGCTCCAGTTTTCATCTAAATGCTCATTAATCTGGGGCACCTGGGAGCCTCAGTCAGTTGGGGGTCTGCCTTCGGCTCAGGTCATGATCTCAGGGTCCTGGGATAAGCCCCACGTCAAGGGAGCCTGGTTCTCCCTCTCCCTCTGCCACTCCCCTTGCTTGTGCTTTTTTTTCTCTCTCTCTCTCAAATAAATAAATAAAATCTTTTTTAAAAAAGTCATTATCTTAAGCCTAGGTCTCCCCACTAAGCCCCAGATTCCATACACACTGCTACTTAAGGATGCTTCTCTTAGAACCTCAAACTCTACCAGTCCTGCACTGTGCTCATATCCCTTAACCTGCTTAACCCCTCCCTTGCCCCATCCTCTCCTTTACTCCCACAACTTTTCAATTATAAGTGCTGCAAAAAACTTCCTGCTCAGTATCTCCCAGATCCACCTGGTTCTTGCCTTCTGCACCTCACTTCAGCTGCTGGCCTGTTCTCCTGGGCATCTCAAATGGCCTCCTAACTGGGCCTTCAGTTTCCAGGGTGTTTTCTCAATCCGTTCTCTACCCTGCAACAGTTCTCCTTCTAAGGTGCCAAGGGGACTGTGTTATTTCCTGTTTTTAATTGTCCCCCCTTCGTCACTGGATAAATTCTAGACTTCCTCCCTGGCTTACAAAGGTCTCCCATAAACTCATGCCTGCCTACCTCCCTTGTACTTTATGCTTCAGTTTTACTAACTTCTTGCCATTCCTCAAATAATGAGAAAGGTTCAGATATCAAAACACATTTTAAAGCTATAGTAAACAAAATCGTTTGGCACTGTAGAAAAACACAAGTAGATAAGCGCTTCAATGCAAAAAGCTGGAAGTACCAAAACACACCTAATGTGCCTAAGTTGTTTTTTTTTTAAAGATTGTATTTATTTGCCAGAGAGAGAGAGAAGAAAAGCACAAGTAGGGGGTGTGACAGGCAGAGGGAGCGGTAGGCTCCCCGCCAAGCAGGGAGCTCAATGGGGGGCTCCATCCCAGGGTCTTGGGACCATGACCAAGCAGAAGGTAGCCACTCAACCAACTGAGCTACCCAGTCCCCCCTAAGTATAAGTTTATAGTGAGCTGGGTGGTGAGACTTCCAGTCAGTGGGAGAAGGATGGGTGGATTGATAGTACTAAGTGATTGGTTAAGAATTTGGGAAGATAAGACAATGCATTGTTATACTGATATGTGGAGATCTCTTATAGATTGATAGGGTGAAGACCATAATAGAGAAATACTTTTAAGAAATACAACTGGTCAATAAATATTCAACTCTTCTTACCAATTCAAAGATATGCATGTTAGTATAAGAAATCACCTTTTTTGGCTCATGAAGTTGTCAAAGTATACAAAGATGGTAGTCCCTAATGTGCTGAGGAGAAATAGGCAAGTTTATATACCACCAAGGGTATAGACTCTTAAACATTCATATTCAACTTCACACAAACCATCAGAAGGTTTAAAAATACAAGTGCCTTTCGCCCATCAATTCTACTTTGAGTATTTTGCTCTAAGTGAATTAGTACGGATAAGTCCAAAAGTATGTTACAAAGATGTTCATTACTTAGTAGGGAAAATTGGAAACAAAGTTAATGTCTTAGCAACTGGGGAGTCCATTATGGTAAATCCCTAAAATGGAATAATATATAGTCATTTACAAGTAAATTCAAATAATACAAATATTTGGGCACCTGGGTGGCTCAGTCAGTCAAAGGTCCGACTCTTGATTTCAGCTCAGGTCATGACCTCAGGGTTGTGAGACTGAGCCCTGCGTTGGGCTCTGTGCTGGGCGTGGAGCCTGCTTAAATTTCTCTCTCTCTCAACCACAGGGAAGGGAGGGAAAACTGAATGGGAAGAAATCAGAGAGGGAGACAAACCATGAGAGACTTTGGATTCCAGGAAACAAACTGAGGGCTACAGAAGGGAGAGGGTGGGGGGACGGGGTAGCCAGGTGATGGGTATTAAGGAGGGCACATGTGGTGCTGAACACTGGGTGTTATACACAACTAGTGAATTGTTGAACATTACATCAAAAAATAATGATGTACTATATGTTGGCTAACTAAACATAATAATAAAAATTATATTAAATTTTTAAAAACAAGATTCTCTTCCTCTCCCTCTGCCCATCCCCACTCACCCCTCTCTCCCACTCTAAAAAACAACAGGGATGCCTGGATGGCTCAGCCAGTTAAGTGTCTGCCTTCGGCTCAGGTCATGATCCCAGGGTTCTGGGATCGAGTCCCTCATCAAGCTCCTTGCTCAACAGGAAGCCTGCTTCTCCCTCTGACTGCCTCTCTCTCTCTGACAAATAAGTAAAACCTTAAAAAACAAGAACAACAAATGATACACAGATTTGTTGATGGGGGAAAATATCACAATATAATGTTAAATTAACGAACTACAAAACAAAGCAGTTATATCATCATGTGGCAAAATATCGTGTTTATGCGTGTGTGTGCGAAAAACTGAAAACAAAACCCATGTTGACAGTGGTTATCATTGGTGAAATTCAAGGAGAATTTTTATTTTTCCTGTGGTATGCTTTCCCTGTGGGTTTTTCAAGTTTCCTGGCTTATGTAAGAAATACCTATATTGATAATTTTAAAACTTTTACCATGAAAATTTTCAAGCAAACACAGAAGTAGCAAGAATAGTATCACAAATCCCCATGTGCCCTCACCCAGCTTCAATTGTCAATATTTTGCCAATTTGATTTCATCTTTTTCCCCAGTGTTTTTCTCCCATTGAGATTTTTTTTTTCTCCTATTGAAATTTTTTAAAGCAAATGCTGGACACTGTAAATTTTATTCTAGAACGTTTAAAAGTTATTTTCTATGAAGGGGAAACTCAGGAACTAGCATCATGTAGATTCCATGTCACAGTCATTGATTTGAATTGATTGACTGACACAGAATTTAACTGCATATGAATTGCCCACATGCTTATTGTACGTCCAGGGTAGAAAGTCTGCAAGTTGGAAACCACTGTCTTCAGTCATGGATCCTTGTCAAACGCAGTTCCCCTTGGGAGAGGTTGTGAGTAATTTTCACCCATTTATACCTCATGCTGAATAAATTGCAGGTTTTCTGAAGGGGGGATATTTTACAAATTAACTTATTTCATGGAGGTATAATTTATACCAGCAAAGTGCACAGATCTTAAGTTTGATGAGTGTTGGCAAATGTATACACCTGTGTAATCAATACCCAGTCAAGATAAGGAACATTACCCCAGAAGGTTCCCCAGAACCCTTTTCCAAAGATCCTCTGCCCCTCTTCATTCCAACAGAGCCAAGGCAATCTCTGTTCTGATTCCCATCACCATATATTAGTTTTGCCTGTTTTTGAGTCTAAGTTTTTATCTAGAGTACTACTTCTCCAAGAATGGTCCCCGGACCAGTAGTATTAACATCACTTGGGAACTTGTTATAAATGCAAATTCTTGGGCCCTAAATATGACTTACTACTGAGTTAGAAACTCAAAAACACAGCAGTCTCTGTGAGAGGGTGTGTGTGTGTGTGTGTGTGTGTGTGTGTGTGTGTGTGTGTTACAAGCCTTTGGGTGATTCTGATTAGGTTCAAGTTTGAGGAGCACTGATATGCAGAGCCTGGGAACTAACAATAAGATTGGACAGAACAGGGGGAGCAGTGCTGGTTGTGTATGGGGTGAGTAGGGTGGGAGGGAGCTGGGCAGGTGGACACAAAAGACAGCTTCTTCACACAGCTTAGATAACACCAAAAAGAAGGAGGAAAGGTCAAGCGTTTGTGACAGAATGCCTTCATCTTGGTTTTGCGAAGTAATTATGAGGGTCTGTAGGCTGAAAATTTCTCAGAAGAAAAGCATCAACTTTCATGTAAGTTCTAAATTCTGTGGAAAATGGTTATCAGAAGCTGTAATTGGCAAATGAGTCATTTATTAATATTATTTTCTAGACAAGAACTTCCATAAAATCTCTTTTTTTGGAAAGAAAAATAACAGAAATTGCTCTTTACGTTGAAATTGCTGAAACCCAGCTTTAGGGTCTGAGAAATTCACAAACTACAGTCTCTACCAGCAGGATAATTGAGAAGTAGCAGTGAAGGCTGCCCAAATGTAAGTTTCCCTAAAGAGAATAGGATCTAGGTCTATAGCCAGCTGTTTTCCAGAACTCCCTTGTGAGATTTAAGATGGGAAGGTTCATGAGAGTAACTAATTCAAGATGAGCCTGGACATGAGTGGTGTTTTTGGCACACCCTTGGTTATGTTAACACATGGAACTGTTGTCCTGAAGTTTTTGGAATCACACCACCTAAGAAGCCATGTGTTTCCTGTCTTGGACATTTGTGGGAAATTCAGAAATACATGGTATGTGTACGCAGACTCTCAGGAGTGTGATTGTGGTTTTCCCGAGCCAGGTTCTGCCTGTGCTATTCTGGAAATTCACTGTGAGGGAGAAAGTGCCATGAATGTGGTAGGGTGTGAATCTGGCCTGAGGTTCCCCTTCATCTACTCTCAGAACAGTGACTCTACTCCCGGAGTTTCCTTCCAAGGAGCTGGTGTTGTGTCCCACAGATAGAGCTGGGTGAGACTGATGGTATTTACCAGTCTGGTGATAGTGTTTGACGAAGAGCCTCCAGTTTCCCAGAATTAGGTCCTGGTAAGAGGAGAGAAAATTAGGGTGTCCAGCATGAGCTCTAGCCAGCTGAGGATGGTGGAGGGAGAGATGGAGCCTGTTGGCCCTGACGTGCTAGCAGGAAGTCAGGCCAGCCTTGCTTGACTGAGGCTTTGGTCCATTCTTCTCAGGATGCCCTGCTCGGACTGAGTGACGACACCTCTTTGCTCAGTGGGGGCAGCCCTGGATTTGTGGCAACTGCAGATGGCTGCCTGTCCCTACTTGCCCCGTACATGAGGCAAACACTTGATCTCTTGGGCTACGCAGTCCAGATGGTTTGGGTTAAAATGCAGCACTCCGCGCTAACTTCTCTGAAATGCAGACACCCCGTTTTTTCACCCAGAATCTCTTGTGTTAAAGAACATGCATAGCAATGACTGTCCTTGAGAAAGTGCTACCAAAGTTGCAAGCTGACAGGCCAATCGGAGTGGCTTAAGGCACAAGTTCTGTGTTCTATTTTCATCTTTTTCTTAGCATATTTTCGTTTTTTAAACAATGTTCTTCTTAGATGATTTGACTACATATAGACTAAAAGCTTTCCTTTCCAGCATAAAACTAGAAGAGGAAATTCAAATTAAAAATTATTTCCTTTTTTTGAAAAGAAAAAACAAAAACATCACCACATCACTTGGATGCAAAAATTCCACTTCTAGAAGGTTATCCTAATAAAGTATGTACCAAAATGTACATATGAGCTGTTCATTTTGTAGCATTGTTTATAATAGTGAAAGCTTAGAATCAGCAAAATGTCTGTGCAATGACTAAATAATGTACTGTAGGATAGCCTTTCAAAAGATTGAGGTAATTTATGGTACTTATGTAAAAACAGCTTTAGAACATCAGGGAAAAAAACAGACTTCTAGTTTCTAGCCTAGCATGTAAGGAAAGAAATTAAATCAATAATTAATAACCTTGCCAAACAGAGAGCACCAGACCCAGATGAGTTCACTGGAGATTCTACCAAACATTTAAGGAAGAAATTATATACCAGTGGTTAAGGCCTCTCTTCCAGAAGTTAGAAGCAGAGGGAATACTTCCTAACACCTTCTACGAGGCCAGCATTTACCCTCATACCAAAATAAGACAAAGTCATTACAAGAAAGTAAAACTACAGACTGATAACTAATGAACATAAATGTAAAAACCCTCAACCAAACATGAGCAATTTGAACCTAGTGATATATAAAAAAGAATTATACACCAGAACCAAGTGGGATTTATCCCAGGTGTGCAAGGCTGGGGCAACATTCAAAAATCAATTAATATAACCCATGACATCAACAGGCTAATGAAGAAAAAACGTGTGATCTATTGATAGGTACAGAAAAACATTTGAAAACACCAATACCCATTCATAATAAAATTTAGCCAGGTAGGAACAGAGGAGAACTGCTTCAACTGTATAAAGAACATCTACCAAAAACCTAGAGCTAACATTGAACTTAATGGTGGGAAATTTGAAGCTTTCCAATGAAGATATTTATACTTTTTTTTTTTTTGTTACGTTAGTCACCATACAGTATATCCCTAGTTTTTGATGTAAAGTTCCATGATTCATTATACTTTAAATTTATTCTGTCTGTCACCACCTGAGAGGATGCAGTAGGGGGCACGCTTCCGACCACAGCCGGAGCACCCCCGGCGTTCGCTGGGGCTGGAAGTCTGATCTTTGGCCTAGGCCCCAGCTCTGTGACTGCTAGCCTCTTCCCTCCGCTAACACCAGTGAAAGCGTTACTCCACATGACAGCTCTGTGTTTGGGTCTGCCCCACAGACCTCTGAATCCAAGGATCTCACATGAGCTAGACCCCAGGGCTCCCACCGATGCGGGAGCAGGAAGGCTTGGTTCTCCCCTCCTCACCTTAGGGGCTTCCTTGCTGGCTGAAGTCTTGGGTTTTTCATAAGAAATTTGCAAGTTTTAACACAAACCAATCTACGGTCATTCCTAAAAGGCTCATTTCCAGTAAGAAAATATGTACCAGTAAAAACATTCTCACGAGAGAATTAGAACAGGGGGGTTAAAAGGAAACCTGGGCCCCATCCCCCTAAAGTGACTCTCGGGGCCAGCTTGAGGGCACAGCATTTGCGGAAGTTCCAGGGAGTGGCAGGGGCTCTTCTCCATCTTAAGATCCAAGCGTGGGGCTCACCCACAGAGTGAACCCAAATGAAAACTGCAGACTTGGGTGATAATGAGGTGTCAATGTAGGTTCACAGCTTGTGAGAGAAGTGCCGTGCAGCTCTGCCGTGGGATGTTCCTAACAGGGCAGACTGTGTGTGTATGGAGACAGGGGACATATAGGAATTCTCTGTACTTTCCACTCAGTTGTGTTGTGAACCTAAAACTGGTCTGAAAAAATAGGTTTTTTTTTAAAAAAGCAGGTATCAGTAATGCATATGATATAATCTTATTTATGTTAAAAACCACACACACACACACACACACACACACACACACACACACACACGGAACTATACCCGTCTAAGGACGCCTGGGTGGCTCAGTTGGTTAAGTGTCTGCCTTCAGCTCAGGTCATGATCTCAGGGTCGTGGGATTGAGCCCCAAGTCAGGCTCCCTGCTCAGCGGGGAGCCTGCTTGTTCCCTCTCATTCTCCCTCTGTGGTTTCCCTCTCTCTCTCTCTCTCTCAAATAAATAAATAAAATCTTGAAAAATTTTTTTTAAAAAAAGAACTGCGCTTACCTAAGTCTGTATGTCTGTTGGTGCGTGTCTATACCTATGTCTGTTTGTGTGTGTAGACCAAACCGGTAGCAGCGTCGCCCTCAGAGCTGAGCCTGGGGGAAGGGAGAGGCACCTTCTGCGGCACTTCAGTCTGTAGCCTCTCAGCTTCTCGGCGTAGAGTACCCGTTCTCGTAGTAAGGAAGACAAAAAGGAGCTGCTAGGCCTGTGTCTCTGAGTCCTCCTTTCAAGGAGGCATGAGAGGGTAACGTTGCCCGGCGATCTCAAACTACAAAGTTGCAGCACTTCACAGCACATTTACTCATTCAACAAGTCCTTTTCTGAGTGCCTCCTTTGGGCCAGGCATTTGTCCAGGCTCTGGGGATGCCGAGGGTGAGGAGAAGCAGCCCCTGTGATGCCTGCGCAGGGTGCGGGCAGCCCCCGGGGAGGGGGAGAGCTGTTTTTAACCTGGTTTTCTCCCAGGCTGCAGAAGCGCTGCCTAGTTTGGGAAAGCTGATTGTGACTCCTTGTCCTCAGAGAAGCCGTGCGGAGACCCGCCCTCGTTCCCACACACCATCCTGCAGGGCCGCACGGGCCTGGAGATGGGGGATGAGCTGCTGTACGTGTGCGCGCCGGGCCACGTCACGGGCCACCGCGAAACCGCCTTCACCCTGCTGTGTGACAGCTGTGGGGAGTGGTACGGCTTGGCGCAGGCCTGCGGGACAGGTAAGCCGCCCCCACGCACGGGGAGCACAGCCACCCCATGTGCTGGCTGGTTTGGGTGGGCTTTTCTCCACAACGGCCCCTTTGAAAGACACTTTCAGACCTTTCTCCTGAACAGCTCCATTCTAACTTATTTAGAAAGTTTAGCCACAGGGGCGCCTGGGTGGCTCAGTCGTTAAGTGTCTGCCTTCGGCTCAGGGCGTGATCCTGGCGTTCTGGGATCGAGCCCCACGTTGGGCTCCTCCGCTGGGAGCCTGCTTCTTCCTCTCCCACTCCCCCTGCTCGTGCTCCCTCTCTCGCTGGCTATCTCTCTCTCTGTCAAATGAATAAATAAAATCTTAAAAAAAAAAAAGTTTAGCCACAATAGCTAAATTGTGGAAGGAGCCGAGAAGCCCTTCAACAGATGACTGGATTAAGAAGATGTAGTCCATATATACGATGGAATATTACTCAGCTATCAGAAAGAACGTTTACACAACATTTACAGCAACATGGACGGGACTGGAGGAGATAATGCTAAGTGAAATAAGTCAAGCAGAGAAAGACAATTATCATGTGATTTCTCTCATCTATGGAACATAAGAACTAGGAAGATCGGTAGGAGAAGAAAGGGATAAAGAAAGGGGGGTAATCAGAGGGGGAATGAAGCATGAGAGACTATGGACTCTGAGAAACAAACTGAGGGCTTCAGAGGGGAGGGGGGTGGGGGAATGGGATAGGCTGGTGATGGGTAGTAAGGAGGGCACGTATTGCATGGTGCACTGGGTGTTATACGCAAATAATGAATCATGGAACTTTACATCAGAAACCAGGGATGTACTCTATGGTGACTAACATAATATAATAAAACAATATTATTTAAAAAAAAAAAAAAAGAAAGTTAACCTGGAAATCCAATCAGGAGACGGTACTGCGAAACAATGCTTGTGGTGAAAGGGACTGGGATTGGTAACCTGGGCCGGGAGGGCTGTCATGAATGTAGGCTGCAAGCTGGGCTTCCCTGAGTGGTGAATCTGGTGACTGGGCATAACCCTTGTGGGGACCTTGCGGGCTTTGCTATGGCTTGTGACAGGAGCTTCTGGCTCTTGGGAGGCATGGCCCTTGGAAACCAGGGCGGGTCCACAGCCACACATGGAAGTCCTGCTCCCTTGCCCCAGAGCAGTCTTGGGAGAGGGGCGGGTTGCGGGGGTAAAGGGTGAGGCAGGGAGAGTAAGACAGCTGTGTGGCCTGGCCCCACTGAGAGCTGCCTGTCGCTGCCCTGCAGCCTTCCTGTTTCCTGGCCTGTAGCCTACGGCAGTCACTGAACTCACATGTTTAGTTGAGAGTGAAAAGACTCCTAGTGGGCCTCGACAGAAACCTGATCTGGCTCCCCTTAGATGTCCTCACTCCGTTATTGTCCTATACCTGGGGGTCACAGGTTTCTGCGTCCCACCTCCGCCCAGCCCCCAAGGGATTCTCCCGGCAGCAGAAATCACTGTCCCCAGCCACAGCCTGACCTGCACGTATGGCTTCATGCCAGACTCTGAATTGTTCCCTGACCTCACAGGGCTCCTCTTACCCCAAGACTCCTTCAGGGACCACCTCCTGACCTCCATGATATCTGGTTACCAAGCAGAGGCTGGCTCCACGGAGGGTGAATGACTCCAGCACCACAATTGAATGTATTGGACAGCGTGTCCCTAGAACATCCTGCAGATCTCATGGGACCATGATAAGAGTAGGGTGCCGTCTCGTCTTTGAGATTCATCCACGTTGTTGCCAAGCGGGGGTGTGTTGTCTTCACTGCTGCTTACTAAGTGTGAATGCAGCACCATTTATTTCTCCAGGTGCTGGTGGACATCTGGCTTGTTTTCGTTTGGTGGCCATCACAAGCCACCCTGCCGTGATTGTGCTCGTCCAGGCCATTTGGTTCACATGTGGACCTATTTCAGCTGGTTCTGGGAGTGGAACTGCTGCCCATGGGGTCGCTGTGTCTCCAGCGTTAGTGGGTGCTGCCAAGCATTCCAACCACTTTACTGTCTTGTCCGAGGGTTCCCGTTGTTCCGCGTCCTCACCAGCCCTGGGGTTGGGAGACTTTCCCCTCTGCCAACCTGGCGACCACCCTGGGTGACTAGTTGTGATGTCCATTTGTCTGCTTGAGCACTTACCATATGTTAAACAGGCACCAGCATTTCCTCTGTAAAATGGCGATCCAAGTTTCTTGCCCATTTTTCTAATTGATTCCAATTATTTACATAATGTAGGGTTTCTTTTTTACATAAAACTTTCGTACTATGTTGCAAACATTTTCTCGCATTCTGTGGCTTGTCTTTCTCCTCTTGGAGGATCTTTTAATGAATAGGTTTTTGTCTTTTAATTGTTTATTTCACTGCTTCTCAAACTCTGTGGACCATTAAAAATTGTTTTCTGGTATTGGCAGACTGATACTTTAGCAAAACGCAGTAAGAATCAATTAATATAAAGCTAAAATAGGGACGCCTGGGTGGCTCAGTCTGTTCAGCGTCTGCCTTCAGCTTGTCTCGGTCCCAGGGTCCCAGGGTCCCAGGGTCCTTGCTCAGCAGGGAGTCTGCTTCTCCCTCTGCCGCTCCCCCTGCTCATGCTTGCTCTCTCTCCCTCTTCCTCTCTGACAAGTAAATAAAATCTTAAAGAAATATATGAAGCTAAAATAAAGATATTCCAAATATAAACACTATTTTTTGTTAAATTAAATAGACATAAAATTCCCCTGCCAGATTGTTACGAAAGCTTCTAAAAACATCCTCTCAGTGTATCTACGTGCCTCGTTGCGGACTAGCAGCAAAAGTTACAGACGGGGACAAGCACTAGAAGCACTGTTTTAAGCAATCTTCCGGCACTTTCCACCTCATTATAACATTGCTGTCACTGTGGTAGGCAGGAGCTCCTTGCCAATACTGATCATTCGCCTGCAGGAGAAAAGCAGGCCTGAGGCCCAGCTCGCGTCTGTGGACTGTGTCCCCTCAGCGCAGACCTGTACCCAGCCTGAGACCGGTAAGGAGCTGGCTTTATTCTGGTGCGGCTCAAGCGGCCGGCTCAGGAGCCACGCCCACCAGCCAAAAGGGCTGCGCAGGCCCCAGCCGCCTGAGAACTAAATGCAGGTTTTGTGTGTCTGCAATGGTGTTTATTTTCTCACGGCAAGGCAGAGTTGTTGGAGCTTTCAGCTGGCGGCCAGGAATCCTGGTTCCTGTACTTGGCTTAGTATACAGACTGTTACAGTTTTCGTTCCCCTGTAGATTTAACATTTGAACTAGCTGTGTCACTGTAAGGGTGTGTGTGTGTGTGTGTGTGTGTGTGTGTGTGTGTGTGTGTGTGTGTTACAAGACTGTCTTCACCAGGGATTTCACTCCCTCTTGCACATTTATTTTTATGGTAAATATCCACTTTTTTGATGAGGGAACGGCTTCAAATGGGGGAAGAGTCATCTTGGGAGAGCGAGCCACACGAGGATTTGGAGCTGGACCCAGGCGGGTCTGGATAACAGCTCTTCCTTGTAGGGGCTGACTGGCCACTTACCCACATCCCTGCCCATGGCGGGGCCTAGGGGCCATGTGCAAACTGGGGCAAAGCTGTCCCATCACTAAAAGCAACTCTAAACACCAGGTGCCTCAAAGGAGACAGAAGCTGTAGAGGACACAGTGGGAGGGAGAGCTGGAAAGCAAGGTGAAATTTTAAAGGAAGCGTGTGGACGTGCTCAGTGATGTGAAAGGCTGCAGACAGCGAGTAAATGAAGAGCTACAAATGCGTGCCTTGGCTTCACAGCATGCAAAGGTTCTGGTGCTCTCATATTTTCAGTGTGAATGTGGGGAGTGGGATGCAGCTGGGCCACACTGCAGTGAGTGCAGGAATGAATCAGGATGAGGAAGGGGGTGGGGGGCAGACAATTCCTTCTGGAATCTCTGGGGCTCATGAAGAGGACTAGGCAGAGACATAGGGCAGAGATCAAGAAGATGGAGGACCAAAGAGATTGTGGGGGTTTGTATTGTTTGCTTGCTTGCTTCTGTTATTTTAAGGTGGGAGAAACTTCAGTTTACGTAAATGACAATATAAAGGCTTGGTAGAGAAGGGGAAACTGAACTGTTTTCTTGACTTCCTTGAGCCTTAATTTGTTCATATGAAAACATGGATACTAGTTTTCACATAGATTCCCCCATGGGGTTCCTGCAGGTGCCTCACTTAGAACAGGACCTTCGAGATGATTGGGCTCAGGAGTGTTCTTCTTTCCCTTTCACCTTCATGCTGATCCGGGACGGCATTCAGGCCCCCTCACTTATGGGATCTAGGGGCTCTGTGCATAACTCTGGCTCCCTCCCCGCTTCCTTGTGTGTTATTGACTCCAGCCCCTATTACCACAAGTAACCAAAGGCATCCTCTGACTTAGAACTGTCTGTTCCTTGAATGAGAAGTTAGCCTTTGCCAGCGGGTGTCTCAGGTCCTGGAGACCAGAAGCTGGGGCCACAGCTGCCTCACTCCTCCAGGGAGTGCTTGTCCCCTCTGTAGTGGGGCCTGGCTACTCACCCTCCTTCCCTCAGGCCCTCAGGACATGGGACTTCCCCCTACCCTTACCCCAGAATATTTCCTTGTGAGCTGCTGGGGCCACTCCAAACCCTCTGGTAGAAGCTGCCCATAGATGCTGCCTCAGGAGCTGCTCTGCTGAGGTCCCTTATTTCCCTTCTTGACTTCTCCAGGCCCAGAGAGCCTTCAGGCATGAGTACCTTGGACGTCAAAACTTAAAAGAACTTGGGGGCTCTGATGAGTTTGGTATTGGAGATTCTGAAAGCTTCAGGGGTCCAGCTACTATGAAGACTATTCCATTCAAAGTTGTCATTGTATAGACATTTGAAGACTGACTGGACATCTTGGGCCAAATTCTCTAAAAGCAGAGTCTGTTCAGATGCATGTGGTTTACTGAGGGAGGGAAGCAGGAGAGGTGAGGAGAGGAGACGATGTGATCTCAGTGGCATTCTCCCTTTGCCTGATCTCATGAACTGTGCCACGTGTTCATCCCACTCTGAAGCAAGGAGGCCAGCCCTGAGTTCCTCTGTCTCCACCCGTCATTGGTTGCCAGGGCTAGGTGGCCTGGTGCGCATGTGGCACCCGAGTGAGGCTCCCATTCCCCCAAAGGCAGCTCTCCAGAGAAGGGTAACAGCGGTGAACCATTAGCTGCCAACACTCCCAGCAGCTGGGGGATGGGTGCACTGGCCTGGGAAAGGGGCCATGAATGGGATGTCAACAGCACCCACTCCTACAGTGCGGAACATAGTTGTTTATTAAACCCTCAATCCTGGAAAGCAGCAGTTTGTTTGCTTGCTTGCTTTTTAATCCATTAGTAAGACGGGGACTGGCTGAACGACCTTGCTGAAATTTAAAATTTGTGATGATGAGCATGAATGAACCCACAGGGGCATGCACACCTGGGTTAGTGGGGGTGCTGCCCGGGAGGTGCAGGAGGATGTCTTGCTCACATGCTGCCTGGGTTGTGTGTTCACTGCAGTTAAGATCCAGCCTCAAGTGGTGGTAGTGAGGTCTCTCACCTAAGCATGGTGACTTCGTGCGACCATTAACTTAAATGGGTAAGGACTTACTTGCCTGCCATTTTTTCCCTCTGTGTGTTGGTATCTCTCGAGCTTTGGTTCCTAGAGGCAAGGTCTGCATCTGGCCCTTTAACTTTCCATTCTCCTGTCCAAATCCACACATTTTCTTGGTTTCTGCCCTCCCCTGGGCATCAGGAAATGTCTGCCATGCCTCTCTAATGTTCTCAGTATCTAACTATAATTGGTTGTTGCCCTAATTGCAGAAACATCCTCATGCTTTGCCTGCTCTGTGTGCATGCAGTAGACATCCATGCTAGCTTTGCTTTCCTTTGAGCTTCTTACTTTGCCAGGTCCCGTGTCCATCTTCAAGGCTCTGTTTCCTCTCTGGTCACCTGTTCCCTCAAAATAGTCTCGACCTCTCAGCCCTCTAAGAGGCCTCCCCTGGCCACATGACCCCGGTGATGGTGCCCATGCAGTCTCACTTGTGGCTTTCCCAAGGAGCCTCTGGTTCCCTGGCATGCTCAGTGTCTTGGCTTCATGCTGCCTTCAACACCTCTGTTCTCCCCTGACTTCAGCGCTCAGTGGTCCTGTGGCCTCTGCCCTGGTTCCAGGCAGGGCTGTTTATCCCGTCTTTGTGGTTAGCTTGGGAGAGACCAGCTGCTGCAAAGTAGCATAGGGCAGATGACCCAGGAAGTGAAAGACTTGTACACTCTTCCTCTGTGATTTGCCCTTTGTTTCTCCTTTAAAACTTGCCCTGACAAAGGGCACCTGCCCAGTGTTAAGACGGGCTTGGAAAAGCCTTTAAGACTTTCCACCCCAAGCTCCATGGGTTTGGTTTATATTTTCTGGTCTATAATATCAGCAACGTGAGAGACACCCAGTTTGACCTCGCCCTACCAGCCCCACCACTTCCGAGTCCAACAACAAATAGACAGCTTCTCCTTTTCCCTTCCCTGGCCTGTCACAGCTGTGGAAACAAGTTAGGCACAGAGAAAGAGCTGTCATAAAACCAGACACTTGCTCCATGCCGTCTCTGTCCTGAGAGTGATATTTTTTGTTTTGCTTCCCCTGCTTTTTAAAAAAGATTTTATTTATTTATTTGACAGACAGCACACAAGCACAAGCAGGGAGAGGCAGGCAGAGGGAGAAGCAGGCTCCCCACTGAGCTGGGAGCCCAATGAGGGACTTGATCCCAGGATCCTGGGATCATGACCTGAGCTGAAGGTAGATGCTTAACCGACTGAGCCGCCCAGGCATCCCATGTTTTTGTTCCCTTTTCTCAATAACTTGATTGAGGTTTAATTTGCATACAATAAACTGTGCCCGTTACAACTACAAGAGTCTCTGAGTTGTCACAGGTTCAAACAACCACAAAACCATCACCACAACCGAAATAGAGAACATTTCAATGAGAAGTGTCTTCCATATTTTTTCTCATTTAATCTGCACAAATCTGAGGGCAGAAATGGCTAGCTCCAATTTACAGATGGGAAAACTGAGGTACAGAAGAGTTCAGTGACTTACCCGCGTCACACAGCTAGAAAGCAGCAGAGCCAGGATACAAAAGCAGGCATGCCTCGCTCCAGCATCCATCTCATCTCTGTGCTTCCTCCAGGGGCCTGTGCCGCTCGAGGAGAACAAAGCCACAGGGCAGTGCAAGGCCCCACAAACTAGTGGTTCCCTCCGTATGTTCCTTTGCTCTTTTATCTCACTTCTAAAGCCTTCCTTTTGTTTTTTTTAAATTAACTTCAATTTCTCTTTGTCTTCATTTTTTGGATTTAACTTCCTTCCTAGAATAAAGCATGAGACGACAACTGAATTTAGAATTTCCTTGTCAATATTGCCATATTTGTTCAGAGGTTCATTGAACCAGTGGTTATTTCTGGCTTGTCTTGTTGTCTTTTTCAGAATTACTATTTTTAAAGACTATGTAGCCAAGACCAGAGAAAAAAGAAGGTATGTGTGGGCTTCTGGAAATGCACTAGCATGACGCCCTGAGAGAGAGCCTCAGGGTTCTGGGCTGTGACTTTGTGTCCTTCAGCCCGGTCACACCTGGATAGACGTGGGCAGGACACCAGCAAGCCCTCTGCTTTTACTCCCGAGTTCTCTTGATCTATGGTCTTCTGTTTTCCCAAAGTAACAGTGAAATAGAAACACCCAGGGGATGACCTGATTTTTCCCATGGAGTTTACATCTTCTGGACTTGTTGATCTAATCAGAAGGCCCCGTGTTGTGTTAGCCCAGGTTTCAGGGAGAGTGTGGGAGAGGGGAGAGGGCAAGAAGGATGGCTGGATGATTTGGGGAGTGTGGACATAACAGAGGGGAGCTGAGAGAACGAGCATCTCAGCAGCCACAGAGCTGGGCTTTTCCTGCTTGCGGGCAGAATTTAATTTGGGGTTGCAATTCAGTGAATAACAAACTTGACTCTTACTCATGAGGAGAAAAACAGGCTTGGGATACTTTGTCAGGGATAGACTATTGGTAAACAGTTGGTGTCCTTGTCTTCATTTGAGGTTTGAGAAAACTGTGACACGGTGAAAACCTGTTTCTGAGCCAGGACCTTGGCCTGAGAACCTGGGGAGAGAGGAAACAGCCCCAGGCTGCTGTCCAGAGATGTTCTAGGCTCGGGGGGTTCTGGAGGTGGAGCCTTCACAGACACACACACACGTGCACATACACCCTCACGCACCCACACACAGAACTCACACTCTCACACTGATTGTAGGGGTCCAGTCAAGGGAGGTCCCCCCACAGCCACAGTGCACTGACCTTTCCCAAACTTGTAGCTCTAACTCTGCATGAGGCCAGTGTTTCCTGCAAGACAGGGGGTGGGGGAAGAAAACATGGTTCAGGTACTGCCCGCATTCCAGGTGCCTTTTGACTTCATGACATATTTAGTTAAGCTCATGGGGTAGGTTATACAGGAGAAGGGACTGAGAAGACATTGATTATGCCCGGTACTGGAACTAAGACCCCCTTTACTCTTCTTTGCTAGTGTCACGAATCAAATAATGCCCTGGGGCTTGATGGACTTCCAGACCGAATCACGCTTTATCAAAACGGGCTTCTACCACTCACTAATTCACCTCTTCACTCACTCGTTTGTTCACTCAGCAAACGTGTCTGGAGTGTCTACTGTGTGCCAAGCACCGTCCTGTGTGCAGGGTATGCCAAGGCAGAATGCCTCGTTCCCGGCGTTCCTGGGCTGGGAGGGGCCGGGCATGCTTTGCAGTGAGCAGAGTGTTGGACCCAGTGCATAGACGGATGCTGCTCCCATCATTCCTGTGCGTAACACGTGATTCCCAAAGAAGACATGTAAGGTTTAAGTCTCAAGCACCATCAAGGTCTACACTGGAGTTACCCTGTCCATATAAGGATGAGAAGTGTCTCCAAATTATCCTTAGCCCATCCACATTCAGAAATCCCTTGCATTTTACCAGAGGAAAGCCCATTCCTAATACGTATCATCATAGTTCATAGGCCACTAATTTTGCCAATAGCCATTTCAAATATTCAGGGCACTAATTAGCATAGCAGTGGTTTTGAGGAAGGTACAGATAATAGAAGTACTTGTAGTAGGCACATCCAGAGGGTGAGTTTCCCGATGAGAATGTTGAGTGTCCACCCCTGGACTGTGAATTCTTGATTGCAATGTCAGCAGCCACTGCTTTACAGCTTAATGTAAGTGACACATAACATCAAACAATATTTTCTTGAAATATTTTTTTGTAAATATCACAACTAAATACAATATGTGTAAAAACTAAAAAAAAAAAAAAGTACAACCATCCTAGGAAGAATGAATGCCTACTGTATTTATGATTGAATGACAACTTAACAATGTAATATTGTTGAATTACATGGAAAACACTCCTAGCGTCATCTTCCTATCATTGCCTTGCTAAGACTTTCCAGACTTCCAAGACCATGAACTATGTTTTCCCTGTTTAAACTTTATTTCAGTGGAAGCATAAAGGACGTCTTGGGTATGACTTCCTTTGTCCAACATTATGTCTGTGAGACACATCCATATTGTTCCATGAAGCTGTAGTTCGTTCTTCTTTCTTGCTGTGGAATATTCCATTCTACCGTTGATGAATATTTTTGTTGTTTCAAGTTTGAGGCTATTATAAGGACATTCTTGTGCAGGTCTTTTGGTGTCTGTGTGGCATGTGTTCCTCTTAAGCATATGGGAGTTAAACTGCTGGGTCATAGGGTATGGATATGTTCAACTTTTAGTAGTTAATGTTTAGCCAGTTGTCAAAATGGTTGTACCAAGTTATGCTTCCAGCAGCAGTGTACGAGGGTTCCAGGAGCCCCATATCCTCACCAATAGTTGGTATTATCAGTCTTCTTGACTTTAAGCATTCCAATGTATAGGTCATAATACCACTTAATTTTAATTCCCCCATTATTAATGATGTTGAGCACCTTATCAAAATGTTTATTGGCTATTTGAATATCTCATTTCTGAAGTGTCTATTCATTTCTCTCACTCATTTTTCTACTGGGCTGTCCATTTATTTCATATTGATTTGTAAGAGTTCTTTATATGATTCTAGATACCAGAACTTTTGAGGTTATATATGCCGCAAATATCTTCTGCTGATAAGTTGCCTTTTCACTTTCTCCATAGTATCTTTGATGAAAGGAATGTATACATAGTCTAATTTATTAATCTTTTCCTTTAAAAAAGGTTATGGTGAAAAATATATAACATTGGGGTGCCTGGGTGGCGCAGTCATTAAGCGTCTGCCTTTGGCTCAGGGCGTGATTCCAGCGCTCTGGGATCGAGCCCCACATCAGGCTTCTCTGCTGGGAGCCTGCTTCTTCCTCTCCCACTCCCCCTGCTTGTGTTCCCTCTCTCACTGGCTGTCTTTCTCTGTCAAATAAATAAATAAAATCTTTAAAAAAAAAAAAAAAGAAAAATATATAACACAAAATTTACCATCTTAGCCACTTTTGAGTATACAGTTCAGTAGTGTTAAATATGTTCATGTTGTGAAACAGATCTCCAGAACATTTTCCTCTTGCAAAACTGAAACTCTGTACCCATTGAATAACAACCACCCTTTCCCACCTGCCCCCTGAGCCCCCAACAGCCCCCCTTCTCCTTTCCATTTCTGTGAATTTGACTACTCTAGGTACCTTGTATAAATGGAATCAGACAGTATTTGCCTTTTTGTGATGGGCTTATTTCACTTAGCACAATGTCCTCAAGGTTCATCCGGGTTGTAGGCTATGATAGTAATCCTTTCCACATCAGCTTTTATTTATTTTAAATATCAGGTTAAGGAAATTTCCTTATATTCCTAAGTCCTAAGGGTTTTTACCTTGACTTTAGTCAGATGCTTTTCTGAAACTCCCTTTTTCCTTTTTTCTTTTGTAGAGAGAGAAAAAACACATGAATGTGAGTGGGGGTAAGGGAGGGAAGGGGGAAAGCACAGGGAGAGGGAGAGAGAATTTTAAGCAGGCTCCACACCCAGCGAGGAGCCCAACGTGGGGCTCTATCTCACAACACTAAGATCATGACCTGAGCCAAAATCAAGAGTCAGACACTTAATCAACTGAGCCACCCAGGTGCCCCTGAAACTCCTTTTTTCAAATAAACCAATCATGAGTTCCTGGGGTAAACCTAGCTTGGTGTGATAGATTATCCTTTTAATATAATGCTTAATTATTCAGCCTATCAACACTAATATATTACTGGTTTCTATTTGTCAATATTTTATTTATGATACTGCATCTATGTTTACTAAGAATGGTCTGCAAAACTACTTTTTTGTCATGTCCTTGCCAGGTTTTGGTACAAGGTTACACCAGATGTATGAAATAAGTTGGGAAGTATTTCCTCTCCTTCGGTTCTCTGGAAGAGTTTGTGTAACATTGGAATTATACTCCTAAATTTTTTGATAGAATTCATTGGCAAAGCCACCTGTGCCTAGTTTTCTGTGTGTAGTGAGATTCAATTTCAGTAATAGTTAATGGCATATAAAATTTTTCTCTTTCTTCTTGTGGCACCTTTGATGACCTTCTTCTAGGATTTTGTCTATTTCATCAGAGTATTTTTTGAGGGGTTGCCTGACTGGCTCGGTCAGAGGACCATGCGACTCTTGATCTCAGGGTCATGAGTTCGAACCCCATGTTGGGTGTAGAGATTACTAAAAAAATAAATAAATAAACTTTAACAAATAAAATAAACTTAAAGAATTTGGGGGGGCATAAATTTATCATAATCTTGTTACTGTCTTTTCTGACAATATCTGAAAGATCTGTGGTGATGCCTCTTTCTATTCCTGATGTTTTCATTTGTGTTCTTTCTAAATGTTTCTGAAGTAGTCTTGTCTAGGGACTTATCAATGTTTTGAGCTATCAATCAGTAGTTCTTTTCCAAGAATGAACTTTTGGCTACATTGATCCTTTATTGTATGTTTGGTTTTTATTTTATTAATTTCTGCTCTTTTTTATCTCCATCCTTTACTTTTTTAAGTAGGCTCCACCCCCAGTGTGGAGCCCAACATATGGCTTGAACTAACAACCCTGAGATCAAGACCTGAAGTGAGATCAAGAGTTGGGGCTTAACTGAATGAGCTATCTAGGTGCCCCTCCTTCCTTTACTTTCTTTGTGTTTAACTTACTCTTCCTTCCCCAGCTTCCTGAAATCAATGTGATTTTTCAGACTTTTTTCTTTTCTAACATAGGTATTAAAGCTATAACTTCCCCTGTTAGCACAGTGTTTGCTGCTTCCCACAAGTTTTGATATGTCACTTTTCATTATCATTCAGTTAAAATATTTTCTAATTTCCATTGTAATTTCTCCTTTGACCCATGAATTATTTAGAAATATTTTGTTCAGGCATGCCTGGGTGGCTCAGTCGTTAAGCATCTGCCTTCGGCTCGGGTCATGATCCCAGAGTTCTGGGATCGAGCCCCACATTGGGCTCCCTACTCAGCAGGAAGCCTGCTTCTCCCTCTCCCAGTCCCCCTGCTTGTGTTCCCTCTCTCGCTGCCTCTCTCTATATATCAAATAAATAAATAAAATCTTAAAAAAATATTTTTTGTTCAATTTCTATGCAATACAGGAATTTCCTAGTAATTTTTTGCCTAATTTCACTATGGCTGGAGAACTTAATTCTTTAAATTTGTTGACATTGCATTTATGGTCAACTTTGTAAAAGTATTCTGTGTGTATTTGAAAAGAGTGGTTTTTCTGCAGTTGTTGGATGTGACCTACATATGTCGAGTAGATCAAATGTATTAATTAAGCATGTTTTTCAGATATATATTCTTAGCTCTTTGCTTGCTCTAATTGTTAATGATAAAGGTATTTAAAACATCTCTGTATGCTCATGGATTCATGTGCTTCTTTTTTTAGTTCACATGTTTTAGATACATATATTTTGAAGCTCTGTTAATTACATACACATTTAAAAGTTAATATCTTCCAGATAAATTGAAACATTTATCTTTATGAAATGACCTTCCTGATCTCTAGTATTATTTTTTGGCTTATGGTCTTTTTTGCTGGTTAGTCTTTCCATAGAATATATTTTTTTTCATCCTTTTAGTTTCAACTTCCCTGTACAGTTCTACTTAAAGTATATCTCTTAAAAGTATCATAGAACCAATTGGAGCATTAATCCATTTTTACATTTAATCATCAATAGGTTTGGGTTTAACATTACTGCCTTTTTGTTTTCTCTCAGTCCTAGCTTTCTTTGTTCTTTATTCTCTACTTTCTTGCATTCTTTTGGAGTGACTAAGCATTTTTAAAATGATTATATTTACCCTCTCTATGATATTCTAACACATTCTCTTTTTTTAAGATAAACTCTACCCGCAGCACGGGGCTTGAATTCACAACCCCAAGATCAGAGCTGCAGGCTCTACAGACTGAGCCGGCGAAGTGCCCCTCTAACACATTCTTTTACTCTTCTTTTAGTTGTTACCCTAGAAATTATAACAGGTATCCTTGACTTATCAAAGTTGATACCATTTCCTGGACAATTTAAATACCTTCAGCTATTTTGACTACAATTACCTCCTCCCAATTTCTATGCTGCTGTCATGTGTTTCAAATAATAAGGGTGTGTGTGTGTGTACTTGTTTTAATTAATTCATTAATTAATTAGTGTACTTGTTTTATGCAGGCAGTATTATTCACTTAGATCTGCCCCCAACTCGTATTTACCTGCTTCATTATTCTTTCCTTCCTACATCTTGGGGCTTTCAGCAAGGATATTTTCACAGAGTAAGAATTCTACCTAGGTCGGCAGTTCTTTTCTTCTAACACTTTTTTGTTTTCAAGATTTATTTATTTGAGAGAGAGGGAGCACACACGGGCATGAGCAGGAGGGGCAGAGGAAGAGGGAGAGGGAGAATCCCAGGCAGACTCTGTGCTGAGTGCAGAGCCCCATGTGGGGCTCGATCTCACAACCCTGAGATCATGAACTGAGCCAAAACCAAGAGTCAGTTGTTCAACCAACGGCAACACCCAAGTGCTCCTCTTCTAACACGTTAAAGGTATCACAGGGTCTTCTGGCTTTCTTCTTCTTTTTACTTTTTAAGTCACTCTCAGTCTATTCATTGCTTTTTTGAAGGTTATGTGCCTGCTTTCACTGGTTACTTTTTTTTTCTCTTTGGTTTTCAGCAGTTTTAATTTGATGTGCCTGCACATAATTTTCTATGAATTTATTCTGCCTGAAGTTTGCATTGACTCTTGAATTTGAGTCTTTATGTCTTTTTCTCAGTTTTGTAAAATTCTCAGTCTATTCCATTCCTCACAGTTTCTGTTTATTTTTTAGTTCTGTCTTGATGTTACATCGGTCCTCAATTTGATTCCTGATGTTTAAAATCATACTTTTCACGATATTCTATTATCACCCCCCCACACACTTTGAACTTTTGTTCTATTGCACCCACTTTCTTCTTAAGTTCTGTAATGTGGAGCCATTGTGAGGGATTCATTCTGTTCCATAAATTCTTTCTTCTAAGTTAGGTTCTTTGCCTTTTACACGCATCTTCCTTTCATCCAGAAAAGAGAATGGTAGCTAGAAGGGGACGACTAGTGGAAGGGGTATGTAGTTTTCCTTTTGTTTATCTGTTTGCTTTAAAATATCTGGGCTCTGCTCCCTCTTCAGAAAGGTTAAGGGTCCTATGGCGAGATTTACTTCACCTTCAGAAGGCGAAGTCCTGCTGTCTTGGATTCCATCAGGAACAATCAGCCCTGCTGCCTACTGGTCTGGTTCTCTCCACCCACTTGACTTCTGTCTAGGATTTGCTGACTCCTTGGTACAGTTCTTGAAGGGTGAGCGTGGGTTAGGAGTGGAGCCATGCTGGCCTTCTCTACTCTGCTCCAGAATCTTCTGTTTCTCCTCTGATAACTGGTTTTTGAAATTTGTTGCAAAATATTATGTCCTTTTCCATGCATGGTGGTTGTTTGTAAAAACTTTTTCCTGATGTTTAATATAGTTTTTGCATTTTAAAAAATTCATATTCAACAAGCCTAGCTGTGTGTGTGTGTGTGCACATGTGCACGCACACATGTATTTTAAAAAATGTGGAGTTTCCTCATTTTGAAAGGTATAGGGTAGAGAAAATATGTGATGCTGTTTCAGCTGTACCATTTGGATATTTTCAAGCATGGCCTATCATCCAGCCTAATGATAAGGTCGTCTTTACTTCTGCCCCTGGTCTGGAGTGTGAACAGTGAGGTAGAAGAAAGAAAAGGCAGAGCAGAGGGAGGGTTCGTCGGAAGCGCAGGAAGCACATGGAACCGCAGCTGAGGACACAGACTCAGGATTTGGGCAGAAGAGAAGGGAAGAAGCCCGAGCGGAGGTTTCAGGCAACGAATACCCTGAAGCACTGGAAGATTCTGAGTAACCTTACATACACTTCTTAGCTGTTGCCTGTTTGCCCATGGACCACATCGGTGCTGGCGCCTGCTGGGGTTGTAAGGCGATGGCCGTGAGGACCACGAGAGAACACACCCACCCACCACCCGCCTGCACATGGGCCCCCTGCCAGCTTTCTCTCCGGCACGACTCTGCAAATGTGTGCTCCTTTAGCTCATATCCCCAACGGTCAGTGAGCTCCGGTGGATGACCACCTGAAAGAAACTAAACGCAGCGTCAGAATTGAACCAGAAGGGACAGAAGTTCCATGGAATGAAACAGAACCGTTTGTGGGCTCTCGACAGTTTGGTGTCTTGGGGTTGCAATGAGGCAACCAAGAAATACTCCCTAGTAAAATAACGTGTGGTCAGAGGCCCTCCATTGCAGATCGTGCAGGAGGTAATAGCCTGCGATTTCAAGTGGGGGCAAGCTTCTTGAAGAAAAATGGTCTTGGAGAGACCTGCTTCCTGCCTTTCCCCATCGTGAAAGGGGGCTGTGTTCTAGCTGAGAACACAGGCGTATTCATTCTCAACAGCAGAACCTCTGGGAGACAACTGGCATATGTATATTGTTTTGCAAACACATGAATTTTTTCCGCAATTCCATAAAATACATTGTTTTTTTAAAATAAAACCCAAGTTGAATACAGCAGATTTGAGGCAGAAATGATCTGTCAGATGTGTGAAATGCCACGTTTCTTTGCATTAGGACTAAGCTTGGGTGGGGAAGGCTCACTCCCCAGCCTCATGAAGATGAATCTGCTGGCCTTGAGGAGAGAGTCTCCTGGGGCATCCTTTCACGATCGTAGCTGCAGGGACACCAAGGAATGGCTGGGAGGAGAATTGGTGTTCTCATGGGCCAGGCTGTGGACTGATTTGCTCACCTGCGTGAGAAAGGTGAACGTGTGCGTGTGTTGTGCTCTCATGTATGCATCTGTATTCAAGTAGTACTTCAACGGTGGCATCTTTTGGAGGTGGTATAAGAGACTATGGTTATATGTCATTAATTCCTCAGAAATTGGAAATGAGCCCAAAGTCCTCTTGTGTTTTGAGCACTGTGTTCCTGGCACTAGATCTTAGCTCTGAGCTGTTATAAGGCAGGGATCGGGAGAATCTTGGGATCTGAGTAGATGTTCCCTCTTGCTTCTCCCAGTGCCAGTTAATCTTTCACTCATTTAAGAATACCTCTAATGGGGGGCGCCTGGGTGGCACAGCGGTTAAGCGTCTGCCTTCGGCTAAGGGCATGATCCCGGTGTTATGGGATCGAGCCCCACATCAGGCTCCTCCGCTATGAGCCTGCTTCTTCCTCTCCCACTCCCCCTGCTTGTGTTCCCTCTCTCGCTGGCTGTCTCTATCTCTGTCCAATAAATAAATAAAATCTTAAAAAAAAAAAAAGGAATACGTATAATAAACCTATAACGGGATGGGCACTGTTCTGCTCTAGGGACGCAGTGACTTGGTCCCTGTCCTCGAGTGAGCTCATGGCTAGTTTATCAGTTTTTTCTGCATAATAAACCACTCCCCAAAATGTAACGGCTTGAAGAACGCTCATTTATTTGGATGCAATTTTCTGTGTCAGCAGTTCGGGCTGGGCTTACCTGGCTCGTTCTTCTGGTCTTGGCTGGGCTCACTCGGGTGAATGTGGTCAGGAACCAGGTTGATGGAGCTGGCTGGTTTAGGAGGGCTTCAGTGGGAACAGTTTGCCTCTCCTGCACATGGCCTCTCACCCCTCAGTAGGCTGTTCTAGGCTCGTTCACACAGCCGCTGGCAGGGTGCAGAGAAAGAGAGAGTGAGAGCATGCAAGGCTTTCACTGTATCCCGTCAAAGCAAGCGACAGGCCAGTCCCAATTTGAGAGCTGGAAAAAGAGACACCACTTCTTGAAGGGATTAGTTACACAATCACATTGCATAAGGACTCAGTGCAGTAAAAAGTGGAGAATTGTGGCCATTTTTGTGCTCACCCTCTCACAGTCAGTCAACACACACACGTTCAACCAGGCAATATAACCACATTAAGGTCAGAGATTTAAGTCATGATCTTCTTAAATGTCCAGCTGGATTCAGTATGACTTGTTTGGGTAAATTTTAGAGAAAAGTTGTGTTGTAGTGGCTTTTCATTC
Source organism: Ursus maritimus (assembly GCF_017311325.1). Classification (NCBI taxonomy): domain Eukaryota; kingdom Metazoa; phylum Chordata; class Mammalia; order Carnivora; family Ursidae; genus Ursus; species Ursus maritimus. The sequence goes on along the minus strand of NW_024424453.1, from coordinate 55,288,863 downwards.
TGTTGTGTTTTTAAGAAAAGATGGTACTTGAATACAAAACCTAGTCTTTATTC